>NW_022884641.1:0-333262 GCF_011952205.1 Bombus bifarius
ATCTATTTTACCACTATATTATTATAATTATTATTTTTTCGGAAGAATCGCAATCAATCTTAATTGTTTCATTAAATTGTAGGTAAATACATGTTTTTTAAAAAAATTTATTTCTAGCTTACATATAATTTATGTCGGTCAGATTTGCATTATATTATGCATATAAAAATATATCTTCTACATACATTGAATATTAACAAACATATATATTTTATATTTTATATCTTGCGTTTCTTTTTTAAAGGTTTGCCGCAAGTATTGCCATCATTTATGTCACTATTATTAATATTTGTATGTGTATTTTCACTAGGTGCTTTTTTTGGTGTTGGACATAATCCTAATTCGGGCAATCTGAAAGAAAGTGATACACTAATATATAACGTACTTATTGCATAAATTGTAATTTATGCATTTAGTTTTAATTCAAATGAGTGTATCGATAAAATTTCAACAATTATAATGTAATAACAAACAATACATTTCATAGTCTATTACTTTATATTTATTTTGCACTATTTCTTCTGTATTTATTTTTCTGTATTTTTCTATAATTTACTAATATCATTTTACTATATTATGTTTTACTCATTTTATTAGTGAAAAATAAATGAAAAGGAGAATAATTTGTTGGAAATATCAAATCTTTAAACTTTCGTTAATCTCTTATTATATGTTAAATACGTCATTTTTATTAATTAGAAATAGCTTTTTATTTTATTAATTATAGATAAATTATTGATCAACACCAGAAATTCCGAATTAATTTCTCGATATATTTCTAATATTTCAAACAAAATTAATAAATATAACATAATTCGATCAATATAACTTTAAAACTGAAATGTATGAGTCTTAAAAAGTTCATTTTACTTACTCAACTGCATTCTCATTCGGTTCTCGAACATTTTCCGTATTTTGTACAGTACTCATATTTTGTGTTGTACAATTTTCTTTGTGTTGACTTTGCATAGCAAATTGTTGTGTTTGTGTGGAATATAAACTTCTAGAGGATATTTGTGCGGGTGGGACAATTCCATTTCTTTCATAATACTTTTTCAAATCAACCGTAACACTCTTCGTACAGTTGTATGTTTTGTATATCCCAACCAGATAATCCGCAAGTTCAAACATATTTGATCTTAAAGATATAATTATAAATTGTGCATTTTTTGTCCTTTCCTTAATATAATTTCCAACAATTGAAACATTTTTAAAATCTAAGGCAGCATCTATCTCATCCATAAAATATAAAGGAGTGGGCTTATAGTGGTGTAGTGCAAATACAAGAGCCAAAGAGCTTAAAGTCTTTTCACCACCACTAAGATTGCAAATATTTTTCCAAGATTTCTTTGGAGGTCTTACGCTAAAAGCAATTCCTTCGCTAAAGGGGTCTAAAGAATCGACCAATTCTAATTCGGCGTCACCACCTAATGTAATCATTTGATACATCTCTTTTAATTTATCAGTAATGATAGTAAAACCTGTAAGAAACTCTTGAATTTTTCGACGCCTTGCTATTTCATAAATATCTCGTATTCTATTGCGTTCAGTAGTTATTTTTTCTAAATCAGCAGCACGTTGTAAATATAATGCATCTTTTTCTTTATATTCTGCTATAAGTTGCATATTTGGAACTTCCATAGGTAACTTTTTCTTAGCTTTTTGTAAATTTCCTATAAGAACTTTTTCTTCCAATTCATTAAGTTCCTCTTCTGTTAATTCTTTCAACTCTTCCACATTTTCACCAGGTATTATTTGAAGTTTTAAGTTTGCTATTTTTCTTGTGAAATCTGGTATTTTTTGATTTAAACCCTTAATTGTATTTCTATGCTCTTTTAATTTCTGATCGAGATCTATTTTAATTGCTTTCAATTTATTCTCCCTAGCCTGCAAAATATCTAATTCTTCTTTAAAAGATGCCATAGCTTCGTCTCTTTCTAAAAGAGCTTCTGTGAATTTCTCAAGCTTTTTTAAATATTCTTTTCCTTGTTCTTCTAATTTTTGCTTTTCTTTCTGAATATCACGGAGTTTTTGTTCACAAGTACGTACATCATTTTCTAAACATTCTATTCGTTGCTCGGTTTTCTTTACATTTCTCTCAGCTGTTTTAATAGCAACTTGCAATCTGCATATTTCAGCTTTAGCTATATCAATTGCTTTAGATAGGTCAGCTACCTTCTTTTGTTGATTTTTCACAAAACTTCCTGACAATGTATCTACTTCTTTGTTAATACGAATTACCTGATTTTCAACAGTTTTTGAATTCTTTTGCACATCTTCCAAAGTTTCCTTTGCAGAGTTCATCACTTCCTTTAGCTGTTGCACTTTTTGTGGGTTTGATATTAATTCTACAGTTCTTTTCTCTTGAACTTTAATTTGCGCCAATAACGATGGTTCTTGTTCGCTTAATGTCTTCATTTCGATGTACAACTTTTCCTTATTAACTTTCATTTCCTTTAAACCTACATTTAACATATGAATCTGATTTTCTAAAGATTGAGATCTAGCTTTAAGTTGATTGCACTCTTCATAAGTTTTATTTAAATCTGACTCTAATGTTTCAATATCTGCTATACATATTTCATTTCTCACAACTTTTTGTCCCATTCTCCCTTTCATTGCAGTTCTTCCACCTCCACTCATTGTTCCTGATAATTCTATTAATTCGCCTTTCAAAGTAACTACTCTGAAACGTTTATAACCATATGCAATACGTGTTGCTTGATCTAAATCATTTGCCACTAATGTATCTTGTAATCCATAATAAAATGCTGGTAATACTCTTTCGTCTTCAACTTGTATTAGATCAAAAAGTCTTGGAACATTCTCAGGAGTTTGTATTCTTTGTTTACATTTTGATACTAAACGCTGTTGCTTTTCTAATGGTATAAACGTTGCACGTCCAATATCGTTTTGCCGAAGAAATGTTATACATGTTTGTGCAGTTGTTACAGTATCGACTACAATGTTATCTAAGGGACCACAAGCTGTTGAAACTGCAATGTCATATTTGCTGTCTATAGCACCAAGATCACCCTACACATAAACAGATACATAAAATTCTTATTATACATATGTACTACAAAATACTTTCTCTAGAAAGAGATATATTTATAATGCACTATATATTTATTCCAAGCAATCTTCACAGCAATAAAGATGTACGTTATTCTAATTGAATAAAAATACCTTCCATTTTTTCTTGCACTTTCAAACAAACAGACAATACCCAGTTACAGGGTATTTCACTTAAATTAAATATCTAAATTATTTCCATTGCTATTGAAGATAAGAAAAAATGAGTAAGAGACATTTAAATTCCCTGAAAGTTACAATTTCCCTTGAGGATTATTCCAAGGTCGACATATTTTTTATAATTGTGATCGACAGTTGTAGTCGACATCAAGACAAGACCTTGAAATAATTTTAAACAGTATGATAGCAATATTCAGTCATTAAGTCACTATTAATTTACATACCAATCTTCCAAAAACACCAGGAATTCTACCTTCCCTTTTTTCCCTCATTAAACTGTCTATAATTTTATTCCTTGACTTATTTGCTTGCATAGCAAGTTTTTGTTCTTCAAATGAAATTCTCATCCTTTTCAGCTTTGAAGTCATTTCAATTTCCTTTGTTTTCATCTTTTTTAAATCTTGTTGTGCCTTTATTAATTCTCCTTCACTATAAGGAATTTTGTTTTCTAAGCTGTGTAGTTGTTCGTTTCGTGTCTTTAAATTATCTACTGTTAATTTTAAAGAATCTTTTAATTTTTCTAATTTTTCTTTCTCTGTTAATTCTATAGAGGTATACAGTTCTAACTCAGATTTAGCAATATCAAATGCTGCTTGTGCTTGATTAACATCCTTTCTTAAAGATATTAGCTCTTTCTCAAGTTCGGAACGGTCATTCAATAGTGGTTTAGTCTTCTTACTTAATTCAGCCATCAACTTTTCCAATACTACTTCCTCTTTTTCCTTATTTTTCGAGTGTTTGTCGACAAGTTCCTCACATTCTTGGATATCTTTTATACTTTTTTCTGGGACTTTATACAGTTCTTCTAATTTAGATTTTTCCTATAGAGAGTAATTAATTATTTATTTAATTATTTATTTATTATAATTAATAACTAGTAATAAAATTAATAAAATAAGTATCCTAATCTTTTTTATAAGGGTAATAAAATAAATTTTACTGTTTTTAAAGATGCAATGTTAGCTTTTCGTCTTTTATTTGTTTCCACTAATTCTGCATGAAGTGATTCGTCATATTTTCGAATTTTATCAAATTCTGTTGCAATTTCATCCTTGTGTTTCTGTAAATTGTTCCATGTTGCACTTTTTTCCTTAATCACTTTCTCTTTCTGCTCTTTATCATGATCAATTTCTTCCATTTTGTTTACAAGATCTGATAAATCTTTATCCATTTCATTAATTTTATTTTCCTGTTCCACAATTTCTTTTGATGTTTCAAATCTAAAAAAATTTGTTGTCAAACTCAAGCACAGTATAGTTTTCAAAATAGTTTACCTTTGATAACAATAAAGTTGATGCTGTAATTTCGTAATTGCATTTTCTAATTGCAAGTATTGAATAGCTTCTTGCATGGGTTCTTCAAGAGCTGCTTTTTCTTTTTCAACAATTTTGAGGCGGTTCAATTTCTCCACCCTATGTTCTGATAAAAGTTCTATTTTGTTTGATAGTTTTTCTAATGGTTCTTTATAACGAACTGTTCCAATTATATCTTCCAAAAACTCAAGCATACCAGTATCATTTTCATTTTGTGCCTTAGGCTTCATCATTGCTATTTGTTCAACTTCTCCCTAATAATATAATATAATGTAATATAGCGTAAAGTAATAAAAAGTTATATATTGTAAAGTAATAGATAATAAAATGCATACCTGCAAAATTAGAAAGCGATTGTGATCTAAATCTACACCATAAGATCTTAAAAGTTTTGCAATCTCTTTGAACTGTACTTTTTTTTTATTTAGTTCATAATAAGATGAATTATCTTTAAATGCTGTCCGCGATATAACAAATTCACTGTTTGGCACTATATCATAATCCATTTGCAACTGGAAAATAGAGAGAAATAACATTACTAATTCATAAAACTTGATAAAAGATAATCTTTTCTAATATGTAATATACCTTATCAATTATTTTTTGGAAATATACAGATACTGTACAGCTATTAACATCTTGATATTCATTCGAGTTATGTATTAAAACTGATATCTTTTTTGATCTAATCTTAGATGCTCTATACCCAAATACAAATAACATTGAATCTATAACATTGCTTTTACCACTACCATTTGGCCCAACAATTGCTGAAAAACACTATAAACAAAGAAAATTGGTAAATCGATACTGTGGCTTCCAGTTTATCAATAATTCTTATTGAAACTTTTTAGTTATCTAATATTTACCTTGTGGAATGGGCCAATAACCTGTGTACCTCCGTAACTTTTGAAATTTTCATTAACAATCTTAGTGATCATTAATCTAGGGCCATTAGCATCAACTTCGTTAATTACTTTAAGAGGTGGTGGTATATATATATCATCATCCACCTTTATTCCACCTTTTTCATCTTCGTGTAAAACATTCTCTTCACTAATTTCCATATTGTCTTCAGGAAAACTTTCATTAATACGATTTTCCTCGACCATCCTATTTCTCAATCTATAATATATTTTTCATCCGCAACACAATCTACATTAAAAGATGTAAATTCATACTGTAGAATGATGGAGGTTAGATACATATCGATATTCAAAAGATGAAAAATGCATGTGTTACTAATTGATTATATATTTTCCACAAATTAGTAATCTAGTCCAAACTAATTAAATAACTTATTATATAAAAAAACAGGACGAAGGAGGATTTATATCAATCTTCTATATACACATGTCACATCTTTGTAAAAACTTACGCTTGATATTATCATAGAAACCACAAATACACTTCCCAAATTAAATTTTAGTTCATATTACAATACAATTCACCATGATTTTGTTTCTAAATACATGTATTAACACTTTTTGTTTAACATAGTAAATAAAATACATTTGAAAGTAACGAATCAAAGGACGCCGTACTAAATTCAAATTTAAATCCTAACGTACAAATAATCAATTGCAACATTCTTTATGAACAAAATATGAGAGCTATGTATGTTATAACGAATATGATGCATATTATAAACGTATATGTACATATATACAAATATATAATATAAATCGGATTTAAAATGCAATTTTAATTACAAAATTGTTATAGCCATACATGTATTATATGTGTCCATTATGTTAAATCTGGTTACATACATTATGATCTTTAAATAAGTCTTATAAGTTAATATTAAGTAATTATAAACTAACAAACATAATAATCATAAACATATATAAGTTATAAGAATACAGTAATAGAAGCGTCAGTTCAATAGTTGCATTCACTGATTAGTAAGTGTATATACATTTGCTACAACACATTAGTAAAAGTAGAATTGAGCGTTTCTGGCAGCGTATTGTAGTACCCGCCTGACCTACGGCGCGACAGCCGAATAAAATAAGACCTAATTTAAACCTAATTCTTGTCTTTTGTTTATAGTTTATATAGGTTCAAGTTAAGTGTAATTTTATTTGGCTGCATCAATAGCTTTTTGCAAAAGTCATACATGATTACAGATTTTGTACTTTCATTGAATCTTTTGCGATGCGAAAAAATATTACTTGGATTTGTTTAAACAACTGCTTATAAAAAATATATAATATGTAACAACATTCGTAAATAAATAATTCCTCGTTGTAAAATTTAAGTGTAGGATATGAATGTGTATTCAGGCCTCGGAAAATTTCTGAACCCGGCCCCGCAAAAGGTCACGCCGCCCCTGTATGTACTTCAGACACAAATGTTTCAAAATTGAATGATAGGAGTGATATACTTATTAAGGTCGCTGAATTTATTTCTTCGCTCTCCAGAAAGATATCGGAGAATAAATATAGTGCCCTATTTAAAAAACTGATTATCTTGCAGTCTCGTAAAAAGAAAATGACAACCAGAAAAACTATTTTCATCGTTGCGTGAAGCCCTTAAAATAGTGTAATTTTATTCTGAAGTTCTTTCACAAAATAATAAATAAAGACAATATTTAGGTGATTCCATTTAGCTGAGTTATTCTATATGTTATATTCTGTTTCATTGTATATAATATTATGTATGAGGGTTAAAATAATAAGAGGAAAGATCGAATTATACAGACTCCGTGGCGCAACGGTAGCGCGTCTGACTCCAGATCAGAAGGTTGCGTGTTCAAATCACGTCGGGGTCAATTCGTATACTTCATTTTTAACCTTTTTCTTTAAGAAAAATTATTTTTTTAAACATGTTAAAAATCAAGTATATTTTTACATTAAAAGATATAAGGTCACATAAAATAATAAGTTAATTAGAATAATTATTATATACATATATAACCCTTACTCTATTTGTTTACATTCAATGCTGTGAAGTATAGAATACAGCATATATCATTATACCAAACATTATATGTATGCATAGAATGTGTTATATGTAAACACTACAGAATGAGATTGATTATCATTTTTCTACACTTTCAGACATGTTTATAAATTTCTATAAATAATGTAATAAAATAATCTTGATTATCTTAATTAGAATCAAGACGTGAATAAAGCTAACCTTCTTCCTTTTCATCCGTGTAATTTAACGCATAACAAGTTTTACGAAACCAAAAGAAATGGGCAAAGAAAATGATTCTGATAATACAAAAAAAAGGAGAAAATCAGTTAGTGGAAATTCTGGAATATCTTTGAAAGATGGAGATATATATAAGGTAATATCACTTTATACAGGAATTTCCTTCAATTTTCAAGTATCTATTCTTCATATTTAGGTTATAATTAGTTATGAAGAAAAGGAAGCTATAGAACGTTTACCAGAAAATGATTCTGAAAGTTTTCTATCTACCTGTGATAATATACGTGCGGCTATGAATAAAATTGCAAAATTAAAAACCACTGGGGATGTAAACGTTTGTATATCAATCAAGGAGAAACTAAATTTCATTAGAAAAATAAATGCAATTTAATAAGTTTAAATTTCATACTTTTAGGCTAAAGATGAAATACATGAACTTCAGATTCAGACATCATTAGCATTTATTGAACTAAAAAAATTGAATAGAATGGAAAAATTTCGTACAAAATTTGCAAGAGATTCTCTTATATCTTCAAAAAGTTCTGTCGATAGCAGACATTTACATTTACAAAACCTGTTATATGAAGTAATGCACTTAAAGAAAGAAGTTGTTAAATGTCTTCAATTCAAGTAATTGTTGTTTATTTAAAATTCTTTTAATTTAGTTTTAGACTTAATGTAATTGATATATAATGTGTATATGTATATATTAATGTATAGGTCTAAAGATGAATTGATACAACTTGTATCAGAAGAAGAATTTTACAAGGAAGCACCTGAAAATATTTCTAGGCTGGTATGAAATAAATTTAAATTAAAGTTATCTTTGTTTACATATCTATATAAGATGATGTTGCAGGAAATAACAAAACATAATCCTCATCAACTAAGACTAGCACGCCTAGAATGGGAATTAACGCAAAGAAAACAACTAGCCGCTTTGTGTGATGAATTGACAGAGAATAAAAAGGCAGTAGCATTGAGTATCGAATCAAAACAAACTCGACTTGATAATCTTGCTCCACAACTTCGCACTATATTAGAAGTATTTTTGACATTTTTGTAGAGCATAGTTTTTTATTCATAATTGAACTAAAATCACCATTAATCTTTCCAGGCAAGCAAGCCATTACAAGAAAGCCTTGGTTTGTTGTTGGATAAAGTTAGACAAGAACATCATAAAGCGACATTACTTGCATCACCACTGTATGTTCTTTATGCAAAGGCATCTGCATACAGAGATGCATATGGTATCACTTTTTTTATTGCCCAAGTATTTTATATTTTATTGCTTTATTTTTGATGAGATTTTTCTTCCAGATAATTCTATAATAGTGAAAGTAGAAGGTGATGAAGAAGAAGCAAAGCGTGCAAATAATCAGGATGGATTACAAGAATCTGATTCAGATGCTGAAACTGTTTCTGAAAATGTTACAGAAGAAACACCTGTACATAAAAAAAGACATCATAGGTTATCTAGAGAAGCTAGGCAAGAAGAGAAAAGAACAAAACTGTTACAAAGGCATCCTTTAAACGTAAAGATAATTATTAAATTGAAAAGTTAGTATTCACAAAAATTAATAGATAATTATAAACTGAAATAGAATATATTAAAACACAAATTTTCAGATGAAATAAAGCTGACATTGCAATTTTATTACATGATGTCTCTGAAAGTTGTAACTGTGGAATCAAAATTAAAAACTGATGGTATTATGGGCATTAGTACAGGGTATATCGTATTTTATACACTACATCATTTATAGTGCAAATATTGTTGTTGCTTTTTTATTATAGTTGGCTACAAATTCTCTTTGTTTTTTTTTTAATAGAGATATGCTTATATCAGAATCGATTTTACGGGAATTATATCCACGAGATTTAGGATTAGAGAGCCCAAATCCTGCTAATTATTATCAATTGAATCGACATAATTTAGGCCAATTTTCATCACTTGGATTAGGAATCCCATATAAATGGGCACAAAGAATGGCTGGATTACATTTTATTTCACTGGATACGAGAGAGCAAAAAGTATAAAAATTTTAATATAATATACACGTATTGATACATCGCGTTTATTACATAAATTATTTTCGAGTAATCTATATATTAATATTTTACAGTTTACGAGTTGCGAAATAACACAAGATAGTGTTGAATGTGTGTTGAGAGAAATCAAAAGACGTGTAATAGCAAGATTAGAGTTATGTACGGAGATTAGACAATTAGAATGCGGAAACTTCCCAAATTTTACTACTAATAACGATATTTTACCACAAAAACTTAGTACAATTTTACAAAGATTCTCAACAATTTCATGGAGTAATTATTGTAATAGCGTAAATCCCATTTTTCAAGAACAAGGATTAGTATCTTCGTTGGACATCTTTTATGAGGCTGTACTTCGTCGGGGCAATAGTAAGATATAGAATTATTTAATACATAAATCTTTCTTTTATATTATTCATTAATCCATTCATGATTCATTAAACTTACAATATTTGTTTTAGATGAATTAATTGCAAGAATAGCTATAAAACCAGATTATCCAAAAATAGCACCGGTATTTAATATAAGTATAAATCCTATAGTACCTGCATCTGTAGATATTTTAAGAGATATTGAAAGGGAAGTAAATGTCATGTGGATAAAACCGCCGACATTATCTGCACAACTTCAGCGATTACGAGCATGTTTCGACATTTATTTGGAATCTGAAACTATTATACCAAAAGAAAAGATCTTCTTTCACCCCGTAAAAGGTCGTATTCGTGCTAGACCATATAAATATTTAGAGCTAGGCGGTGGAATTTTTATTCATCGTTAATCTAATACAATACAACATGATATATACGAATACATTTTTGCAAAATACGTTTTATTGTCTATACAGTAATAGGTACTTAAATGGCAATAGAATCATTCCGCTTAAATTCTACTACTTTCCACTGCTCTATGTCTCGAGAGCGCAGCATAACCCAATCTATATATTATAAATAAAATATTAGACATCAGGTAGCATTTCACGTCTTACTAGATTTCTTTTTTTCCTTATCAAAGGGGTCAAAAGTTCATGGCTATTCCTGGAGTAAAATCGATGCCTGTTATAAAAAAATTACAATGTGAACTCCCGATTCATTGAAATTTAAGTATTTACTACTATATTATTTATTTTTTTATTTATGATTATAAAGGATAACTAAACAAAAGATTTCAAGTCAAAGATAGAGTAATTGGATATGTTAAGCCAGAATCCACCAAGAAGTATGCTTGCAGTTTATGTTTTAATTTTTTATTCTCTCTACAAAGCTTGTTACTTTCTTTCCTTAACATAATATTATTTACTTTTATATAATTATAATATTCCCAAAAGTTACTGATTTTAGCACATGATTCAGGAATCTGAAATAATTTGTTTGGAATATCATTGCAATAACATAAACTATATTTGTTTTATTTTGTTTCTTACATTAGTATCAGCACATTCATTATGTACTGTATTTTGTATAAAATATTTCTTCAAGTTAAAAAATAAAGGTTCCAAATTGGAGCATATTTTAATTATTTCAAGAATTGTGCAACCTTTTTCCATAAGTCTTTGTAAATGCTAAAAATAAAAAGCATTATTATACCATAAAAGTGCAGGAAAATAATTATAATAAAAAACATATGTTTTCTTACTTTTAATACTTCATTGCTTTTAATAGCCAATTTTTTCAACTGTACAGAATTTATCATTTGAGTTATAGTTAATTCATATTTAATATTTTTGTATTTTTCCTTTATTTTTATATCTGTTATTTGGAGTTTTGCAATTTTTTCATTTCTTTTTTGTGATAATATGTGTACATTGCCTTTTAATCTTTCAATAATACTTTGTAACTGTAAGCATACTTTCGGATACCGCAATATACACATTCGATCAATGTTATCTTGTTCTTTTAAATACTCATACTGTATTCTTTTGTTTTCAACTATTCTTTGATATTCATTTATTATTCTATATAACTGTTCCCAGAATTTTTCTATGTTTGAAAAAGACTGATGCAGAAGATTTGATGTCATATCTTCCTCCTAGCATATTTAATAAAATCATTTACAAAATTTTAATTAATAACTTCCTATATAGTAAATTAATATTATTACCAAGTACAAAATATTAAAAATATTAACAGCATTGTATGTTTTTCTTATAGTTTGTGTATGATTAAAAATTGTACTTTTTCTGCTTATATTATTAGAAATTTCCTTATAGCACTGTTCCATGTGATTTCTCAATTCAGTTAACTCTACCATATTATTTGTGTTAGTATTATTAAATGTACATGTATCATGTAACTCTGTCAATTTTTGTTTGTATTTCCCTATATAATATTAAAAGAAAGATTATGAATTTATATGAATTTGAAAATAAACATAAGAAATAACGATATTATAGATTCATAATTTTTATACAAATAGTTATGAAAATACCAATTATATTATTGATTAATAAAATATGTGTTTCTTGAAGTTTTTTGTGATCTGCATCTGCTATTTTTAATTCATTATATAAATAAGAAATTGTTGCATCCTTAGTTCTTATTGCTCTACCAAAAGTTGTATGAAGATGTGTTACATCTTTATGAAGTTCCTTACATTTTATTTGTCGCAAAACATACCTCCACTTTTCATTAATTTTGGCAATATTTAATTTTGAAAATACCTCTTCGCGTTTTAATTTATTCTGTAATAATTTAAATTTAAAATGCTATAATAAGAAAATTTAATAAATTATATCTTATACCTTAGTAAAAATAGCGATTAATTGTTGTTTACGCCTTTTGGTTTCTAACTCAAATTCAAGTCTATGTTGCATATAACGTACACGTTCCTCTTCGTTCATTCGAGCAAATTTACTACTTTTATTTTTTCTTCTTCTTAACATTTTTAACTAATGTTTCTTTCGAAAACATACAACCATTAATTAATCACTTTATGTATGTAGTACATTTATTATGTAACAAACTAATAACATATAAATAAATGTACTTGCTGCATGCAATACTTTAATAACAAAGGTGTATGTAATTTATATAAGGTAACCTTCCACTTAAAAAGCACATATAGTAATATGTTTGATCAATAGCAGCATCAAAATCTAGTATCAGAGATGAATAGGCTAGTATCTGTTGTTCGGGTATTTCTTGTCTGTTCATTGTGATGATATTGTTACAAGTAATAGTTTCTGTATCTTCTCTAGTAGTAGACTTCAGTCATTTTCTTTTAAATGGTTTAATACTACCTGTTTTACAAAATAATTAAAAAATATGGTTGAAACTTTTTTGAGAAGAATGATTTTTCTTAAAATATCTTTCTGCGTGAAGTTTTTATAAAGTTTTTTGTAGCCTCGCCATAAATTAAATCAATTCAATATTTTTTTTTTTTTTTCGTTATTATGGCGTGATAAGAAAAATATCGAATAATGCTTTCCTCCGGCATTGTCCTATCATAAAAAGTGAGGGCAAAACTGTAGAAAAGCTAACTATTCTCCGATTTCTATGTATTTTTGGATACGTTGTAAAACTCAAAACTTTGAACAACATTTTTCTATATATGTAAGGAGGTCAGATAGCTTCCAAGATATTCCTGAAAAATTGCTGGTACCATAGTAGTGAATTCTATTTAGGCACGCGTCTGTAGTAGCGTAAGCATTAGTATTGGTTACGGCCACCGGTCGCTTATCTTCTGTTTATAAACAAGGGTTCGAGCGAGCTTCGAGACTCCGTGCACAACATGCATATACGAGATTGTTAGAAATGTCTTTAAAACTTAATTAAAAGTGAATATCATTAATATATTTGGGTTAGTTTTTTTCAATCCGGCAACCATAAGGAGGCCGGTAATGCTTCCATAAGATGGGAACAATTATTTTTTTATAATACATTGTTAATCTAATCAAGTTTAGAAATAGAATTAGACGGAGGTAGTGTAACGTCGATTCACATCAGAGACCAGGCCACACACCGCAGACAGGGTGGCACCCAGATGTCTGGACATTCTTGGTGCGTACCCTCAATAGTCTCAAGTACCCACCAGGGGTCTTGGCATTTTCATAGTTAAGGTCCTTCGGACCAAGCGAGTATTTCTTGTCTTAGATTTCCCTTTACGTTTATTGTCTACCACGTGTTAGCCTAGAAAGTTGGTTTCCTTCACATCTGATATGTTCCGTTAGCAACTTTCTCGCGAGGGCGGCCAAAGCTCTTCCTGGTCCACCAACCGTCTTATTATCCAATCGGAGACGGTGTCTACTGCCCTCACTTCCTTAACCAAAATTGTCATCAACAAATCCGATAGTCCCGTGTCCTTAGACACACCTACCCCTAGCCTTCCTCAGACATAGTATCGCCAGAAAAACTTACTTATTCTGTATCCTTAGAATAGTCAACATATCTTTACCGGTCTCTACCCTTATAATAGTCGCGTACTTAACGTATCGTTGTAACTGTCTTACATAACGTGGTTGGAGTGAATTGTGATTTATGTTAATTCAGTGTGTGTTACATTGTGATTGCTGAATTCCTAATAAAGTTTAATTAAAACAAAATTAATAGTTGTGTTACGTCTCAGCTATTTTATTTCATCAACCAACCCTTATGTTTACGTGACAGTAGCAACGCATATGCCTCAGACATCTTAAACAAATGAATAATATCATCACAATTCCTAAGATTCCAACCCATGCCTGTACTCTCCACAAACAACCTTCACAAACAAAGATAAAGCAGAAATACTAGCAAATCACTTCGGTCAGCTACATACAATAAAAAGCAATCAATGCAACGGTAAAAAGCTTCCTTGAAAACACTACCACTGAAAACATCAGCGAATGGATAAATCACATTATCCTTTGCAAAAAGCTCATGTTACACTCGAACACCTGAAATTGCACAAAGCATCTGGTCCCTAACAAAATACATAATATATTGTTTAAAAATCTATCCAAAAAATGCATAGTTTGGTTCACATATATCCCAAATGGTATGTTCAAACTGAGAAATTTCCTAACGAAATGGAAAATGGTGATAATAACATAGCATTGAAACCAGGTAAAGATAAAGCAAAACCTTCAAGCTACAAATAAATTAATTTATTGCCCAAACCAAATGAGATAAAAAGTCCATTTGCAAAAGTATATACACTTCGCGAGTAAATAAAATTATTCTTCATTCACGAATAAATGATCACTTTGTTTATATACATGTTTTTATATATATGTTATTTACATTTACTTTATATACATGTTATTCATCATTCAAATAAAACTTGTATCTTTCTAAATTAGGACGTTTGGTGATTAAATGGCTACAAACTATTTTTCAGACAGTTGAAAAATAATTAAAAAACGATAAAATGTTTCGAGATGTTTTAAAATATAAATAAAACCATTAAATTTTAGGTTTTTGTCAAATATTAATAACCAAACATATGCATACTTTTTCATCATTATAATATTAAGTGTATTAGTTGTGTATTTATTGTTTTATCTGTCTGAGCCAGACGTCCAACCTAAGCCGATTCAAAAGTCAAAAGATATCTGATTACTTTCTTTGGAGCAAGTCATTTTTTCAACATTCAATAGAATAGCGAACCAAATAGCGAGTTACGGTACGCAGAACACCGCCTACATTCGTTATCATGATCCATTGACTAGGTAAACAGATCGCAGTAACACAACGAGATGCTACTGCACAAATGTGTACTCGAATTTATAAATAAATTGACCCTGTGTTGAACCGCATTATCACTAAAGGAAGTAACGAGTGTCAGTAAGAAGATTAAGTAATAAATGTGTATTCAGCCAAACATATTTGACCGAACCCGCCGAAATAGCTGCCACCTAAGTGCAGTCAGTGGCTCCATGAATTCTACTCATTGGACGAAACATGAATAGAAGCCAATATGGCGTCAAAATAACGTGTAAATACCCAAAAAATGTTCAGTTTTACATATCCATAACTTTTGAACTAGTGGATTCCGCAACTTAAAATTTACATTTTCAGATTCCATACATCAAAAACTACAAGATTGCAAATAAAAAAGTCAATAACTTTTGAACCCTTAAAGTACAGTTCAGTCCCAATTCTAAATATGAAACAATAAACATGTACATTTGCGTAATATGTGAAATTCTATAAATTAATGTATATTGTTTTATTGTAACTGAATTATAAAAATATTTTAATGCATTTAAAAAATGACGGAAATAAATTGGTATGCATCAAGTGTTTCTTATGACATGCATAAGGATTTTGACAGAAATACTTAAAATATTAAATTGCTTGTGCTTGTAGGATTGCCAAACCTATGAATTACAAAACAATACAGTTTGCAACTTTAGAAGAAGTAAGTGACCATCCCTTAAAACCTGTCACGGTGATGGTAAGTATAATTGAACAATATATAGGAAGATATAATATAAAAGATAAGTTTTATCTCCTGAGTTTTAACATTTTATTATAGGTAATTCTACATATATAAAGTATATTTATTCAATTATTGATGTAGTTGTTTTATTATATACAATTATATTATATACAATTATATTATATACAATTATATTATATACAATTATATATGTTGTATTTTAAAGAATATAAAAATGCTAATTTTATATAAATTACGTCTTTAGTTAATTGATGGTCGCAGTGGGATAAAGCGTAATGTGTTACGAAGTACCAGTACTGGTTCTTCAACTGCTACATCAACACCAACTCATACACCTGTTCCAGGAAGTTCTTTAGTAGATCCATTATTAAGTCATTGCTCCTTTGATGGTTCAGATCCTCTTTCACAATTTGCTAAAGAAGAACTAGACCCATTATCTAAGATGGCTGCAGATGAGGTTTGTAAACTATGTTTTGTTTAAATATGAAAGAAAAAAAATTATGTATCATTTATGTTTTAAAATATAATGCAGTGGGATTACTCTTGTAATACAGTAGTCACTAATAAAAAATCTATGGATACTGCAGAAGAATTAGTAGAACCATGGTTAGCAAGACGTACTACAATATTAAACAAATACACAACATCAGAAAAATTGTCAATAGTTACTAGTTTCTTACCAGGTGGTGAAAAAGGTATTTTTTTATTAATTAATAATATTAGTAAAACAAATAAAGCATAAATAAAAACGCACTCGCAAATTTATTATAGTTATTGTTAAAGTTCAACCAAGTGGTGGAGTTGTTGATAAAGTACGAACAAGATTGGAACAGTTAGATGATTTTGAAGAAGGATCTGTCAGACAAATGTTAGATTTATCTCAACAACAATATACTGCGAGAGTCGAACAATTAAATAATGAACTTGTACAAGCCTGGCATTCTGATCAAAGGGTTAAAGCACTTAAAATAGCAATTCAGGTTTTTATTTTCAGCTATTCGTTATTGGTTGTATTTAATTATGCAAAAAAGAAAATGTAAATTAATCCCAAATAATTTCAGTGTGCGAAGTTATTAGTAGATACATCTGTTATGGCTTTTTATCCTGGCAAGTTTGTTCTTATCACAGATATTTTAGATATTTTTGGGAAACTGGTTTATGAAAGATTAAAGGTTAAAGCTGAATATTACAAGTTAGTATTATCTTATTTTGGTATTGTTTATTGCTATATTTTATTCAGTAATGTGATTTGAGGAAGCGTTTTCGGTAACCATCTTCATGTGGTATAAAAAATATAGCTATTGATTCAAAAACATTTATGATTTTGTTAGTATCCAAAAGCCTAATATATGATAAAAATATATTTTTTAATTTTTATCATAGAATCTTTATTTTTTTTAAATAGTTGTATATATATAATACATTATATATCTTTCAGACCAGGAAATAAAATGCCCACAAGTTTACCTGATAATTTCACACCAGATATGGTACCTGAAAATGCGAAAGAAACTTGTAGAAATTGGTTTTACAAAATAGCATCAATAAGAGAACTAGTTCCACGTCTTTATGTTGAAATGGCAATAATAAAGTCTTATAGCTTTTTAACAACAAGGTAAATTACAAGTATTTTTTAGACAATTATACATATTTAATTATACGTTTAATGTCAATTAAAAGTTATATTATTTTTAGTGAATTTAACACTGCTTTACTGCGAATAACGCGAATGATAAGAGGTATCGGAAATCCTCTCATAGCTGTATATGCTAGATGTTATTTATGCCGAGTGGGATTAGCTTTAAATAAAACGTCTGATTTTGAGTTTGTGAGGGAGAACTTTTATGATTTCCTCTTTACATACCAACAGCTGTTTGGGCAATTTGTGAAAACTGAATTAATTGAGCAAAATATGACTTTATATTCTTATTTAAACCTTTACCTACCAGCTTTGGATTGGATTTTGCAAGTATTGGTAGCTACAACCTCTGAAAATTTTTTAGAAGATGTACTTTCTCGGTGTAAAAGCCAAGCAAATAGGTGATTATTTATATATATCTAATGATTCTGTTATGTGCTTATGTCAGAAACGTTAACCTTTGTGAGATTAAAATATGGAAATATGTATTTTTTTTTAGTTCATTATTATTGAACAGTATTTTGACAGCATTTAAACCTACATATATTGGAGAGCGTGCAATGGATTTTGTAAATTTAATAACTACAATCGAGGATGATGGTAATTCAATAATATTGCAATGTATGACTGAATCGATTTAAAATTTGTATATTGTATATGCTTTATTACTTTCAGGTTTTCCACAGTATCTGTTATACCGAAGTTTAGGTGAAAGCCTTGTATTAGAATCACCACCAAAAGAAGACTGTCAATCAATTCTTAATATGGTATGGAAATATATAACAGAGTTAACAAACCCTAACAAATTTATGCACTGCGTTGAAATTTGGATTCAATTTACCGCTATTCATTTTTCCGTAAGTTTAAAATTTTCATTTGAGGACAAAAAAGTATTCGTTTTTTATAATTCTAATGTTATAGGTAAATGAATTGAATTTGTTCTTTGGAAAAATAATTGATCGACTTAATCCAAACAAAAGCTTTGAGCATTTTTATCCACAGTTACAAAATATTATTGAAAAAGTAATATCTCATACACAAGATTTTGAATCATTACTTGCTATGGTAATTTATCTCTTATCTATTACTACTTACAATTTTGATTTTCTTTTTTTTTTTTTAATTTAAATATTATATGAACATTTAAACAATATAAACATTTTTCAGGATAATTTCTTACCTCTAATAGATTTGTTTCACAAAGAAAGTATTAAAGTTGAAGTGTGTAAGACTGTTATGGAAGGTATAAGTGTTCAATCCAGCCCTATTACTGATCCTATTTTTATAAATGCTCTTATGTTCATTGCTAGGATAATGCATGATTCTGTTAGGTAATTTTCTTGTTTTTTAAATGTATACTTACTTTTACATTATATACGTATATAGTTGTTTTTGGATAAGTGATCACGAAATGAATGCGTTTTAAGATACCATTTTGTAATCAGATTTTGTGTAAATGTTGATGACGGAGGGGGTGGTCTTATTCTATAGAGAGCAAATAAGATAAAAGAACAGTGAATGATGTTTCAATGTTGCAAACCCTATCAGTAACAGATTAAAGAGAATTTCGGGTGCTGTGTCTATCAAGTTATATAGCAATGGACTTTTATTCGGAGAACTTTAGCAATCTGGTGGTAATAATTTCATAGAAATTTAAACATAAATAGGAAAATTCAATTTTTTGTTAATAATCCACTATGATCTAGTGTTAAAAATGATTCGTTTGTTTTATCATTGATTAATTATGCGAAGTTCAAACACTGTCTACCGTTATTCGCACTGATTGATTTATTAAAAATAAGAATGCTGAAGCTGATCACATCCGAGAACTATCGTAATACGTGTATGAATGTATTGTGTATATATGTGTAGTCTGATAAGAAGATAATTCCAGTGCTCTAACTGTTGAAGATGAAAAACGGCAAATTGGTCAACTTATATGTGGTTTAGTTCAACGTGTTGATTATGGTCGTGACTTTGAAAAGCAACTTAATTTTTATGCCGAAGCTAGAGCTGCTTTTCCTAATCTTGATAGTGTTCATACACAACTTGTACAGGTAATTAATCTTTAATCATATTCTTAGTATGAAATGGAGTTTATATTTAAAAATTGTTAATGAACGTTTTTCTTAATATATTTAATGTATGTAGTGTGTAAATAGACTATCAGTCGATACTCGAAGGATCGTTCGTGGACATCACACAAGAAGAACGTCGGCGTTTGTACGCGCTTGTGCCGCGTTTTGTTTTATTACTATTCCATCATTAACTTTAGTTCATACACGGCTGCAATTATATTTACTTTCAGGCCAAGTTGCACTCTTAAATCAATGCTTGGGTCAAGGTAATTAATTATATTCGGTATTTATTATATTCACTGTGATTACATAATTAACTAAAATCTATTTTATTAGCTGATGCATGTTTCAAGGCTGCATTAAGCTTAGTTCCGGAAATGCCCAAAACAATAGATATAGATGGAAGACAAAAAAGTTCACAACCTTATTTACTTTCATATTTATCAAACTTTTTATCGACGTTGCTTGTTGTTCCGGTATGTATTTATAATTAAAGTTAGGTAAATATGATCTCTTTCTGGATTTATAATATATAAATGAAACGCTACTGAAAGTTACAACATTGTACAGGATAGTCCAGAGCATGGTGTTTTATATTTAATGCGAGGTTTACTTAATGCTGTTCAACGGTGTTTTGATGAAAATACGTCAATGAAGACATACTTGTATTTACGGGTGCTTGACTTATTGTCAGCAATCGTTCAAGAAAACTATCCATATCATGTTGAAAAGGTATGTTAAATAAAAATGAAAATATATCAAAGAAACTTGGAGTATTATATAGTACGATTAGAGTATTTCATATATATTTAGGTTGATTCTAATGATAAATTATATGGATCTGATCAAAAATTTATAAGCGAAGTGAACAAAATAAGTTCGAAAATTGTAGAAGAAATTTTATCACATTTGAAGTATCTTGGCTCTACCGATCAATTGGAAAAGCAAGTAGCTCTTGCATTGGAACTTTTTAATTGCTTTATTATTAGAGCCGATTTGCGCGATCCACAATTAGCGCACATGGCTGTAAATTTATGGAATTTATGTGTTCGGCATGGTTCGATAGATTCAAAAGTGAAGGTAAGTGGTAATAACGTGTTCGCTTTATAAGCGATATTTTTAAATAAATAAAATTAAAGTATTTTTACAGATGAAGATGATAGCGTATATAGTACAAAAAGGTCATCACAAAGGATACGAACATTTTGGGGACATTTTAAGAAAAATGTTAAAATAGATAATAGATTAAATGTAATAAGTAATTTATCAAGGATTAAACTTATATGTAAATTGACGGAAAGCATAAATAGATATATGCCGAAGAATGGATTAAATCTGTTTTTAATAATTTTTTTGAGACATATTGATTGTATATTAAATATTGTTTAATTATGGCAACATTTGTTGCGCATTACAGAATAACGCAAATATATATATATATATATATATATATATACATAGTATATATATATATATATAAGCCAGAAATCAATTTAATCAATATAATCAATTTGGCAGAGAATATCATAAAAAATAGTAGTATTGAATTATGTTATGTGTTATAATATTATCAAGTTTTTTACATAAATGTAAATAATATTTATACATTTATTATATTATATGTATTATATGATGCATTAAAATTATTACAAAAATGAATATACGATAATATAAACATGTATTTCATACATATTTTCTGATATACTGTGTATAAGTATATTAAAATTATACATATAATCTCTTTTAATGGAAGACTTGATTTTGGAAGCCACAAAGATTTTGCATTCCAGCAGGAAGCATATAGGATCATTTAACAGTTTCAGTTTAAATCTATTATTGTTTTAATATAGATCGCAGAGTATCTAAGAATATATTCGCATGATGTTCCGTAAATGTCAAGGCAGGTCTTAATCTTATCGTCGCAGTACCACAGCCACCGGTTTGAATACCTGCTCGTGAAGAGTTAGAAAATTTGTCTATTATATTTTATTATATTAATCGATTTAATGTCTAAGTAAATGATAGCGTTTTAGAAAAATTGTCATTACAATCAATGGGTATTAGTTATACGATTATCATACCTTTGCTTAAAAGTTTCTTAATTATCGTATCTCGTAATTCAGGCGAAGAGCAGTTAAATGCAATGAACGTTCCACGTCCACGTATCGAATTAATCATCGTGGAAAATTCATTTTGCAAACTCGTTAATTGTTTTAGCATATAATCGCCAACAGTCGTAACCCTATGCAAAAGATTTTCCTTCCTTATCGTCTCTAATATTGCTTCGAGTAATATCATTTTGCTGGGATCTCCCATCCAGGTGTTGAATATACGGTAGGATTGTTTAGGTCTGTAAAGTACATGGACTATGTTGAACGAGCAGATGACGAATCTTGTAAAACAACGAATAGCTTTGAAGCAATTTTACTTTAAAGATTTGACATGGTAATAGCCGCCCAATTGCATTTTCTTGCTAAAGGTCACCACATCTGGAGGAGATTCTAAATTGAAATGTTCGTGACACCACATTTTTCCTGTTGGCCCACCCCCAGTTTGTACTTCATCGATTAATAATGCCGCATCGTGCTGAAATAGTAATAGTAATGGTAATAACATATCTGAAAATTCTAAATATATAATAGATAACGTTTGCTGTATTGAATTTGAACTAATACTTTTTTTGTTATACGCTGTAATTCTTGAAAAAATTCAGGAGATGCGTGATTATCACCTCCTTCCGCCTGAATTGGTTCAACTATCACACCAGCAACTGGAATTTTCTTCTCAGTTTTGTACTTTTCGAATAATTCCTCTACCTGATAATAAAATAACCGGTAATAAAATATGTTATGGATACAAACGAAACTAACTAGAGAATTATATTATCGTTGATAATTAATGGAAACAAACACAAAAGTTAATTACTTCGGCTAGACATCGATTATCTTCTTGCTGATTTTCTCGAATATTTTCATCCAAGGGATATTTATATACAGGAAATGACGCGGTGGGCCAATCAAACCCTGGAATATCTATTTTATGAATATATTTGCTGTGCGTTGTTGAAAGAGATCCCAATGTTCGTCCATGAAATGCACCTATATCGATATTGATATTATATTCTCGACTGATTTAACACGGAAATCGCTAGATAGTTTATGTAAATAAGAAATTTAACACCCTTTTCTACCTATTTATACGACTATAAGTTAGTTACCTTTGAACGAAAGTATCGAAAATCGCGGAGTACCAGGTGTTTGATTCATCATACAACTTTCCATTTCCTCTCTCGTGAACGGAGCGTCTCCCCTTTGTTTTTCAGCATACCAAATAAAAATTGTTTTAAATGCATTTTCATTCGAACAAGAGCCACACATCATGGTTGTGATGTGAGACAATCCCGGTGGGGCAATCTGTATATTACGTAGTAAATATATTGCAAGTTACATAAATTACACAATCGTAGTCATATACATGCATTAAGATGTTTCCATTTATATATTTGCAAAATATTATTAGGCAATAAGATTAGGTACACGTAAGTATAGCTGTCATTAAGATATTCGCGTACCTCTTTATGTAGCAAAATTTTCCTCAGTTTATCTGGCCAATCCTTTCCAGGAAAAACACCTAACGCAGGCCTATTTGCTATAATTTTCTATTAAAAATGTAAATCAATATATTTTTGTTGTTCGATGTGCAATATGTACATACATGTAGTAATTCAATAACATTTATTAACTCGTTAACTAATGTTATTATTAATTCTATATTTTTTCTACGCGTAATGCGTCGAATGTATCAATGCGATGAAATTACATAGATATTTTAAAATAAAGAACGGATCGTTTAAAGATATTCCGTTTACCTGATTAACCGGATCAGCGAGAGCTTTTAACATAGCTGGATGATTGTAGCCCAGAGGCATCGACGAAATTTGCATATAAACATCAAGCAGAGTATTCCCATCGACGTCCGTTATATAGTTACCTACTGATTTTTCGTAGTCTGCGAAGAATTGTACGGAAGAGGCTTGCTGCAGTCAGATTTCAACATGTAACCCATTTCATCTCTAGTATACATATTTAGAGAAGATTAAACGTTACAAATAATACATGATTCATTTTATTACTCAAATATAATAACTTATTACGTTTGTTTCTAAAAAGTGTTTATAATATTAGGCTGCAGATATGTAAGAATAATAATGTGAATTTCTCTTCAAATGTAAGTAGCTTTCTTTCAACAAGTTAAAGTAGATGATCATCGACATATATATGTCCAATGTTAGGAATTAAATAAAAAAGATATTTGAAATATTTCGATGATTTTGAACGTACTTGCATCGAAGTGAGTTCCTGCAATAAACTACGAGATCGAGGTCCTGGTATTTCTGTTGTTACTATAGGCTTTTTTGGTTCCTCTACGGATACGGTCAAGCATCTCTTCCAGGATATTGCATACCCTAGGTGATTCCATAAACAAGTAATTTTTATTTTCGTTTCAACAAATTCTTGTAGTGTCCTATATTAACTTAGCATTGTTAAGTAAGAAGGAGAATATAAACTGTGCTCGTTTCATCCTCTAAATATCATAATGAGAACTTTGAATATTTTTGCATATTTATAAATGTATAAAAATATTCAGTTTATTTATCAGTTTTTCAAGTGAAAATATGCTCATGTTCGATTTGTTTTAATTTTTTCTGTTTAAATATCAAATGTAAGATATCATGTAAGATTTCACTGACGTTAAGATTCGTTATAAAGTAGTCTAGGTCTAGCGTAACGTGTAACGTATCGACTTCAATCACGTTGTTCACAACCCCCGATTTAATAGATTGAGCGTTTAGTTTTATTGATGTCAGTCGTGGGTAATTGGTGTCGTATTGACGTGCTTTTGTTCCAACACACTTACACCAGCAACGGTGTGCCCAACGTTCGTTTAGCTCACAATTATAATCATCTTCGAATAAATCAATTTCTCATCCATAAAGGTTCGTTTGGAGTTTCGAATTGGCTGATATCTCTTCTTTACTTACCAGTTATAATACCTAATCTTGGATCGTTGTTATCGCGTGCAATTAACTCGTGTCTTTTGCTATTTTTATCATAACTGATAACGATAAATTTTGTATCGCCGAAAATTTCGAAACCATTGTGTACTTGGAGGATTATTTTCCGTACGTTGCTTCGACGAATATGGTATAATATATTATACAAACATTACTTTATTATTACGTGTACCTATACTTATAGCTGTTTTAAATAAAATATTTTTTTCAAGGTTTTATTTCTTTTTCTCATGCTTTTAATCAAACGTAAAATCGATGTTTAAATAATCTATATCGCTTCGTACAAGTTTTTATACTTTGTCGACTAATTATACATTGTGATAGCGATCATTCCCATCTTTGCTATACGCAAGTGAATTAAAACTAAATTTTTGACGATGTCGATTTATTTGCATGAAAATTGTACATCAAAAGCAATTATTTACACTTGAAATTTATCTCTGAAAGTACAAGGTTATGAACAAGTTTATAGCTGTTTAAGAAGAGTTTACACATGTAAACATCGACGATTCGTTCAATTGTATGATATTCTCGATTTTGATAAGACAAGAAGTGAAATGGGCGTCAATAGCTTTTTTTAGATACGAAAGAAGTACATAACAGAAGTTTAAAGGTTAAGGTAGGGATAATAGAGGCTTAAAGATCATCGTATATTCAATCTCCTTTACTACGAAACATGTATATACATAATAAACGTGATATTTGTTGAAATAATTGTCGAATAAACGATACTCAATTCCACCATCTTTCGTGGGCACAACTCAAGTTTCGACTAGAACAAAATGACTATGAGTAATATATTTCTACAAAATATATCATAATACGATACTTGGATACTTGGATGGTATGGTACTTGGATTATCATTCTAATCGATGTTTGCTTTGAAAGACAAAACGTTTTAACGATAAAATATTCACATCTCGTAGAAAACACTCCTTCAAAGATACTTTCTATTTTGCTACTGTCTTTTTTTGCCTATTTTCATAGTTTATTGAAAAAAAATTAAACACGTGGTTGTTAAGAGAGGAATCTGGGAAAATGTACATGATTTCAGTTTAACATAAAGTTGTTAAATTAAGTTTTTAATCGATCAGGTTTTCGTATGTACTATGTACTATTTGTGTATACTTTGCGAAGGATTACTAAACGGGGGGAAAAAATGTAACATAATCATTGTCAGAAAATAATAGAGAAAACCGTAAAAGAAGGAAATTGATGGGGGAGAGCAAGTTATCGATTTTCTAAGTCTATCGGACTGGTTTACTGTCCGAAATGGCTGCTAGCTATTTCTCTCGCATCGTTTCAATTTGGTTGTTAAAGACCAAAGAAACAAAGAATAAGTGGATGAAACAAATGGACATGGAGACAAAGTCATCGGAATGGAGAAAAATACGGTCGTAAAAATAGATTGTACCTTTGAATAACTGCCGTGAAAATTTTCGAGTAAAGAGCGCAGTTTGACACTTGTTAGCGAGCATCTTGCGTGTGGTATTCTAACACTGGCCTAAAGGTTAAGTTTCGCGAGAAATGGAGAATCACGCCGAATAAAACGCTCCCTCGAAGGGATGGATTCGGACTGGTCACCGATATAACACTCTGCAGATCCTTGCGCAGGAAATGTTTGATCGTTTCCGAGACTGTACGAACATTCACGAGCTAGTTTCACTTTGACCGCGAACTTTTAACTAAACGTCGCGCGCGATGTAATATCGTTCGTTTGTTCGATACGAGTTCGATCTTTTCGAGTATTAGTTGAAAGATAATAACGAAAATGAACGAAACAACACGTGACACATACGCGCTTGACATACATCTACAGATCAGTACGTTTAATTATCGATAAATGCTTGCAACGTCCAACTTTCATCCCTGCAGGACGTCTTCGAACGAATACGGACATGTACGAACTTTCACGATTGTTTAAAACTAATGGCGGGATCCACGGTACTCTCGTGATCGAGACTCGCATCGTATCGCATCACGTTTAGATAATTATAGTTTATGATCGAATGAAACGATCCGAATCGTTTTTGATTTAAATAATTTTGCATCGTTTACTCATTGTATCGATAAAGTTTGTCTTAACGGAGATCCGTTTTTTAATGTTGATATCTTTAAAAGTCGACGAAACACGTAAGTGTCGGTAATGTGTCAAATGTGTTCTCTTTCGAAACGTTTCTTTGCTGTTTGTCTCAAGAGACAAATGGAAGATGGAATAGGTTTCGTTCAGTTACTAAATCGAACAGTATATCGGATTTTTGAACAATATATTTGTTGTGTTACGTTGATTATGAAAATTAATTCGATAAACGATTCTAAATTAAATGGTAGATAGACTTAAAGATCCCCACTTATGTGTGCGATTCTTTACAAGTTCCCTGTATTTTATAACGCTAGATATACATATTATTATTTAGTACTAATATCAACTAGAAAGATGGCTACGTAAACATCCAAGAAGTTGGCTTTCCCTCTGCGCAGTTAGCGTTTGCTTGATTTTAAAATGCCATTGCGTTTCGTGCCACGAATAAAAATGGGTCTGTCAATTGTTGCGAATAACGACTAACCGAATAACGAAAGTGAAAGTAAAATTTCTGTGCTTTTCTTAATGCACCGCGTGTTACTTACGAAACTGGCTTGTTACGAGATGAGGTTAATTTCGATGCAGAGCCAATTTCATCTGTCACACTCAAAAATCTTGTACCAATATTTGCATCGTTCCTGACCTCTTTACCATTACATATTTACTTTATCGTATTACTATCTACTTACTTACTAGAACGCGCATTCTACGATAATTCCTTTTCACGAAGCAATCGGGACTTATACAATTTATATCATACTTATTCTAATCGTTTTATTAATTACTCGTATTAGAGCGATAACTCTATCAATTAGTAACTATCGAAGACGTTAATTAGTTTAAAAAACGGTAGGTTAACCCCTTAACCTACAAGTACGGGCATAGCCCGTAGTAGATGATCGGACCAAACGTAAATAGTACGATGATCGGGCCAAATATAATATGTAATATATAATAGCTTGTTTACGTTTTCGGCCGAAAATTCTCGAACGTAAATCGTAGGTTAAGGGGTTAAAATTTGTCATTCTTAAACTTTTCTCATAATTCGCAAAGTGTAACAAGTAAATTTTCAAACATCAGCCTGCTCTTGGACTAATTGTTTATATACACGACATATACGAAAAAATTTGATAAAATATAAGTAATTTGTAAGATTTTTACCTATCTAGTAGTTTGAATATCTTCTTATAAAAATTGAATTTGTTAAACAACTGTATTACAACTATCGACTTGTAGATACTCGGTACAATAAATATATCGCGCTAAAATAGTTACGATGGAAGTGATTTAATGAAAATACATAAATCGATACACATGTACATGCCTATCTACACATACGTAGATCTCGTCTCAATAAAAATCAGTATTAATTTTTCCAAAAGAGTATCTACCTGTTTTTGGTAGTTACAAGTAGAACTTTAAAAGATATTTTGTCAGTTTGGTAGTTTTAGCGTTAAATGGGCTTAATTTAGCGTGTTTAATTTAATGCACTTTAAATTCGTTCGATATTTTGATCTTATATTAACATGTAAAAAGACTCTGCAAATTTCAAAACTCTGATTGGGAATTCGAAAGTCGACGATCTTCAAGTTGAAAGAAAGTTATTCGATGGATTTTCGAGCGTTACTTTGTTACACGCATTATTCTAATATTATGTGGCTAAAAACTACGCCTGTTAGTCCTTTTCTCCCAAGAGCAAATTTATATTATACTGTTGGTGGTGGTGGTCAAGTTTTTCGGCTATAGCAACCCACGCTGTATCGTAGGAGCACTATTCGTTCGCGCCAACGCATTCGAGTCTGTTCGTTCGGCTGCGTTACATCGCGACCACTGTGCTGCCTCTCTGTACGTTTCGTTCAATTATTCAAATTAACACACCTTGCACACAAAATCCGAACGAGTCGATTTCATTTCATTTATCATTAAATAGTCTACGTTTCTCTCGTTTCGATGTATCAACGTTTCAACGTAGTGGATAGTTGAGAAAATTCGAAAGTGATCATCGAATAGGAAATTTCTCCAAAGAACATCTCCCTTAATTTGGTAAACGAGTGACCTAGACAGTTTTCACCTATAGTTTGGCCATCGATATTAAAATTCCGATCACGCGGCCACCGGTAAGTATCCTCCCGTTCTTGCGGTACCGATTGCACGTTGCTTATTTTACGATCTACACGCGTAATTTCACCCGGAAGAAAATGTCAAAACGGTTCCTCGCTATAAAATTCGAACATTCGAGTCGACTAACATCGATGTCACTGGACAACCTGTTCGGTGGAAATGACGGCTCGTGCGCGGGAAATACGAAAATTTCAATATCGACGAAGAAAACTTTTTTCGAATATATTATTATTCTGCAAAATTATCTGATAATTATGTCCGATGGCTGTACGTATAAGTATCTATGTATCACTTGCTAATAATATTATTTTTTACCAGAAACATTTAACATTCGGTAACGTCCAATAAAATGTTGTCTATCCTGTTTAAGAACTGCACGACCGAATAGATTTTTTCTTTCCATTAACAAACTAAAATTCTCCATTAACTAAAAAAGCATTGGTTTTGCATTTCTATTTTATTTCTGACCTTGGCAGAAACCTTGATTGAAACCTTGACTGAAGAGAACCGTCGTTCCTTTCTCTCATTTTTGCTATTTTGTCCCGATTTCGATACCGTTTTGACGTTAAAATTAACTTAATGCAAAGATGACTGCAGAGGTTTATCCGAGCAAAAATTATCTTTCTAGAATCATAAATTTCATATTTAAACGTGAAAATATGTTAATAGGTGCTTAAAGTTCTATACATCTGGAATATGATATAAATTTTTCTACGACATACAACTCGGTTATTCGAAGGCGACCTTACCTTATACCTTTACGAAAGAATCATTGATCGAGTAATTTCAAATTCTCAAAGGATGAGCTGGAATTCATTGTTCGTCTTTATCTTTCGGTATCTTTTATCCACCGTCTATTGTCACCTGAAACACCTGTTCCACGAGAGTTGCGTTCAATAAATATTCAAAAGTTTCCAGAAAAAGAAGACATTGTTTACGACCTTTTTACGCAATATTTTACGCAGGATTTTGCAAACGATTATAACAATGTTTTATCATGTTGTTAGGTGAGACTCTTTAAATTCAGTTAAGAAACCGTATTATGTTATTTGTAACATTGACGAACCCCTCCACTATTGTTTCAAAAATTGGAAGAAGTAGTTATGTTGATACATACAATGAATTTGACGAACTACATTATTATGTGATTATTGTTAAAATCAGTCTCGCGCATGAGAGAAAAGAGGGGCAGCGTAGTACAGGGTAGGAAGTAGTAATGGTAGTAAAACAAGTATCATAATTATCGTTATTAATGAAACATCTGAGCGAACTGAAACGTAGCACATAACTATACAAAATTATATCGGCGATAAATCGCATGATTCATACGTGTATTCAAATTTTAACCATCGTCAACATTCAGCAATGTTTTTAATGCAAAAAGTCAATGTTTCTCTCAACAATCCTCCAACCTTTTCTTTTCTGTTATCCTTCGAACGTGCAAACTCGCAAACACTAAGGTTACGAGTGAAGATTTCGAATGTTCTTTCCACGATTCGATTACTATTCCATTTCCTCCAATTTCCATAACTCGGATTTATTATCTATCTTTATCTTGTGACACTGATCAAATATCTCTTTCTTATTTTTTATTTCACGGATTTGAGAGAAAGTCGCAATAAACGTGTAAACATAATATCGATATCGTATTAATATCGTATTAATATCGTAATACTTAAAGAGATCTAGGGAAAGATGTTCTTTTTTGTCTACCAGATTTTAAGCTGAAATTTTCGATAACAATTTAAATTGCTTTCGTTCTTCATAAGTCGTACGATGGGATAAGGAAAACTACTATTTTTCCGGGTACTATTCGAGATTTTAAATACTGTAAAAGTATACCAATATTATCCTTGATTACGATGATGTACATAGATAACAAATATTTAATTTTTATAATTTACTTTATCGTGGATAGAACTTATAGATGTGGCAAGTTTGGCAAAGTTTCGTAGCTATTAAAAAATATGCGATTATTTACGAAACGTTGAACGCAATTATCATATTTCTTCTAGTTACAAGACCAAAGACTAGATTAGTCCATCTTTTCATATATTAAAATAATTAAGTTTGTTTGTCTATATTTACATTCTTATCTGGTATATATATACATGTATGCCATTTGAAACTTTATACGAGATATTTTCAGTTTTTCAAATTTACTACTTAATTTTGCATTGTATATTTAAATAAAAGTTATAAATGTTTTGATTTCTGAAAAGGTAGTTTTTTTTGTAATATTAAGAAATAAATGTATTTTAGCTACGTTATTCGTTAATTTCTTTAATTCAGGCATCATTCCAAAACCAAAAGATACGATATAATAGCTATATGTAAGTACCTGCATACATGATTTTGCTTACAATTAGGACTTTCAAACCATTTTATAATGTTACCTATCTTGTATAATATTTACAAATATAATACAATTGAAAAATAAAATTTAATTATAAATCTTTTTTTAGCCTTAATAAATTCGTCCTTGAAGAAGTCAAATTAAAGTCAAATTCCAGATCGAACGTTGGACGTAACGAATACCGCAAGCTGTTATTTATATGTATGTTTTTTTTCTTACCGAATTCGAAGTTTCAATAATTTCAGTATGTGTGCATACATGTGAAGAAAAAACGAAGAAACCGTTGAACCTGTCTTTTTTCTGAATGTACCTTTTAAATTGCCTGATAGAACTACATAAGTACGTATGTATATATGTATATATGCATACATGTATATACATACATTTATACATGTTCACCCGGATCGATTCTAGTTGTCATGGCTTTCTTGTTTCGCTTCATGGCTTTTATTTTTCTTTGGTGTTGAAACAGTCATCAACCTGTTTTAACGCGTATATATTTCTTTTTCGTAACCTTACTTTTACCATAATTTACAACGAACTTCGACAAGTTGCTTCCTCGAAATGTTTAAACTTAATTATTATATATCTCTATTATCTAACAATGAATCGTAATTACGTATACTCGGTAATAAAATAAAATTGAAACTTTACAAAGCACACGATTGTAATTACGTCATACTAGCTGTAATCATTCAGTTGCTCTCCGATTCAATCGTATTTTTTTATCGTTAAAAAGTTTCTCAAGTTCGAGAAGAAAGGTGAAGAAATTATCGTTTATACGAGTGATTTCTCCTTTCAATTCATATTACTAAGCTTTTCTTGTGTGTTTTTGTTTGGTGAAACGAAAGCAAGCTTAAACGATGCCCGATAGTGTCTAATTAAATAGTGGCATTAAACGATATATCCATTTATCGTGAAATATTTCAGTGATGATTTTTTACTATACCGTACGATATGTATACCATTTACTGATATCGATTTGGTTTAAACGGTCGAGTAGAGGATGTTAGGCCCATAATAATACGTATAACGAGATACAGTATCTTTAAAATTATTTTTCAATATACGACGAGATAGGATGCATTTTGATTGTCAGACGCGTGATCGGATCGCTTGGTAATCATTCAGAGATCTGAATCGTTTGCTTCGAAAACTAATTGACTATACAATCTTTTTCATTGCTTTATTTTCTACGAAGACTTTTCGTAAGTTCAACGGTTCGAAACTCTATTATTCAGATAGTTGCTTACATTCGACGGGATGTAACTTCGTTTAAAAAATCACAAACAAAATGACCAAAAATTATTTCAATCGTTACTATTATATGTATTAGTATATGCATTATACATATTGCAATTATGCAATAAGAAAATTGACATCTGTACCTAAGTGTCGAACGTTATGGGGTAATTCTATTACTCGGATTTTTTCATAGCTTTCAAACTATTTCATCGGATACCATCGTAATATTATTAATTAACAGTAATAATCAAACTCGGTGAACACATCGACGACGCGTTACTGTTTGCACACATAATTCTTTATAAGATAATAAACGTTATATCGCATCGGCTGAGACATTGTATGTAATGTAGACGTTAGAAAATTTTAACTGATTATTACTAGCAAACTTGTAATGTCCCTCCTAATTTGTATTTTCTTTGTGTATTTATCGAAATATTTCCCAACCCTTCGATTATCTTTCGCCAGGGACGAAGAAAAGTACAATCGAGTTGAAAATAGCCAGCGATTTTGTATAACTTGCGGAAAATAATTTACAAGGCAGTAACCTTAAATTGTCATTCAGCGACATGAAAAATATCCCAGGGTCCGATAAGAGACATAAGTTCCTTAAAAACGAATAAAAAAAAGGCTGGTTAACCTTCGTCGTTTCGGAGAAAGGTGCCACACCGATTTATCTCAAGTCATCGAATTCCGTTGATAAAAGACAAACGTAACGATAAATTAATATTGAAATTGAAAGGTACTTTGCACAATTCCGTGTAAGGGCATCGATTTCATCATATGTGGATAGAAAAAGTTTTAATCACCAGTTATGCCATTTATCATTATTTTCTTCAGATTGATACGTTTGATTATTTTATATTAAACCTGTCGTTACTTATAAATCTTAATAAAATCATGGTCTCTAATGTTTTTGAGTATTTTACATTTATTCTATCATTACGTCTTATCGTGTTTTGTTCAATAATATAATATCGATGAATATTAATTGCGCATAAACACGTACGTTATGACAAAGCTGGCAACACTTTTTAGATTATCTCATCTGTCGTCTTGTCTGTTTGAAATTACGATGTTATTACTACGATATTTCCTTATAAAACGATTAAATTACATCCTATAATAGTAACAAAAGTATGCTTGTTCAACATTTATGATGTTTGATTTACCGTACGCTAGAAGGTATCGAATTTTAGATACGTGTGTATATAGATTTTAAACTCGACTGTTAATCGTCGACATATCGACTCGCAAAGATATTAACGTTCGATCGGTTTAATGTCAGTCTAAATTTATGTTAATTTCATTCGATATTTTAATTTAATGATCATTATATCCAATATGTACACGATGGTAGACACAACTCTGATACCGTGGACATTAAATCTTTGAAATACGTATTTTTCACCTGTACCGTATTATTTCTTGCAACGAAATGACAGAATGTGATTAAATTTTCTTTTACAAAAGCACACAACTTTATATTGCATAGAAATAATGAAATAGACGTTATAGAAGCGAATAAGTGTGTACGATAAAGTGATAATTAAAATTATCGTAGGAACATTTTAAATAACTTTTGTCTATACGTGTAACCGCCACTCGAGTTTAGTTTTTAAGTTATAAAGCCATTTACGTTTAATAGTACATATATGTAAATTTATTTTATAAATTTTTGTTCTGTAAATAACTTCCCAATGACGGTAGGTATATTTGCTGCATTTTTCAGCGATCGAGGATTAGAATAATGTGCGACATTTTATACATCAACCGATTTATAAAAAATGATTTCATTCTAACGTTGCCGGAAACCACTCTGTCCCAACGCTCTAATCTATACTGTGTATAACTCACTGATCCTCCTTTTTTACAGTATTAAAAATGGTTGTCTCTCTCGTCAATAGATTATATTCGGATCAGGTTATATAAAAACGTGGTTGCCTACTCCAGAATGAAATGTAACGATAACTTAAAAATTTAAGATTTTTGCGAATACTTTGGAAACTAAACCCGAGCGGTAGTTGTATATGTATAGTTGTTCAGAATACTGACCTTGATAAAATATCTCGAAATAATTGAAATAAAAATATTCGCAATAATTATCGACAACACGATTATTAATAAAATCAATTTTTAACGAAATAAATGAAGGGAGTGAGAAAAAGTAGAAATGGCGCAAATGACAAAATCTTCGTTTTAAGAAAAGACCAGAAAAATTTATATGCTGCTGAATACGTATTCACAATGAAATATAAATGTTCGTAAAGACATAATTCGTCAAAAGCTCGTCTAAACATGATAATTAAAAGTAAGTCTCGTGTATGTTTCCTTATATTTATCTCGTGTATGAGAAAAATCTACCTGCACCACATTTTTCTATCAATCGCCTTAATTCATAAAATATTTTTTGACTTAAAAATGTCGATATCGCGATACGATAAACATTTCATTTCAATTGTAACCTAATCTGATTGTATATTCTTACGAAAGATTTTTTATTGCTACTACCAAATTCAAGGTCTAAACTTTATTCACAATCATCACTACGACATTTATTTTTCCAATGGTACCATAAATAATCCCATTGTAAATCAAAACGGAATTTTACGGTATAATTAAAACTATCTATGTAAATAGACCTTGTAATAGACTATGTAAATAGACTTTCTTTGAAATTTCCCAACAGTTGAAATCTCTGCGCGGTCACGTCCCCTGTTTCGATGAACACAGCGCTAAGGACATCTTGCTTGATTCATTAATACGAGTATTACGATCTACCAGCGCGATATCATATTAGTGTTACATTATCGTTGTTATCATTGCAACAGAAATTTGATTTTTTCGAAAACGAAATTTCGAAAAAAGAAATTTTGTTCTAGACTTTCGACTTGTCTCTGCATGTAGAATAATCATTTGCCCATGCGATCTGCTACAGTCTGTACATTTTAAGAACTTTGGCTAATTAAATTAGTAATTATGGTACATTTTCAACGGGAAGAGAGCCTAAGAGAGAGGAGTGGGGAGGGGGGGGATTAATAACAGAATGATTCATAAATGCATCTAAATACTTCAGGGGATAAATCTGCACACGAAAATACGGATGAAGTCGTCAAGCTCAATATTTTGAATAATTTTCTCCTATACGTAGGAATAGCAGCATTGCGCGGCGGTCGGCCTTAGTTTTTGAGGTATGCGCACACATATTACACATATATAGTACACATTACACATACATGGTACACATTACACATACATAGTACACATTACACATACATAGTACACATAGCGCACACAAGCTGGGTTGGGTCAGTGGTAGTATTAATCCGACCGTCGCGCTGTGGAGATTTAATCCGGATTTAGATCGTGATGGCCATGCAATGGATCCATCTCATCCTATCCATCAATTTGCAAAAGTGCTATTAAGAAATGTTTTTACCATAAAAAGAAAAGAAGGCGAAAACTTGGAACATTCCCTTTGATCGCCTATAACTTGAAAATTAAAGTACGTAGAATATATGTATTTTTGTATGGAGGTTTATTCCCTGAGGTATTGAAATGTATGAATCACCCTGTATGAAATAACGTTCTAAATAATTTTTTATTTTATGACCTGTAAATCTTATTTTAGGTGAACATGATTAACAGATATCGGTATCGCAATATATTTTTTGTACTATCCTGTTTCTTTCTTCAGGTAAGTTCCTTGTTCAGATATTGTTCAAACATTGTTCATATACACGTGTGTACATGTTTGTTCATATACGTATACGTATCTATACATGTAATACTTGCCAATTCGTTTGATTTAACTCTTAAAAAAATTTAATCGATTAATAGGAAAGTTAATACGTTTATTTCAATCGATGATAACGCATATAAAAATTATGCGATCTTATTGCGCATGTGTTTCATATTTATTTCCCAACTAAATTCAATTCAATTTAATATCATAAAAATAAGTTTGTTTCATTTTGATATTGTACAATATTTTTAATATTTTAATGTTTTATATTCCTCGTTTTGTCTGTAATAAAACAGAAATATTTATAGTTATATAAAGTAATGACTTTAAAGGTTCCGAGTTGCATTCATGTAAATGGTCATGGACGTTTAATGGACCCACCTGCACGGAATAGTATGTGGCGTTTTGGATATCCGAATCCTGTAAATTACAATGACAATGAACTCTTTTGTGGAGGTTATGCAGGTTCGTCGTATTATAACGATTACCTTGTTCTGATATAGCGAGTTCAGAGAGATCAACGGTATAGAATCCTGTTGTACGTACACGATGAACGAATACATTGAAATTCATATCATATTACACAACGTTACGTTTAAGAGCTTACGAAATTGAAGAGCTCGATGTAAAAACCAGTCGGTTGATCGCTTTTCAGAAAGATCGACTTTTCGCGTCGGTTCAATATCGTTGCGACCACGAATTCCTTGTGACAATTCATTGGCAGGCATTATTAGGTAATAATCGGATTATAATTATTATCTTTGCAGTGCAATGGGTGGAAAATAAAGGCCAGTGTGGAGTGTGCGGTGATGCCTATCACTTGAAAGAGCCGAGACCACACGAAGCGGGTGGCGAATACGCAAAAGGCACTATCGTTAGACATTACACGGTTGGTCAGGTAATTCCTTCACTCTATGCCTCGAATTTTCTATCATAACGAAGCTAGATCGATCGATGACGGAGTCGAATATATCGTTCAAATCTATAGGATATCGACGTCGAGATCGAGCTTACGGCCAACCATTTAGGAAGATTTGAAATGTATCTTTGTCCAAATAACAATCCAAGGCACGTAGCAAACCAAGAATGCTTTGATAGGTAATCAAAATCTTTTGACGATATTGATTTATCAGTACCAATTTGTAGAATAGGTATGTGAAAACGAATTAGTTAATAATTATCAATAAAATCAGGATACTACAACGATAACAATCGTCTTGTGTGCATAGCTATGATAGGGGTTGAGCAAATTTTCGAAAAACATTTACGCATACATGTTATACGAAATACGTATATTAATTTTATATTATTTTTACACTTGTATTTTTTACTGTATTCTTTATTATTAATTATACAGCTTATAACATGCAATTACAATTAGACTGTAATATATTTAAAACCTACGATGCTCATTTTCATACATTTTCATATTTTATTTCATCTGCTTGCCGATATGTTTTAGGTATCGTTGCGTTTTATCAATGTACTAGATGCTACTACATTATATTAGATTGGCAACATCTTCATCGATAGTAACTGTTACTAAGTAACAGTAAAGTCTTTACAAATTTCACATTAGGACATAATATCTATAATCATATTACGATCACCTTCTTTCAAAAATCTGATACTGTATACGAAACATGTTGTTGTTTAAGATATCCGTTATATATATCCGGAACCCGAGACGTCCGATTTGAGATACCTCCAGACACTGAAAGAAAAGCTATATTTCGGTATAAGGTAACTTTACCACCGTATGTTACCTGTACGCAGTGTGTGATACAATGGAACTATTACACTGGTTTGTATTTTTACATTTTACAGAAATATTTGCTTACGTCAGTTTCATTATACCGACTTATAATTAGTTCTAGTGCAATTATATACTATCCTCCGAATTTGAGGAAAAACTATTTGAACCTATCTAATGTATAGTGTATATACATGTATGTATGGCAAAAGTCAGTATATTTAAAAATCTCATTTGTTTTAAAACTGTAATAGTATCGTGTTCCGGCATTTGAGTAATGTCGAGAACGTAGATTTTTACTCGTTAGCAACCGATTAATTGATTTTGCAATCTATGAATATTACGAATGCTATAATACATACATGTTAGGTAATATGTGGGGCACCTGCGAAAATGGAACCGAAGCTAACGGATGTGGAAGACCAGAGACGTTTCGAAATTGCGCTGATGTGAGCATCGTTACTAGCACAGCCGGAGTACCGCCGCTCTTTGTACAGCAGGACAATCCCTTTTTGCTCTATTACAAAGACTATCGTTCTCCGAATAACATATTTCCGCTTGTCGTTAGGTAATTATAGTATTTTTTTAATCAAGGAGATCTGCAATTAACAGATGTAAAATTTATTAACCGGCGTTTTCAATCGTAGATCTCAGGTATGCATGTCCACTCACCTTTATCGGCGTATACCAGGAATGAATGACTGGTGTCAAACCAACTGTCTTCGCTATCCGCCAAATTGCCCAGCAGCTATTTGCCAATGCCCGTAAGTTATCGCGAACGAGTCTCGTACATATAATAATTACACATTTTCTAGTGAAATAGTAGTTCGGCATACTTAAACCAAGAATTTCATCTTAACTGGAGTACCTCGTTGCTGGCCACTTTGTAATAATTATGCGACGATCGTGTTTGATTTCCCAACAAATGTTCGCAACTTTTTCATCTCCTTACTTATCTCCTTTTCATGTACAGGCTGTAAGCAAATTGTTTGTCAAGATCATCATAGCGTTATTCTACATTAGTTTGGATACTGATTATTACATATTCAGCGTACTGACGTGCATACTCATACAATACAATTGTTGCTCCTCGTGAAGCGAGTAGAATATGACGCAGTAAAAAAAATTTCACTTGGTATTTGAAGATAAAGGTCAATTTCGCGGCTACTTCTTCCGTAGATCCTCACCGATCCAATGGTGTAGAATAATAGTCTGACAAATAATTTTTTTACATGTCGCACATACGTAGTATGTGTCGTCCTGGAATATGTTGCAAACACTGTCTTATAATAATGTTTTTAACCAAGTATACTATTCAGCTTAAAATATTAAGTCAAACCAATTCAGTTAATAGCATATATATAAATGTGCATATTTTTATTATGCACATATATATGGTATTTACATTTTCCATTTGTATCAAAGAAATTTATTTTACTTTATACCGTGATGATTCGTGCGTCTGTCGATACTCCCTTGGTTTATTTAACAAAGATTAGTTAGTTTATCGACAAGAGAAATTTTATTAAGAAACCCATAAAAAATTGCATTCTTTATTTCTAACAGGGAATTGTGTGACGCGATTGGAGATATTGCTGGCAAAGACGGTGCAAGCGTTTATTGCATGGATAAGTGTTTAGTATACCCTTCCAATTGCCCCTCTCAACGTTGTCGCTGTTATTAGGCAAATTTCAGTTACGCGCAGACAATTTGGTGCGTATGGAATTGTATCGTGAATCTTTAGTTCATATTCGACGATTAACGATTAACAAAATGATTGTAATTCGATAATGTTTATCAATTTTGGCAGAAATAATTGGAACACCGTTATGTCCATATTTGACGTTTATTGTCAAGTGAGAAACTTAACTAAACAATTGTAAATGATGACGCAGAAATGATATCTATGTTGTAATTTTATCGAATTTGACATTTGATTACGTATAGAAATATGACTGATATCTATCGAAAAACTGCCACACCGTCCACGAGAGCTATTCCATTTACTTTGTAACGATCTAGTGTTAATGCTTGATAATTCTAGTAATCTCTTGATAATCTTTCCCATTTGTGTTTTACGCGATGAATAAATATTTACATAATGTTTGGTCCTGTTATATAATATTATCGAAAATATGTATAATATTTATTAGAATAAGGAGTAAAAAAGAAAAATTACTTGCTCCATTACGATATTGTGCGTTATCATTATCATTAGTATCGTTAGTTTCATTTGTATTTTTATTATTATTCGTTTATTTAGTATTAAATAATTACACTCGTTATGTATGAATATTACAAATATACGACATATCCTATAGGTATGATTAAAAAGACTTGTACGACTACTTTTAAGATTAATCTTTATTTCGAAGAGGAGATGAAAAGCTTGGAAACCTGTCACTACCCTTGATCGTTCTCGATAAAAAAGGCAAAAGAGGAGATGTTAGGAATATTCAAGAGAACACAGACTTTAATCTCACTATAGTATATTTAGTATTAGGACATTCTATTGACAGCTTAAAATATTACGTATATATTACATATTATATATATAACGAATAACATCTTGTTTGCTTTTATGCATACGTGTACATATGCGTGTATACGCATACATACCTTCGTACGCGTAAATGCAGTTACATTTAACGAAACGATCATTTATTTAATTACATGTCGCAAATGTTCTCAATGCAATAACTTCCTTCACGCACGTTATATGTATATTTGCGCACTTGTGTACACATCGCATTGTGTCAACTGATTTTCGATTTTACAGTGAAAACTTGTAATTCATATCGGCCTCGATTAATATCAACAATATATTTCGTCGATTCAGCACTGTACGTCTTTTTCCAGGTCTATACATTATTAATACTTTACAAAACTACATATATACACTAAAGCCTTTTATATTCTCTATAATACGTTTTCAAGTGTCTAAATATGTAGTAACATGTTTGATCTGTTTCATTCTTTTGCATGTACTTTAATATATATGTAATTGGATTAGTAATTGGATAGTTAATCAGCGAACAACAGTGTGTTCAACGTGTTAATATAACTTTGAAATAAGTTGTGATGGACGCATCGCAAGTCGCTAACATAACTTATTTAATATAAGGGTCGTCATACTTCGTTTTCCATCGTTTACATATACATTCTAATATCGTTTAAGCAACTATCTAACGTCCACGACTGACTTAGAATGCAACGAAACCCGTACTCGGATTCTGTTCTCGAGAAACCTTTTTTCATTCTATTCTGCGTTAATATGCACAATTTTTATTATTTCTCAATTGTAGAAACTTTCAAAACCAATACGTATATACACAGTTTCATGCTGACATCTATTCGATCGATCCTTCCTTTACCTTTTGTTACTTTTATTTCCATTTTTCATCACGAATCCTTCTAATTGTTAAGACCAGTATAGACAACACACTGTTCGCGAAAGGTTATTTTTAATCTTTCTTTGTCTATACGCGATGTACGTATAATTCATTATCAAGTGCCACGACACGAAAACAATCCTTAAAATACGAAAACATATTGGAACGCGTTTCGAATGCAATCTTATTCGATCTCTTAAAATTTCTCAAAGTTTCACCCATGTTTTGCGTTTCATTGTTAATACTTCGAATTAGAATTTCCTTTAAATTATTGTTGTAAGAAAACGTGTATTCTATCCAATTAAAACAGGATTTTTTCCTTCGTATCAATGATAAAAGAACAGCATACCGTTGAATAAATGTTATCGGTGCGATGAGAACGTCCCTACGCTAGTTTCTCGATTCTAGTAACAATATAGTTTACTAGATACACGTGTTTAGCACACTTGTTAAAATGGCGTGAAGATGGATCGATCTAATACAAAATACAGATGAAACATCTCGGGACATATCAAGGATCGCTGAAATCTTGAATCGATCACCCCTTTTTTCACCTATATCACTTAATTATCTTCTTCGTCCTTGTCGATGTATTCTTTTATTATTACTTTGCTTTATTCTTTTTATCAAAACGATGAGACACAATACTAGTTATTCTAAAACTTAATTAATCTTAGAATTTGCAACATGCATTTTCGAAGGAGGGGTGAGTTTCAGGTACGTTTTCAGTCTTTTCCTGGTAAACATGGCTCATTCTCATCTAGTTGTCTATCAGATATTAGATAATTGAGAGAGAAATCGTGGCAAACTCTTAAACTTTGTAATTTTAATGATCGGCTTTTACTTCCAAATATATATAGTTCCAATAATCGATAATCGATAATCGAATCGAATCGAATAAATCTCTATTTCTCGGTGAACGCCAATTTCATTTTCTTAAATAACTCATGAAAAATATTTACTGTTTGGGTCAGGTCTAGATCATATCTGAGTCAGGCTTACCCGTAAATTACGCTATACTTTAAGTTATATTTGTACTATTGGCGAATCTAAAACTGGGGAAGAAACAAAAACCGATGAAACAAACACGTGATCGTTTCGCTTTGCGCGTGATTAAGAAAATCGAATTGTAAGTGAATTTAAATCGACTGGAGATCAAGGTAATTCTTTCACTAGAGACCCTAATAGGAGAAATCGCCATTGTTTCGGCACGATCGCTGTATGTGTGCTGCATGTGTGCTGTACGTGAGAATTGAAAATAAGAGTATGAAAGCAAGAACGATTCCAAACTAATTACACGTACACAATGCAGGTGGCAACATCCGTAACGTTCCAACATGTTCGATAAGCGGCTTCTTCCTTTAACGCCTCTCACGATAGCGTCGTTTTAATCGGTGTTAAATAAAATACAACGAGCAATATAATCTACGCAGTATAACCAACTAAAAAATAGTATTTCTTCCTTTTGATTCTCTGTTTGTGCTTTTCTTTGTCCGAAAACTTGCCGATCATTCGACAATCAAATCCCTATTATATCGCACAAGATAATTTGCACGACGGATAACGACGACACCTTAGCGTTAGCTTAGAATAGGAAATACAATGGTGAGCTATCATGCTGAAATTTTGTATGCACTTGCTAATGAGTATCAGTGTACTCGCATACAACTGGATTTTGAAATATCTGTTGCGCTATGTCTAAAACATAGATTATAAATTATTATACGATTAGTGCCTTCAAAAAACAATAACGAATTATACGAAATATTTGGTAAAAATTTACCCAACGATACATATCTATATTCATTTTTAAAATAATAATATCAAAATAATTATCGATCGCTATAGCTTGTTGTACTTTGCTGTCGTTTATGAACACTGTCTTTTCATTCGTAATACTGATATTATCATTGCTACGCGACGCGCGCGTTGCGCCGTGTCGCGTCGTATGTAGTCGCTAATGAAAAAATAATCGCCAACTGATACACACACTGATGCGTTACCGTGACATTTTTATTTCTCGATGAAATTTTTCATTTGACCAATCGATACAAAAACATACGTTGTTAAGATACGTAGAAAAGAAAACGTGAAATCAGATGGCGCTTGGAGATTCAGGACGCACAACGATCCTTTCGATTGCCCCTTATACAATGACGACGACGAGTGAGTTAGTTAAACGATAGCGAGTAGAACTATCTATAATCTGTGATTAAAATTCTAACGACGGAACGATAATGCATTATGTATTATGTGTATAAAATGTCTCTGCAAAAAGAGAACAAAAATAGCTTTTGGTTCGTTTCGAAGCTTATCCGTTATAATAATTGTTGCATGCTTCGCCGAACGAAATTCTTTTACAAGATGGTATATACTTACTTACGTGTAAGTCAAATCGGAATCGTCTCTATTTACGAATCATTGGAGTTCGTAAATAAGATCCATTGTCAGTCATACGTTAAACCTATCTTTGCAAATTCCGCGACTAACAGAATAATCTCGATACCTATACCGTATTCATTATGATTCGTATAATATATTCATTTCCACAGGGACTGTAACATGTTTTTATCTAACTAATCAACTATGTAGTTTTCATAAGGACCTTTACGGTAGTTAAATTGAGCTCTTGAATTAACAGTACGATCGTCATGAATACGTTGTTACATTTCTTAAAACTAATCTCGAGTGCCCGAACTTTCGTTCGAAATTTATTACTATCGTTTCTAAAAGAATGCTCGTCGCTACTTTAAATTTTACTCCATATATTCATAGAGTGTATGTACTTTCCATATATACGATATAACAAATACTTATTTATCGTAAAAAAAAAACATTCGTTTCAAACGTGTAGCAAATAAATTGAAACTTTATATATATATACACATGTAGTATATGCAATAGTGTGCGCGCGTGTGTGTGTGTGTTTTAATAGCTGAAATTAATTCATATATTAAGAAATAATAAAATTTTACTATCGTTCGTTTACAATTTTAATTCGTGTTTTCAGTTTCAATGTTTCTTCGATTCAAAGCCGGAATTACCGATGGAATTCGTTAATACTTATTAAAAATAGTAGCACGATGTCTCGCATTCTTATACCTTTATCTCGTATTGTGATTGTTAATCGAGTCTTTTTGTTACGTAATCTACAGGCAAATTAATATTTTCATTAATTATGTTACGTATTACATAAAGTACAGGTGTTTTACCAAGTGCGCACTCTGTAAGATTATCTTTCTAAATTTTACGGTACAACATTTCCATTATAGTATTTAACAACCAGTCGATTAAGTTTATCAAAGGAGGAAAATTGCGTCATCAAGTTCACGTGCAGTATGTAGTTTTGTTAAATTTTTTCTTATATACTTGAGTTTAAGTTGATTGAATTGATTCGTGAGATCTAGGTACTAGGGCAGCAACAATACGCATAACCCGGTCATAGTATATACTTATAAATGATATTATGTAGACACGATAAATGACTACATTTCGAGAAAACCATTCTCCCTCCACCTTTCTTTCTCAAGAACAAGATTCGATATTCTCTGTAACAAACAAACGAATCGTTATTATTAAGCTCTTGTTTCGAGCTTCTTTCCTGCCCTATTTAATTTTAACTCGATCTAATTACGAACAGCGAGTAGTAACGATTTACAAATACACGTCAAGTATCTACGATCAAAGTCGAATAGTTTCGTTTTACCTGTACTTTTCAAAATTTAACCGTTAGCCAGCCGTTATATCGTAATATAAGGCCGTAAGCGGGCTAAAGTTACATTAAATACTTGTGATTCGACACTTATTACATATCGGATAAACGTATGACTAACACTTAGATTAAATGACAATCAACTGTCACAACATTCGAGTGATTTTATTAAGCGAAGCAATGTGATCTAAACCACTTGGATCTCTTATGGTAAATTTGTCACATTGTACTACTTATTTAATACAATGATACACCGCTATTGGAATTCGATTGTACGCGATGGTAAAATTTTTCTTTGGTAAGGAACGTTCGTTTATAGAAAATGATTAGTCGTCTATAATAAATCAAATAAAGAACTTTTTACGTAAGTAGCATTAAAGAAGCTAAGGGAGCTTTGCGAGCTAAGGGAGCGGTCAAAGGGCTTATGATTGACTAACTCCCCTAGGACGCATCTTTGCATTTAATACTTTTACGAAACAAATCGCTTTAGAGACTTTATCCTTTATCAAAAAATTCGTGTCATCTTGTCCACTATGTTTTCTTAATTGGCTAATATGTACGTATTAATTATATTTCATTGCATTCAGAAAAGTGACGTAACTCTATCTGTCACAGCTCTTTAGTCAACAGATCGCACAACTTTCACGTAGATTATAGAATCGGAAACAGAAAACGAAGTGGTTCGTTCAAATTTACATAGATTGACAAGAAAATGAAATCGAGAATCTCACTGAATATACTTTTACGTTATGCTATTCCGAAATTCTACCGAAATTCTACCGAAATTCTACCGAAATTCTACCGAAATTCTACTGAAATTGTACCAAAATTCCAGACAAAACGGAATTCTTTATACATCACATCGTGCTGAAATCTCTATCGTTATTTACGCATTTGAGATTACTCTATTAGATTACTATCATAGAATTATGGTGGCGGTGTTTTATCGTTAGACACACAAGTACATTTCCTTTTGCTTATTTTCAATATTTTCGTTCTTTCCCATTAAGACGATTCCATATCTCGACAAATGTTACAGATAAAAAATAATACAATTTTCAATCTTTTCGGAATTGAAAATGATAAATCGAAAAATTCAAAAACATAACACTTGATATCTTGGAGAGCTCGGGCACTCGAACTTGGCAAAAGTGAAGTAAAATGGAAATTGAAGTTGCGAATGTTTATATGTAAAATGTATGTTTAGTACCATACCAAGTTATAAATAACCTAAAGTTGCATATGTTTTCACATAGGGTGCATCCACTCTACAATTTTCCCTGAAACAAACGTTATAAATTGTATGAATTTTCCAACTACCCTTGATAAGCACAACTCCTTAAGAAAAGAACAAAGATAAATAATTAAGAACGCTAATAGTGATAAAGTTGCGAAAGACAGGTCAATTAGTACAGTTCAAATCGATCAAAAGAGAATATAAGATGCTTTTGTCGTTGTAAAGCGATTAAAGTGATAGAATTTTATATATAATCTTATTTTCATCTTATTAAACTGTGTGGATTTGCCAAGTCTGCTAATCTTGAAAATCTCAAACAAGCAAAAGAGGAAGAAAAACAATATCTAAATTTCTCCAAAATATGTAGTATCCAAATAATAAGAAAATTTATGCTCTTGGATTGGCTACAAACAACGATATACTATACTTCAGGACACGGAAAATTATTGAATCTTTTGCAATCTCGTAGTTTCCGACGTATTTCAACTTAAAAAAATAAGTTTGAAGGTGCGAAATGCACTAGTTTAGTATAGAAATCCACTAGTTATGCGTATATAGAATAGAGCATTTTTAACGTATTTGATAGGTTACTTTGTCGCCTTATCGTCGGCTTTTAATCGTGATTCATTCAAGGAATGGCGTCGCTCATTGTACACGGAAGGAGACGGCATATTGCGTTTTATCTTCTAATTTTAATCGGAAAAACATGACAAATATGCTGGTAAAAGTTTCATTGATCTCAGTTCCGCTTTCTCTTTCACTCACGTTGCCCTTCGTTCATCGTTTATTTTATCGGAGGTTTTCGTAGATCTCGACACGAATGTACCGAAACCTAAGAAAGAACGTCCGAAAGTTGAGTCGTAAAAAATCAACATGGAAGACAAGAAGGTTTGACGCATGCGTGACGATTCTATGAATATCTCAGACAGAGACAGAGACACTCTACTCATTTCTGTCTGTTTCGCAAGAACGAGAAGCTTGTTGCCTTCCATATTGATTCTTGGCGATTCAATTTTCGATGGCTTTCCCAAGCGAGTGTCTAGACCTGTTATTATAATTGTGACGTAACCGACCACCGCGGGGTCGAGAGTATAGGATAACTGAAACTTAATCCGATATACAAAATCTCGCCGTAAAATGGCCGCCACCATAAAAAAACGAATATTTATGTACAACCAGCGACTCCACTCATTGGCTTAATAGCGCGTAAGAGCCAACACGGCGTCAAAGTGACGTGTAAAATACGCTAAAAAAGCTGAAATTTACGCACGCATAACTTTTGAACCGATAAATCTCTACAGTTGAAACTTGCAATTTTGTATTCTGCGCGTAAGAAACTATTAAATGACAAATAAGAAGGGCAATAATTTTATATCGAAAAAATCGAGGTTCGGTCAAATTGTTCATCCTCTAAAGTATAGTTTACCTCAAATGATATTCAATGTTAACAGGCAGAGAAGAAGGTGGAAATATTTTGTGCGTTTCTTCTTTTTTCGCTCCTATCCTTCTCTATTCTACATATACATATTTTATTCTCTCCTTGAACTTTTCATCTTACATCGCGTAAACGTAACATCTTTTATATTCTTTTGAAACTATAACTTAAATATCTTTGTTACGCTTACGACGATAAACGTAAAACAAGTTTAGATGTAAAGTCTTTCCAGTTCCAACAACAGTTAACCAACTAATTTTCAATAGTAAATTTCCAAGTACTTACTCGTCTTCCCACGGACATACTTCGTTAACGTTATTGTCACGCTTTTGTTGAGGAGCTGGTTGAGTAACCGGCGCTAATTGATCGTCCTGTTTGGGGTCCGGCTCCCAAACAGGAACAACTTGCGCCTCTTCCAGCGACTCCACCGTCTCCGTTTTTACTAGAGCGGAAATTGCCAAACTTTCTTCGGCTATAACTGCCGCCATTGCATCACCTTCGTCAGCCTCCGGCTTTTGCCTTCTTTCCTCAATTTCTATCTCTTCCTTTATTACCGGCGCATGATCGCCATTCGTTTTTTCCTCGACTTCAACCGTAGAATTGTCGCTCGGTAGATCCCCCACGATCGCGCTAATGCTTATTAAGGGGGCCTTGGTTAAAGTTTTTGTCGTCAGTTCCTCCTCGAGAGACTTTAACGTCGTACTAGTTTCAGGCTCTTCGGCAATACACTTCCCTGTCGTGGACACATCCGATCTGTCAGTTGTCATATGAGAATACTCGAACGAATGTTGTGGCGACGGATAATTATAAGACAAAACGGACGGCCGACTGATCTCTGAGAGCTTCGTTCTTCCGCTAGTCGAGCCGATAGAATAATTTCGCGTTGTTATGCCAATTCGTTCGGTAGTCGTCATGCCGGCTGTATTACGAAATAACTATGATAAAAAGCTGCATCTTTTAATTAATTATTCTTTCTAATACTTAACAAATATGCATACGTATAGTATCCCTCGCTTTTTATTATATTTAATCTAATTTTATCTTATCTTTGACAGTAGCGAAAATTTCGTTGCGCAGAGCGTCGTGGAAAGCGTCGTGGGAAGAATATACGCATAGCATAAACACAAATAGTTTACAAAATATTTACCTGTGCTACTACTGTGTTGCAAACTACAGGACTTTCGAAGATGTTCAGAGACTTCCGCTACCACTAAACTGACATCAGACGAGGAACTACAGGAATCTAATTGCGATGAATTTTTCCGAGATGCGCGTGTAACCTCGATAGACTGTAACTGCGCGCTCAAATTATTGCCTTCTTCGGCTTGACTCTCAACCGACGACGTTACTCCAGATGATATTGGATGGTGTGATAGTGTGGTATCTATGGCGTGCTCTATACTCGGTCCTGGAACCACGTCCCACGGGCAAACGTCGTCCATAGGGCGAACTACCGCTTCCGATGTGCCAGCATCCCTGACAACATGAACTTTATTATATGATTTAGTTTTTATTTTTTCCTCTCGTTAAAATACCACAGCGTCTTTTCATTTTATTTCGATTCTTCCGATTTCGATATGTCGATGGGCCATGCAAATATGTAATTGTACCATCCAACGTACAACAGGGAAATTACACGCGCTTTACAAAATTACATTTCTAAAGAGAAATCGTAATTGTCGTTTCTTTTTCGTTTCGAGCCGAAACACAGTTAGGCTTCTTTGAGGGAAGAAGGGCCGATTTCTCTCGGTAAGAAACGGGTAAAATACAATTGATGAGAATTAAATTATTTCAAGAGAATTAAGTCGAATTTCAAGTGCATTCCAAATTCCAAATTGTTGTTTATATATTGCATTATTTTCGATGAACTTGTAGAAAAGCTACTGCCTCTCCGATTTCGATCAGTTTGAAATATGTTGCAACATATTGAACGACCTTTCCCCATACATACAATGGACGGTCGGCTTTAGTTTCTGAAATATTCGCAAAAAGCTGCTAATATCGCTACAGCAAATTCTGTCTATATTTGTGCATTCGTAACGCATGAGCGTATAATTAACAGCAACTGAACCGAAACTTAACTTCTACCTTTTATTTATAATATGTATACATAAAAGAGAGTTTGACGAGCTTGGGTAAAGCTCTGTACACAACCGTATATGCGAAACTGTAATAAATGTCTGTTATAATTCAATTAAAAATAGATATTGCCAACGTATTGCGTTTGAGTTTTTATTCCGTTAGATTTTTCAATTCAACCGCCGCGCCCTGAGACGGCCAACAATGTTTGCGTAAAACAATAACAATTCTTTTATTTCGTAAAATAACATCGATTATTCGGCGGTCTATTATCTTTTATAATTAACATTCCGGGAAGCGGCTGCTCTGACAACTATACAGCGCGAATCCCCGCGTGTTTTTCGACCGATTGAAGAGATTCAAAGCGACCAATATTACATCTAATATGTTAATAACGGTTTCGTATTATTCAAGCATATAATGTGTAATAGTATAATAATAATGTGTAACATTAACAAAACGAATAATGTGTAATAGTTCGTTTATAGCATCCGTTGCTTTTTTTATCTGTTTCATTTAACGGTAGTTGACATTTTTATAGAACACCGCTTGAAATGTGTCAGACGCGAATTCACGTCTCCGGTCCTCAAGGTGTTGCACGCAACCGTTGCCAGCCGCCTGGCGGCGCGGAGAAAATTTTCAGCGGATTGAGAAAACTAACCCAAACCGAAACCCGATACATCGATGATACGTATTCATTTTCGAATGAGTTATACCAGACATTAAGAGATGTCAGCCACGCATACGCAATAGTGGACGGAGTTTCAAGTTCACCCAATTCTCATTTATACGTACTATTAACAGAAGATAAGAGTTAGAGGTAAGTTGGATTTGAGCAACCGATGCTGACCCAAACGCTGACATAGCGCATAACTATAGGCGAAATACACTGTAGCAGTACCGATCGTCCGTTGTGAATATAAAGGAAACTAAGACCGACTGCGTTATGCACGTATATGTAAGAAAAAGTCATTCAAAATGTCGAGCTTTACAACGTATTGAAAACTCATAGAAATCGAAGAGGAGCTCAACCTAAATTTAAGTTGTTGCCTATATCTTTGAAAATGTATATCGCTTGGATCGATTGCACGAAAAACTGAAAATTCGCCAAATAGCGTTTCGATAATTGGTGTTAACAGTGGAATCAAATAATAACGACACGATCACATGATAATGGTTACACAAGATATTTCGATGCGTATAATAGACACCGTTTCGTAAGAAAACAATACGATATCGAATAATAAAATGTTTAATTAAAAATGGACAAGACTTCAAATATAGATAAATTCCATTAGTTATTATCACTGACATCGTAAACTTTTGTTATTAATTTGGTATTTTGCATCAAGATCATGCGGAATATTTTGTAACTATTTATTGTTGGGCAAGTGGCAAGATGAAACGGTGCTACCGTATTAGTAGATACGATAACAATAAGTAAGAACGAAAATGAGAATGAGAGATGGATATGTATAACGTGATAGTGCCATAATAATGATAAAGCGAAAGATTAGAAAAAGACAGTTGAACGATAATACATATACATACATTTATATACATACTCGTATATGTATGTATGTACCACGCATATATATATATATATATAGAGAGAGAGAGAGAGAGATCGATGTACTTAAAATACAGTAACGGAAGAACATTTTAGGGAAAAATAGTCAAACTACATTAGCCTTAGTACATTGAGAATACGGAATATCGAAGAATGTTAGAAAACATCAACAGTATTGCATACACGAAATGTTTTTCACAAGTGCTAACATCGTAAAATAATACATTGAGTAACAGGGTTTGTTATAAAAATTGAAATAAGTTAAGAGATTCGTATTCGCATACTTATGCAAGGAAACTATCAGGTTATTTCGAGGACTTACTGAACGCTATGCGGGATAGGCCTTGTTGAAATCTTTACGAGTCGAGCCAGATCTCCCCTGAAAACACCGCACCGATAAAACCTATCTTTCTTGCAAATTGATTATTTTTCTGGAAACAGGGATAATTTGTAATTCTGTTTGCTTTTCGATCGTGTCGCGAAGACAAATATCGTACTAATAGTTTAGAAAATAAGATAAAGACAGCGATTTCGATGCGTTACAAGTTTAAATATACATCGAAGATAGGTGGAGCGAATTAACTCCATAACCTATAGTATCGTGTGAAAGACGTGGCGCGTTGATGTTATTGATTTATTATTTACTTCACGATAATAAATCTTTTCTGTGCAATGATCAATTGGTTGTAATTATTTATCAAATATCTTGCAAACTAAAATTAGTTGTACCCAACGCATGCATTTATATATCAAAGACATATACGATTTGCACAACTTTGCACGCTCAGCCAAACCGTGAAATGGCTCGACGTTCGACCTTCACCGACCTTCGTTTGGGGCACGCGATATTGGAACTTAAATCGGATGGCAGGGGGCTAATTTCTTAAACGTTCGACACGTTTTCTAAACGTGTATTACTGATTTTATTTTACTTGTACGCTCTTTAATAGAAGTTACTAAGAGAAGAGCTTTCTTAAACTTCGATTCCATTATATTTCTCTTCATACATATTTACTTTGACGTATTTACTTTGACAAATTTTATCCGCGAGACAAGCGGATTTGTTATAGGATGGCTATAATTTGTAAGTTATAAGTTATAAGTTGAAATAAGTGTGATACTCGGTGAGGATTTGAAATGATTTAACGCAAGGAAACTAACGCAAAGAAAATCCAGAAAATTTACTTTCCTATAAACCTTTTATACATAGTATTGCACACATACTGCTATATATGTATAGGGTGTATGTAAAAGTTATGTGCAACGACCACCCTATATGTTTGTATTGGTGGGACATTTGAAAACAAAAGTACGTGCAATGTTGTCCTTGGCCTTGAATTTCAAGGCCGAACTCCTTTTCCCTCGCATGTTGTTTCGTCTCATAAATTCTTCGATAAAAGCACGCATGTAACGTTACAGTTAAATTTGTCTCGTACTTCATGTCATTTTAGACATATCATAGAACAACAATAGTTTGCGTTATTTTAGTAATATATTATTTCTATTAAAATATCTCCGGAACTAATGGTTTTCAACATGAACAACTTAATACTTCTTTATATGGAATAACCAAATGCATCAATCAGTACATTAAAAAATGTAATTCCATTTAAAGAAACATATTTGACTTTCATATATCCTTTACGTGGACATACGTGGACCACCTGCGATAACATAAAATCGTCTTTTCTTCGCGTCATTCAACTTTTATTTCGGAAACGTTCTTCATAATACGTAATTCGAAATTAAGAAGTTAAATGCTTCGTTCTATTTAAGGTGCTAAAGAATAATTTCCCGTTTCTTCATCAATATCACGTTATTTATTTCCTATCCGACTGCAAAATGTAAACATACCGTAAATAATGTCAACTTACGAACCAATGGATCTCTAAAATCACTTTCTCAGGAGAGCGATCGAGTTGTGGAGCCATGGCTCTTATGACAAATCTGGACCTTATGAGAATACGATGCAAGCAAAAAAAACTGGACCTTGAAATTCAAGGTGAACGATAATTTTGCACATACCATTTATTTACAAATGCCCACCGATCCAGAAGTGTAGAAGCCAGTTGTAGTGGTTTTAATATATGAATAATTTTTATACATCTCATACATTTTTTCACCTTTTATAGTTTTGGTTTCTCTAGTTTCGACGGAATCCAACGGAATATATTTCTCACATTTATTTATTTATTTATTTGTAACGAATTAAACCCTTATAGAAATTTAAAAATAGCAACATAGAGACGAAAATAAAGATAGGATTAATAGAGAATAAGGAGTGCGACAAAGGCAACATAGAGAGAAGAGCATGTATATCGTCGTTCTTCAAAAAATATTAAATCTGTCGTTTACCTATATGGAATATCGGTGAGGTTCGACTGACTGTGAGAATGTGGCACTCTAGGCACCGAAGTTGTATCTCGAACACCACAGACGGCTAACTCGTGAGCAGATCCAGATAGACTCCGATCGCTTCCCCTTCGTTTACTACCGCTTGCTGCACTACCTGCAGCATGGTGCTGCAAAATGCTGGTCGTTGGAGTCGGAGTCGAAGTCGAAGTCGAAGTCGAAGAAATTTTCTTCTTTGTTTGTCCACCAAAGCTAAAAAACCTACGGAATACCATCGAATAAACGGAATTGTAATATATCGATACCGCACAACCATATATATAATACTATTAATAGTAGTCAGTAGTAATTGAAAGATATCGTAGATGATGAACTTCGATCAACTCTTGAGTAGAAGTCAAGAAGAAAAAATAGGAAATACATAGAGAATAGAATTGCCACTAAAATTACTGCTAAATCGTACCACTTTTTTTGCAAAGGTTGCACACCGGCAGCTAAGGTATTTCGATATTGATCCGAACGAATAAATCTAGGATAGCAATCCTTTTTCAGAAGCAGCGTATACACATGTTCAGCGGCGGAATCAAATATAAATCGATTTGGATTTCTCATTTCTTGATGTACTTTTTCCATTGTCTTCCCATCTATGTTTATTTCGCAAGGTGCTCCGGGTGCCAGGAATTCTCTAGAATATATTTCATCCATCATTTTCTTGCTATATGTATATCATTATACGTCTATATATTGTACATACGAGTATGTCATTCAATGAAATTTTCGCTTTTCGCGAATCAACTGAGAGAAAATATTTGATAATATATAGTATGATACGTGATACATACTTGAAGATTTCGTTGACTTTGTCGGGTATTTGTGCTTGAAAACTATGTCTCAAATCTTTAACTGCTAACCAAAATCGTATATTTTCATGACTATATTCTTTCCTCAAATAATTTGTGAACTCTTGCAAACCTACGATAGAACGTGTAAAATCAAAACGCAATTTTCAAACGTCGATTATTCGATTACTTATGATTAACATTTTTCAGGCTTTCCTACCATTGCTGACTAACATTCTTACTTATGTTTGTTGCTATTGTCATACATTTTGTATATCGAGTTCTATATACGTAAAAGAAATAAAAGCTATAAAAAAATTTCAAAATAGTCGTTGATAATTGACATAAGTTATTTTTGTTATTACGTACAAACGCATCTGCAATTTACATATATCGTAGGTATGAATACGTATCTATTCAACGAAAAAATGCCAAATATTCACCAGTTGGGTCAGACATTAACTCTTCCATCGATAATGCCCAGCGCTTGACGCGTTTTTCCGTAGGAAGATCCACCCTGCGCATAACAAATTACATAAATAGAAAGGAATTTAAATGGTGTTTTGCGACACAACAAGCATCTTCGCTGCGATGATCGCACGCTTTACCGTGAAGCGTACATATACGTGCGTATATTTGTATGAGAAATTTTAATTATGTTTAGAATACCAACACAGGACTGTTTAGCTGCCAAAATGTTTGATCGTCGGTGATCCATGGGTTTGAAGGTTGTGGCTGTATAAACATCGGATCGTATTCCACGTATGTTTCAAAGTATGATTTTAAATTTTCGATCGCAGCCGAAACCTTTATCCTTGTACGCGTTAAACTGTTCTTCAAAAGGGCCACCTAGTATTAAAAGAAAAGAAAAAAAAAGAATATATTTGTACCGTTACTAAAATATACGTGTAATATATTTGCAGTATTGTAATTGATCACCAGATGTTAAAATTAGATGAGACAAAGTGTAATATCTCATCCACCTGGATTCATTGAAAATCACCCCTTGTTTCTCTCTGTATATACACAGTATACTCATAGTCATATTCCAGAGTCCAAACAAATACGTGTAGTCGAATAGCGAACATGGTAAATATCTATAAAATTCCTCGACCAGCAACTTTCGCTGATGGTATCGACGCGCGACGTGACGAATCGTCTACGGGACCACAGTTGCGGTCCGAGTGCATTGTCACGCGCGTTTTTTCGCGCGTCGGTGTCTCCCGAATGGGACAGAGTTGCGCTGGCTTGTTTCCGTTCTATTCGCTTCTGGGGACTAATGTTCGTTATTTACTAAAATTACTTAATACAAATTTGAAAAGAGTCGACAGCCGGTTCCGGCCGTCTGAACCAATCCCGATACCTCGTTTCAAAAGGAATGGTATCGCTGACAAGCGATACTACCAAATGCCACTCGCCGATTCTTCTAAAACCGCGCACGTACGTACGTAATATATCAAAAAACGTTAAACACGAGCTTTTTCACTTCGGCTCATAAAGCTTTCGAAGGTTAGAAAAAGCCTACAGGATGTCGGCATTACGCAAAGCAATTTTCTCTATTTATATTATCTTTGATTTTAACTTATCGTTCCACAATCTTGGCAATATACCCATAAACCCAAACCTCGCAAATCCGAAACTCACAAACCTAAAGTCGATAATCCCAAAATCCATAAATTCATAACTCCAACTTCATAAGCACACAAACCCAAAGTCTAATATTTTTGGTTTCTTATTTTTATGTATTTTTTTTTAGGGTAGTGAGCAGCAATTGGGGTGAACAAGTATTTTATATAAATAGAATCAGTGCACCAAGCACATCCGATAATGGCAACATCGTTACAAAACTTACTTTGCGTACCACAATTTTTCAAGCAACATTCTACGCGCAATATTCTTACATTTATCTGCTTTTTCTGTAATATATTCGCCCTTTGATCAAGCGTACTTAGAGACACGTTCGCAAATCCTGGCGATACAAATTTGATATGAATCGATGATTGGATTTTTAGAACATTATTTCTCACTTGTAAGTTGCAGCATCATAGTTGTGCAGAAAGATGAAATCTGAAAGTTTTTTAAAAAATTGTTCCATGATCTGAATATAAACAGAAAGTGACAGCTTGATAGATGTTTTTCTCCACGATGGGTCCAAACTTGTCACCTGTCTCTTGCAACATTATCGGCAAAGGATATTTCAAGATCCCAGCCACTGCTACGATATTTCGTATAACTGTGAGTTTAACACTTCAGAGATCGGGCTAGATATTCGACGGTTACGGGGTAAGTTGCATTGAAAAGTAGGGCGAATAGGAAAAAATTGCTTAAAAACGATGTTGACATCTCGGAGCCGTTTTCCAACCATCAAACAGTTTATGAGCCGAAATAACGAAACACGTGTCTAATGCTTTTTGATGTACTACAAGAGTGCGTAGTTTTAGGAAAATCGGAGAGCGGCACTTTGATAGTATAACTTACGAGATGAATAAAACTGAGACAACTTAGCGCGGTGCTGCTCGCATAGATTTATCATTATCCACAATGGCCAATTCAAACCTGGCCAAGTTGGCAGTGGTAAATAATATCGATTTTGCTCGTGCTATGCGTATCGAACCATATTCGGTGTTCGACTATCTCTTTGGACTTTGTCCGGACAAAACCGACAGCGTGCGTCCTGCAGACTACGCTCGTAACACATACACAAGTTCTATTATATATGTATAAATGAAATATGAAATATTTTTAATAGACTTTAACTGTGCGTTGTAATGCAACTGATTACGCGGGTGTGAAACACGCTCCGACACGGTCGCAAAACGCCACTTTGTCACGGAAAACGAAACATGCTGACCAGGCGATACAATTTTTAATACCGGGGTCCGACAAGCAGCGTGTAAAACGCCCGTGTAATCGTAATCTAAGAACGCTGCGCTGACCAACGTCGGACAATATGAATCGTTTATACTATCGTACATAGTAATCGTTTATATTGTATTACCAGAAATTCGAAAACACGTGGCACAGGACGCAAACACAGCGCACAAGAAGGTGATTAAAACCGTGTAGCTGTTTAATTACATATATCTAAAATAAGATAACGGGATTAAAAGAAAGTATTTACCTCGCGTTGCAGATCGGTTAAAGTGCGTTTACGTGATGGAGGACGCGAAAGTCCAGGACGAAAACGTGTAGGTACGGGTGCTACTTCAAGACTACTTAGACAACCGGGTGGTGGCCTGTAAACTCTCCAAAATGCTCGTTCTTGAGAATCGCTTACTATTTTATCCCCCTTTTTTCGCTCCTTCGCTAAGCGGACCTGAATACACAATGTTGTATCTCAACGAGTTACACGCTCAAACGCACGATGTTTTGATTACGTACAAGGAAAATATAAGTAACGAAATACAGAAATATAAAATTATAGAAAAGTGCTAGAACGTATTTTCCCAAAGATTAATCCAACCAACAAAATCGAATTTTTGCTGCTTCGCGATAAATCTAGGATTGCGATAAATTAAGATCATAATCTAAGATGAGCATAATTTGTGTAATATTAACGCGATACAATATCAAATTGTTACAACTGTTTGTTAAATTTCAGTTAAATCGGCGAGAAAAGATAAATTACGACGACGATAATTATTCACCTGTTCTTCGGCTTGTAGTTGTATAATATCCCATTTGTTTTGCAAATTCCTACGTAGGCTGTTCAAAGCTTCCTAAGAAGATGTGATAAGTTAGATATTTGCCAAAACTATAGAATATGTGTGATATATGTAATACATATTACATATCGGCTATTTACAGAATAAAATCATAAAAATTTACATACAATTTCATAATCTTCAAGGGCATGTCGCTGCTTGTTTCTTAGAGTTCTTTTAGCCAGATAAATAGCATATTCCACATTATCGGGGATTCTATGTTGCCATGGCCAATAACATGGAGTCTATTTATTAAATAAAAAAGGTGATATATTAATGATTTAGAAGATGAATATACACGAAAGCTATACTATTATTCTGCGTAACTTATTACTATTGCTACTTATTCTCAAGAATATTACTTAAACGTCTACTTGAATTTAATATAACGTGGATACTCGGTGACAATTTCGTTAATGCTATCGCACGATTGAAAAGAAAAGCCGAAAAATGCAAAGTAGTATCTAAGATTTTGATGCAACTGTAAAAAAGCTACTTCCTCTCCGATTTCGATGATTTTTGAATGTGTTGTAAAACTCAATATTTTGGGCAACTTTTTCCTATACGTGTAACTGTCCCTCGGCCATAATGTCCAAGGTATTCGCAAAATGCTATCTATACCACTGCAGTGAATTTTTTCTATAATAATCGAACGTCCGCGGCAGCGTATGCGTCTATATTAGTTGTCAGCGACCGGATAGAACGATTTGGTCGAAATTTAAAATTTGTCCACTATTATATAAACGAGGATGGGTCAAGCTTGATTAAAACTGTGTGCGCAACAACGTATGCGAGGTTATAAGAAATGTGTTATAATTCAATTAAAAACGAATATCGTCAATATATCGGATTTAGCTTAATTTTTCAATTTTCATTCTTTTATTACGTAAAATAATATCGATTATTGATTCGCCTATTACATATTTTTGCGATTACGAGGCTTCCAAATTGAAAATACTGATCCAAACCTAAACTCGATATATCGATGGAATTCATTGTTGATTCAGTTATTGCAGATATTTTTTACAGCCTCGTACGTGCGATTGTGTAGGGGTCTTTAAGTTCGCGAAACCTATACTATACATATGTATATATCGTTGTATAAAAAAAGATAAGCGGCCGGCAACCACTTCTAACGCGCATAACTGTTACAGAAGCACAATTGTAAGCAGAATTCAATTTTGCAGTGGTATCGATACGAAGTGCGACTACCTGAAAAATTATAGCCGACCAGCAGTTACATATAGAGGAAAATTTGTTCGAAATGTCGACTTCTACGACATATCCAAGAACCATAGCGATCAGAGAGCTAGAAACTTTTCTACTGTTTCACGAAACATAATTGCATGTCATTCTGAATTAAAAACCATGTATGCATTAGTAATTTAGATTTATCGAATTTATCGAAAATATTACTACACACAGTGACTTTCAAAAATATTTCGAAAATATAAACACTTCGGTATGACTATACTTTACTAATTTATGGCTCGATATGTCGATTGTTTATAGAGCAATCGCCCTGCTCATTTTTTAAATAATAGATCGTATATATCAATATTAGTAAAAACATATAAAATTAACATATAGCATATAATAATAAAATAAACATATAAAAAGTGAAAAATTCACCTATGTTACATAATAAAGATTATTAAAAGAAATAATACCGTATTTTCGTCTCGCAAAATATACAAACACGTTTTGTATTTCTCCGCTTATCTCCTTCTGGTAGCTTGATATTCCAAGAAAATAGTACCGTTAATACCGTTTACAAACAGAATTTGGAAATGCGTTATACATACATCCCTTCTCACTACTCTTTGGTAACGACTGTTATTTTGCCCGAAATGAGTCGCAAATGAAAAATACGACATTTCATACGCGGCGATTTGTAATTTTTCACCGAGAAAAGCGGAAAATGTACGATGAAGTGGGTGCTATGCTTAGTACGAGCAGGTACTGTCGCGGATATCGTTCAACGATTTCATTTCGAGAATCGCATTGAATCTACTCTGCAAACTGAAAGATCAAGTTTTAAGTACGAGAGATAATTATTCGAAAAGCGAAAGAAAATCTGCGAATAGTACTCTGAAAATAGTTAGCGAGCTATCAGATGAAAGACCCAAAAAAATTTCGGCCGAAACAGTTGGGATAACGCTAAGGCAAGCTGGTTATAACGGAAAAATAGCGAGAAAAAATCGTTCATTAAGGAGACGAATAGTTTTCTTCTAAACAATTTTACAATTTTACAATTTCGGCGGAAGAGCTATAGTGTTGCGGCGAAAATCGAATAAAGAATAAAGAAAAAGGATATAGAGTTGGAAATTTGATGTTCATTGACGACATTATGGATAAAAATCTTTACTTAAGCATACTTAAGAACAATTTAGTTTAAACTGCCGTAAAAACGGGGGTAAATAATAGTTTTAAGTTTTATCAAGACAACGACCCCAAGCATAAGGCACGCATTGTCCAAGAGCGTTCATAAAAATATAATCATATAAATACCCCAAAATTCTTCATCGGGCCTTAATCTTATCGAGAATTCATGGGATGGACTACGTAGAAAAATTCGGGAAACTCCAATTTCTTTAATAGCCAAATTAAAACAAAGACACGAAATTGAGTGACCGTGTATAATTAGAATATTAAAGAAAAATTTTAAATGACATTTCAAACAGATTAAAACATGTTCCAAAACAAAATTATTTTAACTCGATGAACTTAATTATACTAAATTATACTAAATAAGGTTAACTAAATATACTGAGTCGATAGAAGTAAACAGTGACAAATGTACGGAATTATTTCTTTCGATAATCTTTATTATATAATGTACGTAAACTTTTCAAACAAATTATATGTTTTTACTAATATTAACATACGATCCATCATGTAAAAAATAAGCGGGCCGCCTGCTTTATAAACAACCGAAATATTGAGCCACAAAGCCAATCCTATCATAATGCCGAATACTTTTGAAAATCATTGTACCTATAGATACGTAGAAAAATACAATCCTGTTCTTGATATTTGTAACGTTAAGATATCTGTTCGTAGATTATGTTAGCGTTTCGTGTTGAGCTTTTAGATACAAAAAGTTTCATACGTAGGAATACGTGTTTAGAGACACGTATACGATAAAATAAAGAAAAGCTCGTAATTATCGATATTTTATCGATCTCGTCGATTTCGATGATTTTTGAGAATGTGGAAATCAGACATTCTGCACAACTTTTTCCCGTATATGAAACCGCCCCAAAGGCCTCAGTTTCCGAGATAATCGCATGGAACTGTCGCATAAAACTACTATGACGAATGCTCGCAATTGTGCATCCGTTACAACGTATGAGTATGTACGAGTTAGTGTTGCCAACCGTCATACGGCGGCGGGATAAAATGACGCCTACCCGAAACCTAATTCTTATCTTCTGTTTGTAGTCTACATAAACGGAGGCTGAACAAAGCAGCAAACACGCTGGCCGTATTTGTGACTGTGTCACAGATAAACGTACTATTGACGTATCTTCTTGTTATGTTGGGTCAGATGCTATTTTATATTTTATAAACGAAGATATATTTTTAAAATAGAAGCATTTAATAAAAGTTCATTCGGCTGCTACAGTCGAACCGTATTACGTTTGTAACGTACGAAACAGTCGATCATCAAACGCGATTGACACAAACGGGAGACGGCCGATGCCGTGTCAATCTGGGATGAGACTGCTTCAGATGCAGCCGCGTACGGCGGTACGACCCTGGAGATCCCGTCTCAAGGCGACCGACAACCAATGCTGACGTATATGCTGCAACGGATGCACGATTATAAACAAAATTCACTACAGCTGTACCGACGATACTTTATGAAATTCTGTAGTAAGACCTAGCGGCGGCTATACATAAAGTTAGAAAGAAAAAGTTATTTAAAATGTTGATTTCTACAGCATACTCAAAAATCATCGAAATCGGTCAGCTGGGTGAGATATCGATAGTTATATATAAAAGAACTTTGTCATTTAAGCATGCCTTTTCGTTGAAATTTACCTCGAAGCATCCTGTCAAACTAAGTTTTACGCAATGCAAGCTGAGTCTCATGAAACTTGCTTCTAAAAGTATAAACATTTACCAGACAATGAAATATCATTTCTATGCGGAAAAAATTTGTAAACGTTTAGATATCTGTGATAAAAAAAAGACCATCTCAAAGAATTAGCTGATTATCAGTATTATAATATCGTATTTGGGCTCGTTTTAATCAGGAAAATGTTGACAATGTGTTAATGGTAATTAAAAAAAATGTTTAATAAAAATATTTCTCCGTTCCATTGGTGTTTTGTCTCACCGATACGAAGGCGAAACGACCGGTCTCGTTGTGCGACCGTTTCAAGAAGCCGAGATAAGATCACGCGGGCAGGGATGACAGAACGATGGTGAAGATTGATTATATGCATAAACAGAGCAGTCTCGCCGTTCCCGCTTTTGACGAGAGACCAGAAGCGCACACGAGACCAGCCGACGTATCTCGCTGACAAATAAACGAAAGGCACCTGCCGAAACACAACCCGCCGCCGACCTTATTTCGGGCACTTGATACATTGAAAATTTCATTAACGCATTGTTGACATTTTCCCGATTGAAATGAAACCAAACACAATATTATTTTGTTGTCAATTTTTTATTAGCCAATTTTTTCATATCGTTTTCTTTCTTCGCGCGGTGTTTTTTGCTTTTCAATACACCCATCTATTGCTATACTTAACAATTGCAACTTTCTTTTCACATAGAAATGTTTTACTGCTTGAAAGCTGTCCATACTACTCGTTATATCGTAGATCTCATACAATCCAGCTCGCCTCGCACCAAACCTAGTTTGGAAGCACGACCGATGGCGAATTTTATTCTTTAGGGCCTGCTTTGTGCGCGAACGCATTATCACTATATACCGATTTATCAGTGCAATGTGATACTTTCAATCTATATATAGACATATTAGTTATAACGTATAGCAACGGTATATACGAATAAATATTTTGTTCTCCAACAGTAATACGATGCAACTATATTTTACAACATACCATATTAATATCATAACATCTAGATCTAGATATATATGAATTCTCTTTGTTTAGAAAAAGAGAAAAGGAAAAAGGATTATCATGTACCGTAAAAATATATTCTTCAAAATTGTATTTGAAATATTTGTCAAGATTGTCAATCAGTGTGCGCGAGGTGCCTTTTCGTAAGAAAGGAATTATGTATCATGTTTCTTCGTCGCATCTTCACAACTGGCAAGAAAAGCTGTTTTAATAGAACGATGCAGTTCCCATGCAGGTCCATCTAATTGATATCGATGATTTTTTAGTATGTTTTATTATGTTATATTTGAGCAACCTTTGTTATACGCGTAAAAGAAAAACCTCGCGAGTTTATATATAAAAACTTATCGCGGTACGAGCTGGTAATATGATCACGCCCGTAGATAAATCTAACCGTACACGGTGAAAGTCCCATACATATATAGTATATATTATGCCTTTGCGCTCGAGGACTTTTTCATTCAGGCGAAGTAGCAACTCGAGATGATTTAGCGCATATGTGACGCGTGACTTATAGATAACGTAAAATGATTTTATGCGCTAATTAACTTACTTAATTACTTAAAACATTATATTCTAATAATTTATCTATATTTACATCTTTGGAAATATGACTTTGTAATATTAATTTCTGTACTTGTTATATAATTTACAAAGCATTCACCAAGATGCATTCTTGAATACAATTGACCGCATTTCTCAACAATTCCAGATCAAGTTCATCGTCATTTGAGCTAATTTCACTTCCGGAAACCATTTTTTTAGAACTTCTAAACTATAATACTTTTGCCATGATCGTCGAATCCGAACTAACGTCGGTGACGTTTTCAAAACTATTTCCAAAACCGGAGGGATTTGAGATTAAATATTTCACCTCCATTTTAAAGTGTAACACTTTACACCTTCTAACAAAGAACATAAAGAACTAAAGAACCTATTTACGAACCAATACTGCGCTGTCTTCAATTGGAGATGTCGAAAAAATCTAGCATAAACAGGAACTGTCGCCTCTCACCCGTCACTCGACTTACCGCACGAAACGCCGTGGCGACTGAATCGCCTCTCGAGTGCAAAGGGTTATATATATGTGTGTGCGTGTACATATTTATTATATAGTATAAGTTTATATTTATAACACAGACACACACGCGCGCGCATATATGTATATGTATGTTTATAATAGTGCAAATTGCATCAACAATAATTTTTTTAGTCAAGATATGAAAATAGCTAAAGTTTTATGCGTATTGTATACCGTAGCAGGTAAAAGTCATGAAAATCATGAAAATGAATTCAAATTAAGGCTGAAATTCAAATAGGGCTCAACTCGACGATGTTCATTTTTAATCGAGTTATAAGTTATAACAGACATTTCTAGCAGCTTCGCACATACAGTTGTGCATGGAACCTTTAATCCCGCCTAATCCCCGTTTATAAACAGAAGATAAGTGGCCGGCAGCTTGCCAACAGTAACCAATACAGATGCGTATACTGTGACAGTATACGCCCAATCGTAGACAAATTTCACTGTAGCGGTACCGACGGTTCTTTGCGAATATCTCGGAAGCTAAGGCCCAATGTGATACGTATAGGAGAAAGTTGTGCAAAATGTTGATTTCTACCACATCAAAAATGAACGAAATCGATGAGCTTGGTCTTCTTGTAAATATTACGAAAGGTTGTAAAAGTGAAAGGTTGTATTTACTATTTTCTTCGCGATTCCGATCAAGTACGATTTGTAAAATTTTGTTTCGTGTCATCTGATAAACTGATCGATCCTTGTAAAAAGATTGAAGTCGTTTGGTACCAATTTTGAACAAATTATTCTGTGCTAAAGAGTAACTGTATCTACTGCTATACCTAAACAATTTCAATTTTTTTTTCGTATATAATCGCATATAATTCGCATGTAATTCATTGCTTGGAAGATGTCCATACTGCTCTTACGAGTATGCCAAATCCAGCTCGCCTCGCGTGAAACCGGGTCTGGAAGCATGCCTCGAGGCAAATCTTACCGTCTAGGACATACTAAACCTTAGCGGCACGTAGCCCGCTTCAAAGTAAAAATGTCAAAAGTTTTTTCATAAATATCTCGATAACTAAAGCGAGCGAGGATTATATCATGTACAGAAAAAAATTGTTCAAAATCGTGATACTGATAACATATTTGAAAATCATCGAAATCGGTAAGTTGGATTCTTATCTGCATGATAGTATATAATTAGCCTTTTTCAACGAGGTACCCTACACACAAAGGCACTGATTCAGAATGACTTCTTAAAAGAATTGGATCGACATCGCATTTCGCAAATATTAAATACAATGTATACATATATAGCATATAAATATATATATACTACGTATATATGGCGCATAATGAATCCGAGTTCAAAAGATACTCGATTCTGAAGCATGTAGTATGACAAATACGGTACCTGAAATCTATACAGAGAACTATCATCCCTTACGGTGAGTGTCTTGGAGTCATTCACCGGGAAGAAGTAGCCATACTGGCAGAGCTGATTGGCAATATGGACCGCCTCTACTGTCAACATAACAATTTACTTTCACAGCTGCCGGAATCGTTGAATACATTTAATTGAACGGAAGGCATTAAGTGATACCTAATCACGTGCAACTTATCTAGTCTTTGCCGTATTGCGCGTACATCGTGTGATGAGTAGCAATTAACACGGCCAGCCATTGATTCGGAGCGAATATTTAGAGCGACGCATGCTGTTTAATCATAAGAAAGCCACATCACTGAAAAAAAACTAATTTTTTCTCTTTGTTTCGAAAACATAAACAAATTCACCACTACACAACCGAAATTCTCTATTCAACATACTTTTTCACAAGCAATTTCTCAGCTCAAGCGAATGTGTGTATCTTTGATTATATTTTGTTTAAATAATCCTTTATTCCATTAAATTCAATGAAAAGACAATGCACATACACAACTGATCAGAACAAAACTAAACTAATGAAAACTAAATTAACGGGGCCAGTGAAAGGAAACAAAGTGCAATACAAGAAACTTGTAACTAAAAATAAGGTAATAACGATAGGTATAAATTCATACGAATTATAGAATCTTCAAACACTGATAGCTGAATCCAGAATATACAGGGTGGTTGGTAACTGGCGGTACAAGCAGAAAGAGGGTGATTCTACGCGAAAAAAGAAGTCGAAAATATAGAATAAACATGTTTCGTTCGAGGCTTTGTTTTCGAGAAAATCGACTTTGAATATTCGCTCGGTACGCGTGCACTTTATCGCGTCTCGTTATAACGGATCTCACTGTAGATCGTTGTCTCGATGGAAAAATTTAACAAAAAAAAAAAATGTTTATTCTATATTTTCGACTTCTTTTTTCGCGTAGAATCACCCCCTTTCCGCCTGTACCACCAGTTACCAACCACCCTGTATAAAGTACGCCTACGAATATTTATTCGTTGAATGAAAGCGAAGTACTTAATACTTTTGCAGCATTAGAAGAAAATTGTTCGAAACAAATGAGTTTATGCAATGGTATATGAGAATATTTGTATTAAAGTATACTTCACATTTTCTATGATATTTTTTTACTGCCGGTATTGAGTTGTCTAAATCATTTTTCTACGTTACTCGAAAATTCTTCTTCCATCGCGACCAAATTTTGAATTTTTCGTAAATATCAACATTATCGATATTGTATCTCGTTTTCAACTATGTATCATTATTATAATAATATTGGAAATATTTTAACTCGGATATATTATATACTATATCTAAACTAAAACAGTGCAGTGTAATATGTCGCTAAGTGAAATGGAAGACGCATTACGATCCATCGGTCAGCAATGCGTTCAACTAGACCGATAGAAAAGATGGTTGTGGTATTCGATAGATGAAGTAGCGCTATTGCATAGCTGCCATAGTCAATTTATGCGTTTAGATAGCTTTTTAACAAATCTTATTAAAGATAAAATCGTGATTGTATTTTCAACAAGGGCAATAGTACGGTGAAAAGAATTTTCGAAGCTTGTGCGTCCTTCGCGATAGAAACATTCTTTTATTTTTATTAACACGATATTCAATTTTCTTTTGTAGGAAAAAGGTATCATGATAAACGAGATCTATTTAAAACTACAAACCTTGAATAAGAACGAGCAAAGGGTGGTGGTTCTTTAACTTTCTACGAGAATCAACAGTGATAGCTACCTAGGATACCTTACCTTCTTGTCTATATATCTATCCTGTCAAGAAGGACCCGTTAAACTGTAATAACTATAGAAATAAACAACAAAAAATACATGTATATCGCATTATGCGATATGTCTAAAATATTAATCCCTGCGCGCGTTTGTATGTGTGTATGGTTAAAATAAATATCATAAAATCTCCCTTCTTTAGTTATATATACCGAAGCAGTTTCTTTCACAGCAGCGAGCTGAAAGTATGTTCGATCAACATATGCTACCAGAACGGTTTAAACGCGCAACGCATAAATGTGCGCACTATGACACATGTACATATAATATGTGTACGTATATTAATAAGAAAATTAATCGAATTAAAATCAAATTCGATTAATTATGAGAGTCAACAAAAAGTGACGATCAGTGTCATCGATACGTTATTTAACGATTTCATTGCAATTAAGGACGCCTGTAGAACGAATCTGTTACATCGTTTTCCTATTGCTTCTAATCGTATAATTGTATTTTAGAGGCCACTTTATGCTCTTACCTTTTATACGATATAATTATTTACTTCCAAATTTAACAATCACTTTATTCGTTGCAAGCCGAAGCTATAAACCGAAAAAGCTTATGTTTCAAGAACACATATCGTAAAGAAGCATATCTCACCAAATGAAAGTTATAATTGTATAATAATACAAGTGTCTTGAAAAGTGTTTTTAATTGAAACCTATTAAAGATGAAATTAATGGGTTGTATTTTAAGTACAGCTAGTACATACTTCCTATTTCCTTACTATCAAATCTTGATATTTATAAATCAATTACAGTACATTGTGTCCTCACTGCTGTTGTTATTTTCATATTAGATTATCGTCAAGGTAAAGAGTAAAAGGTCGTATTTACCGACAAAAGTAAATTGAATCGCCGTAGGTCGAACGAAATAACCCAGAGACATTGTATCGATGACAAATGCAATAAAAAATGCTTTAAATTTAACTTGTTCGAGTGTTCGTTTATGTGTCATCCGTAGATCTAAATCATTTTTTTTTCTTTTTATTTCAATATCGTTAAAAATGCTTTTTGCAGTTTATCAAAGAATGCTGTTTGGTTTAGATTAGTCAGATTCTTTTTTTAATTATACAAATGTACAAAGTCAAAGATACGAAGACCGAAGACGTATACGTAACTACAAACACGCAAAGAATTACTAAGAAAAGTTGACGTATGCTGCCATTATAACGCTGGAACTGCAACTTAAATACGAATATATAATTGTAAAATGCGTTATGGGACGGCCGATATTACGTCGATAAATGTAAGATTAATAACAACTAGTTGTTCAGGAACAAAGCATTATTAGCAGTAAACTTAATAAAAAAATAAAAGCAAATTAAACGAAATACATTGGAGTTATTATTTTATTACTTATAATATTATCGAGTTTATAGTGTATGCATGACATTTTTTGTTCAGAATGACCTGCTGGACACATTGGTGAAATTTATCCAACGCCTCGATTGACACCTTGTATCTACATATACAGGGTGACGCAATAAGAATATTTCCGTTATTTGTAATGTTATGAAAATATATTAATATATAGAACAAAACTTGCAAAGTATAGAGGGGAACGTACTGTGATGCAAATGCTTTTCGTATGAACGGTATAAAGAAGATTTTAAGGTCATATCCTATTTTTTTAAGCTAATTTTTTTATCTTGGTTTAATAATTAGCCGATGTTGAGACAAATGGCGTTACGACATGTCGCCCTCTATACCGTACCAGTTTCGTATATAGAAATTTTTTACAGCATTACAAATAATGGAAATATTCAGGGTGGATATAGTTATCGCCCTCTATATACACATATATATGTTCAAATTTTTTAACAAATGTATCGCAGATTGCAGTGGTTTTGTATTGTATAGTCAATTCTGTAACCGGATCTCATGTCCTATATATTTCTTTCTATAATGATATCGGATTACACAAAACAAAAAATAATTAGGACATTAACTGGGCTGATATTCTTAATCTTATTTTTATTAACGCAGAAAAATGACAGATTGACTGGCATAGCTCGGACAAAGTTAGTAATAATAAGAAATTTGAAGAATTTTTATTTAATTATTGAAATTGGAAACATTTGGAATAAAGTCCTGTTACGTTGCTACCGATATCTAAGTACTCGCTTGCCAGAAAGACAGAACGAACAGGGAACGAAAAAATGACTCGATGAGAAATAGTCTTATTTAAGTGCTAAAGGATAGGAAGTTTACAAAGTTTCGATGTTACAAAGATTTCAAGATTTTGTCTTCCGAAACTACTTAGTTCCGGATGTAGATACATTAAAAATCAGTAAAAATATATAATTAACAATTACTATCAAGCGTTAATAGCAGTTACACGATGCACTCGCGTCAAATTTTCACATAGTAAAAGCTAAATCTCTTCTATCGGCATAATACGAATAAAGATCACAGGGACGCTACGAATAGAGAAGGAAGGGCAACAGAAGAAATAGAAAACTGATACGATACCTTTGGCCTTAGGTTATCTAGGATGGTAATAATATATGTATATTCGACGATTTAAGGAAATAATTAAACTCAATTGGCAGTTAACAATTCCATGGAACGCAACAGGCACAATAGAAATATAGAAATACGACATAAGAAACGTGTGATGAGAAACATTTTAGCACGAAACGTAAGTGAGTCAACAAGACACTAATTCGCGGAAAAATCTAGATAAGCAACAATCCATTCCATATACGAATTTCATACCTGATTCCTCGATAGAAAGCCGCTCTATCAGCCACTCGATGAGATCGTAACCTGCAACACGCAGGCAGCCTACTGTAGTGTCCTGGCCGTGATGGCCGCTTACGTTTACTCCACAACGTAGATACCGATGGCACTCACCCATGAAAGCTGAGGGAATTGAGGTGAGAAATTGTTTTTGGCTGCGCACGGGTACCCCGTTCTCAGGGTCTTGCATCTCCCGCACCAGCCCCTCCATCTGTAATAAATACAGTCAAACGATTAATAACGGTGGTATACTTCGTATTCAAGATGGTTCTATCCATCTCGTTTTCCCATTTTTTTTTCTTTATGGCGTAATTGTTCTTTTTTCCTTTTACTTTAAAACATACATCTTTCGAGAATTAATCTAGATAACGATTAAAACTATCTCATACATAAATCTATCTATACATATACATATCTCTCGATATCATTGTGAAATTCGTCCAAGTCAATAATCGAACAAAATTAAATTTGTTGCTTTAATTATATGGTGATATACATATTTCAACCCCATATTTCTGTTACAATAATATCGACGCATTTGTGTCTAGTAATTAGGTAAATGAAATAAAGTTAAAAGAAGTTGTCAATTGTACGATTAGGATTGTTAACCAATTTCATTGGAAAATAAAATGACTGCTTTTTCATCGTATCACCACATCGGTTCAGGGAAATGAATTTTACCTAATTATTCATAACGCACATTAAATTTGAATAAATTTGACTAAGTATTTTAGATATTTTACTCGAAAAAACGTAATGATTTAAATATCTTGAAAAGAACATAACTTTGCACGTATGTTCGAAATTGGGGCGGTGTTAAGCGGTGTACAGTTTAGCCACGCCACGCCATGCCATCCCACGTAAAGAGATAATTGGTGCCGTTTGACTTAAAGTAAAAACGTGGTACCGAGCAATCTATCTGTACTCTATCTAGGCAATGCTATCCCAGATAAAAGGATAATTGGCGTCGTCAATCTGGGGTTGGGAATGCAGATGGCTTGAGCAGCCGTTTTCTCTTCGCCAGTTGTTTCCCGCCTACGAGCGTATCACGTAAAATTAAGGCTTAGGTTTTAAAGACAAGAAGGTTGAGCCGTAACACCGCTACTATCTTTCTTTTCCATCGAAATTCTTCCATCGAATTCTTTTCTATTTTATTATGAAGCTTGAATATCACAACTGAATAAGCACAGTTTACGCGACTGATCTGAGAGATGTCGACTGGTGAGGGTTTGTAGTTTCAGTCCAGAGGTGTTCTCGTATTATTACGGAGGAAAGCTCGGTGCGGGTGTGCCCTTTGAACTAACAACGCGGATTCGTTGTTCACACTTTTCGTTAGGAAAAGTGAGGGTAACGATCCGCGATGCCAATTGGTTATAGCCCACGTTAATAAATGAAGATAGGAGGAGGAAGCCTCCTACCAACGTGGCTCGTAGTATAAACAGGGAATATAAAGAACCCCAAGCCAGAAGTCAACCTACGAGTTTTTTTCTTTTTTATTATTTAATTTGTACTTTACAATTTGTCCAGCTGGACATTTGGTAAATTTTTCTAACATAATTGCTAAATAACATGTGGATGGCTACCCCCAGCGGGAATACCATCTTCGAGTTTGACTATTTTATTTCTTTAGTGAGATCAGTGAGGTGATTTTTTTTTAGTCTTCTTTCTATGAGAGCTTTGCTCGTTTCAGCAGGCAGCTGGTTTGGATGTGTTGCCGTTTCCTTGTATTTTTCTGCGTACCTGCCGATTTCTTCTTTGACCGTTAGTATTTTTAATTCTTTGCGTATATCCTCGTTTCTGGCATTGTTTCTGGCATTATTTATGTGGCTCATTGCTGCTGTCCCCCATAGTGGTATTCCGTACGTCCAAATTGGTTTTATTATCGCTTTGTAGATTTTTAGTTTATTTTTTAATCTATGAGTGCCGAGGCTACGTCTCTCTGGTACCCCTAAATTTCTGAATGTACCTCGAACCTTGTAATAAACATGTTACAACAAGCACACGAGCGTACATCATTTCATAACGGACCAAAAAACGTTCGGGCGGGATCTCGATACACCCGTATTGTTCGGGTTCTCAAAAGTTTCGTGATCCTACTTCGACTCGAGTATAAGCATGAACAGGCAGTATAAACATTATTAACCATTGACTAAGAAGGGGATAGAAGTGACGTTAAATGGGACTTTGTGTCTCAGATTCTGAAATACCGATCTGGGAAAGCTCAGAATGTTTCTTATGACGTAGTTACATAAGTTGAACAAATTCTCGCTGCACTCTAGTAAAATCAAAAGGTGGAAGGGGGAACGTCTATGCCTTTGTCACAGAGTCATAAAGTAGCAATAGAAAAATCAAGGAGGCCTAACGAACATCCCACAGGGCATCGAAACAACAACGTAGACAATGTCCCAGTGTCAGAAAACAGTAACATTCCGGCAACACCCCAGCGACACCCGGGGGGGTTAGGGGGGGGTTCATAAGAGTCAAACCTATAGTATATAAACCTTCCTAAAATCAGCTCTCGAGTCACTCTGTTCAATTCACGTAATAAACTCTGCCACCATATCTAAAGTCTGAATTTTTCTTACCTTGTTCGTAAAACGTTTAAACCTGTGCGAAATCATTCGAACGACGCGAGGAAACGACCAGCGATTTCTTAATTTCATCACTCCCCGCGTCTTCGACGTGACACGTACATGCTTTTATGAGGTACGCATATGTTAGTGTCACGACCGGCATACTTCAAATCCGACGGACTGACGATAGAGATAAAGATGTGGCGGCACTCGGCGACAATGTATATCGCTGAAGTGCCTAATGAACCATCAACATCCCAACGGTCCTTCCACCGAAGGTTCTAGAAGAAAGAGCACGTGGCAACGATCGCGGACGCCTAGCAAATGCATGGACGGTGGGGATGTTGAGGGATGACAAAAGAAAGTAATCGGATCCGATCGAAAGTAAAATCATAAGAGTCTGTCTTAGAAAGTCACGCCTGGAGTTCGAAAGTAGATTGTAAAGTGTATTGTTGTTACGCCAGGCGACTCTCTGCCTGGCCCAGGTCACACACCGCGGGCCAGACGGACACCAGATGTCCGCTCTTCCGTACGGCGTACCCTCAATAGCCTTAAGCATCCGTCATAAACCCGAGTCACTGCTAAGGTCCTTCAAACAAACATCTGGTTCCGAGGAATTTCTAAAGACTATTGTCTACCACGGCTTAACTAAGGAAAGTTGGTTTTTCTCACGCACGCTGCAACTTTCCTCCCACTAACCACTTTCTCTCGAGGGCGGTTAAGACCCTTCGTTTAACCAATTAAAAACGAAGCCTATTCCCTCACTCTCCTAAACAACATCGGCACCAACAAATCCGATGGTCCCGTGCGCTAGACACACCCATCCTTAGTTTTCCTCCGACACATCATCGGCTCCCAAGACAGTACTGATTTCACATCCTTCGAACGGTCAACATCCTTCGAGCGGGTATACACACCCGCAGATCAGTCACTCAATCATCTCGTACACACGCACCAGTGTAACTATCCTCGTTATAAGTTGTGGAATAAACGGTGAAATATAACTTACTACTGTGTCATATTCAATCAACCACCTCTGTTATCTTAACCGAAACAGGGGAACGACTACTTCGCGGCGTCGATTCACCGAATCGTAGCGAGAATTTACGCCTCTCGCTGACGCGTTTTCCTCGCGACCGCGTCTCTCCGCGAACGGTCGTAACAATTGTTGTTAGAAAAAAATAAAGTTTTCTTTTTTTATTTTTCACCTCAAATTTCTTTTTTATTTTGTTATTTTACGTGACATTAGCGTCAACAGTTTCAAGGCTATAATTTTTCAAAAAGGTAAGTTACGGAAGCGAAGTTTAGTTGGCGATTAGCAAAGGAGAGACAAGGAAAAATGAAAAAAAGCAGACGCATTAATAACATTTAGAGCGTTAAACGAGTCGGAAATAGAATTTTCTGATTGCAAAAGAAATTATTAAACAGTTTGAAATGTTGATCTTGAATATAACTTCTATCGTTAGAAATGGGCTTGATCTAGGTCCAATATGAGTCAGAATAGTGGACGAAGCAAAATTCAAGATATACAGTTTAAAATAGACGCGGTCTCTCTGCCTATTTAGCAGGAAATGTTGAAACGGAGTGACATAGTGTATTGATAAAAAGTAGCTAACAAACATTGGATAATGAAAGCCACTTAGAAAAATCTTGACGACTTTTGGCAAGATCGGCAAAACGACTATACGAAAAATGGACGCCAGTGGCTAAACTGTCGCATAATTTAGAGATTGTGCTATTAGCCACGTTTCCCAGATATCGGAATTTGGGTACCGATTTTTTTAAAGCTGCATCGTTGATCAGTCAAGAATATGATACGTATGCAGAATACGCGATGGAAAAAATTTTCTTTTGAAAAAAACAAGATAAAAAATATGCGAAGAGCAAATTGTTGAAATTATAATCCGGCTCAATGAGACGCTTTCTCATTATAGATGTGGAAAATTATAGATAGAAGAGAATGCTGCACGCACAGACAAATAGCCTGATAGTATCAAACAAAAAAAAAAGATGATTCCAAAGTTACAAAATTGCAATGACGTTATGACTGCAACAAAATTGACCATAATGATAGAAGGTGTCGATATAAACAGCAAGCTATGAAGAAGAGAGAAATCAAGGTAGTTCAGACAGGTCGTCTGCACGTTACGCGATTAACTACACGAGACTACGTTGTTTCAACTGTTGCGGCACAAGGCCTTTGTAACCGTCATCTTGCTAAAATTACGACTAACGACGAACGTGTAACATCAACCACATCGCAATCCACATCAGAGACCAGGCCGCACACCGAGGGCAAGATGGCAACCGGATGTCTACACATCCGCCACAACATCGTCACTAAACTTGACTGATTTTTCATCTTTCGAACAGTTAACATCTCTTTACCGGGTTTCTACCCTCAGATCAGTCGCCTACTTAATTTGTATAAAGTTGTTAGAGTAAAGTGTAATTTATACGTGTCAATTCAGTGTATACTCAATTGTGACTATTAAGTGCATAATAAAGTATAATAAAAAGAAAGTTAATGGTTGTGTTTCGGTTCAACCTTGTTATTTTTATATAATCTGAGTTGTGACTTGTGATTTTACGTGACAAACGCGACGCGTTTCGCGGTCCTGGCACAATGATTCTCTTTCCAGCGGCTTCTTTGCTCCTTATTATACTATCGCGGAAAGACCGACGAAATATATACAGTGTTGCGATATAGCGTAAGTGCCGACAGGTCGAAAGGGTCGGAAACTTCAATAGGCCTAACGGTCCGTCAATATGACTTCAGTACCGCAGTTGGTAGTTAGTCAGTCGGGAGTCAAGAGTCAAATTAGAAGGAAGTTAGTCGTAGCAACGGATCAGTAAAGTCGACAGCGAGTTCGAGACAACATCAATAAACGCACTATTTTGAAGTAATACGCCGAGTAGTCCTTTGGCACCCTTCACGCCCTACATCTCACAACCTTGATAGATTCAGCCGCATCATTTTTTGTTGAAGTAATTACTTCAGGAAAGCTCTACACCTTTTCTTTCGTATATGGAGACCACTGTTACGAAGAAAATAGAATTTAGTGAAACAAAAAATTCGAAATAAGGAGAGATCCATATTATTGTGCCCTTGGATATAAATTTTGTTTTGGGTTAGAAGATCTAGAAACAAAAAAGCTATAAGTAGATATCTATAGCTGTTTCTCGTAGCCTTCAGCTAGAGCTACAAGATTAACTTTTTTGTAATGTCCTTTGCTATAAATATATGAACGTGCTCCCTATCATTCTTCTTCCTATTGTATTATAACATTGTAAGAGTGAAGATCTGGATCAGCATACGCTATACCTGTGCTTATACTTATACTCTTATTTATTTCAATATATTTTTCTATTACAAATTCATCCACTCGTTCCCCTATCAGTCAACCTCAACAATTTTCACCGCGGGAAGGAAGTGTTAGAAGAATTGGAGGGTGCTATGAACGATGCACATTAACGTTATGTAGAATTACTGAAGGTATAATTTGCAAAAACCGAAACAACGTTGATTGTACATAGTGCAAAATCTATACTTCAAACATTCTATATTGTACCGAATAGAGAATCATTGTACGAAGCTATACTACAAGTAAACACCATCTCTGGTACGGATTTAATTTTCAAAACATCAATGATACGGAACCCGAATTGTTTGACTTCCGTTTAAACAAAAAGAAGAAAATACATCCAGAAACGTATTTGGATATATTTATTTAGATTGGATTAGAAAATTATTTAACTTTGTTCAAACGTCCCATCAAAAATGAAAGAAGAATTGTATTACGTTTTGATGGAATATTAGTAATTAGTAATATTAGTAATTACAGATGACAAGATTCGCGTGGTAAATACCGGAGAAATATATTAGAACGACCACAGAGATACCAATAACTTATCCCAACATGAGATAGTACGTAAAATAATCAAGGATCTAAGAATATTAGAAAAGATAATTATTCGTCAATTCGTCACAGACAATCGCCGTATACGAGCTCAATTGTATCAGTAAAGAAAAAAGATGGAAATGATAGATTATGCGTGGATTACCGAGCTTTAAATCCTACAACAGTAAGGGATCGGTATACTTCATCACGGATCGATGATTAACTTGATCGTCTAGAACAAGGTAAATACATGAAAATTCAAGAAAGCGGTTTCGCTTTCATCGCCCCCGATGGGCATTATGAATATTTAAGGATGTCGTGGCTTGACTTTACAGTCATACGACTACAAAATCCATTATCGAATATTCTTTTTTTCTTTTGCAAGAATTTCACAATCAATTCTCATTGAGAATTATAAGTAAATTATTCTGGTATGGTATAATACGTGGTATAAACGTGAATAATAAGTGATTATCGTATGTTTGATTCTAGCTGAATCGAATGTTTAGATCTAGAGGATAGTGTCTTTTTAGCCTGCGAATCTGATCCGTCGTGTCAAGTAATTGAATGACTAATGGGTTTTGGTGGTTGTTAACTCTTATGTTATTACTGAATTTGGATATTTCTTCTTTAACTGTAGGTATCTTAAGGTCGCGATGTATTGTTTCGTTGATAGCCTACCAAAGTGCATCTATTAGATCTTAGTGTTTTGATTGGAATCGTTGAAGAATTTCTATGTTGGAATTACTCGCTCTTCCCCATAGTTGGAGCCCCATTATCGAATATGACATCATTTTCATTCGCATTGCCGCGAATGACTGCCAAGTCAAGGTGCGAGTCACTACGGCAGAGTCACACGCTCAGAAGCAGTTATAGAGTAGATAAAACGTCCTGCATGCCATAGCCATCGAAATAATAACCAGATAGTAACAGAATAACCGCGTCTGATATACACCCGATGATAACCCCTCCACAGGGGCCAAAACTTAGTATAAGAACCCTCTCAAATCAGCATTCAACACCTTTTTCTTCTAACACACTGAACCGTCACTCTGTTGGATTCGTACAATAAATTTTATTACCGTATCTAAAGTTCAAATTTTTTTACTTTACTTGCGAAACGTTCGAACTACGACGCGAGATCACCGGTGATCTGTCCATTTCATGATTTCTTGTATCTCCTACGTGACAACAGACTAATCGCGCGCGATTACGAAGTACGGATATGGAATATATACATGCTATACCCACGTTCGGAACAGTCATGCGCGACTAAACGTTATTTTGTTGTTAGAATGTGAGGAGTCCTCACTGAGGATGTGTTAATATATAACACTATCAACTTATAATGCTATATCACATTATTATATAATTGTTGAGATATGTATAATTTTCTGTGCTGGACTAGGTTAAATGCGTAGTAGAGATACTTGTATGCGAATATCAGTGTGTGGAAGTATGTGTGTCCGAAGCGTCTCGAAAACAACGGAATGTAAACCTATCAGTCGGTTAAGAGTCGGTTAACAGTCGGGTATAGATGAAAGTGCTGAGACGCGTGCAAGTGTGTATCGATGAATATATAAGGAATCGTTCATGAAATAAATATTTCATTATTTTAATATTACTCCTCAGTATAAATTTAGTGTTCCTATAACATTATTTCGGCTTCAAAGATCCACAATTTTCAACAATAATAATACATGTAAACTCTCTAAGAGTTCAAATGCGAATACGTTTGTACGACCGTCTCTCGACGCACGACTTCTTTTGTTTCACGGACAGAGCGGCTTTCTTTGTTTTACGGAGAGCCATTTTGAGAGACACGCATTTCCCAAACGCACGGACAGAGATCAACATCGGAGATAGACAAGATCACAGAAGAAAGAGTAATTATTTAAAACATTGAAGACTCAGGACGTAGCTCAGGACGTTGAAAATCGATTCTCGATTTTCAGGTAGACATTGTACAGAACTTGCTATTTATTGTTTACTGTCATTAATTGGTTGTTGTTTATTTAATTATTACTGTTATTAATTGTTGTTAATTATTAATTGTTGATTACTTCTGTATTTCATTTAAGTGTTTTCACAATAAACTCGATTTTCAAATTTTCAGGATCGATCCCTGAATTATCCTAGAATTGAACCTTATATACATAATGCTAGGATTTATAATATCTTTAATAGAAATAATTAATATCACAATGATGAAGAATTTTCTACCGTAATACTATACATATGTCTGCTTGTTAATATTTGACAGAAATCCAGAATTAAACAATTTTATTTCTGTTTTTCAACCTACCCAAGAACTTTTTTATTTACTACTAATAGTTTTTCGACATAAATATATATATAGGTTAAAAACTTTTTATAAGGAGTGCCATGATAGACCGATTAATGTGTTAAAAAACATATGATCCCGTTGAAAAAAAATTAAGTTAATCTTTGTTCGATTTCACTCATTCATGAAGATTCAAAATAACACGTGATTTACGGCTCGATCAGAGACCATTGGTTACTTCTGACAGAAAGATTTAACTTTTTACCATTTGGCTAGTAACACTCGGATGGTACACAACCTCGTAATAATTTCGACAAACAGCGTGCATTTTGAAATTTTCCAAACGCGGTAAAAGTTTGCTTACACCAGTGTTTCCATAATCAAAAACTTTGTCTGTCAGAACCTTCGACGTAACAAGTGGAAAAGAAACCTAACTCGAACATGATTCTTGTCTTCTGTTTTTATAGTTTATATAGGTTTAGACTATATACCATTTTATTCAACTGCCGTAAGGCGACCAGAAACCAATATCGATGCATATGCTATTGTACAGTATATACAGACGCACAATTATAAGCAGAGTACACTGTAGCGGTAGTAACAGTTCTTTGCGAATATCTTGCAAACCTAGCAGCAGTTATATGTACAGAAAAAAGTTGTTCAAAATGCTGAGTTCTACGAAAATATACAAAAATCGAAATTAGCGAGGTAAATGAGATATCAACAATTACACATTTCCCTACACATATAACCAGAGATCTCACGTAGCCGGTCTTTCCGAAATATCTGTAAGAAACTACTATACCGCTACAGTGAATCCTGCTTATAATTGTACGTCTAGTATCGATTGCCGGTTGCCGGTCGCTTATCTTCTGTCTATAAACGAGGTCAGGCGAGATTAAAAATCTCATGTACAACGTTCATATGCTAGGCTGTAAAAGACATCTGTTACAACTTATAACTGAATCAAAAGTGAATATCATCAATGTACATATTGGGTTTGGATTCGGGTTAGTTTATTCAAGTTCAGTTGCCTCACGACATCCAGCAACGCTTTCGAATAATGACAAATTATGTCGTTGTTTATTACTTAAACCTATAACCGGCTTCCTCGCGGCGTCCGAGTCAGGAATACGAGCAACACGGGTATATGTACACATGTACCAAGGATCCCTCCCAAACTTTTCTCCACCCGTTGCAATCTCGATACATGTATCCACACACCTCTAATATATTAAAATCCCGCCAGACCTTGCCCGAACTGTTTTCGGCCCATTCCGAAGCTCAGGATCTCGATATATACTCGGGACGAATCGCACATCTCTAGTAACTTCGCGCGCGCGTTTGTGTATCCTACGTATATCCGTAAGCATAGACTCTCTTAAAATTTTCCAACTTAATTATTAAGACTTAGCCAATCGCGCGCGCCACAGCGAGCTATACGTTTCCCATTGCGCTCGGACAAGCAAGCCTATAACCTAACCCCAATCTATAACGCTGTGCACCGCGTGTTTTCCCAGTATCAAGGACTAATATTCACTACTTAAAAAACAAAGAAGTCTAAAAATTATTTAGGTGGTCAATTATACTTTGCGGTAATGATTTTATTTAACGATTTCACATATTGTTTATACAAAACGTCAAATAGAAAGGATATATTATAAGTATAAAAAATATAGGCAAGATTGAAAACATTAAGGATGACTAAAGATAAATAACACGACTTGAACGTTAAATTAAACATTCATAATGCATTTTAATATCTTTTTACAATGTGGTATCGATCGATTATAACTTTACTTAGTCATAACTGATAGTGTAACTTTGTAATTAATTTTAACACAACTAAATTGGTGTATTTTATTATATACTGTACTTTATAAAAGCAGAAAAAGTGGTGCAATTGATTCGGGGCAATTCCAGGTAAACAATAACTGGTAATAATCAAAACAAAACAAAAAAAGAAAACGCGTTGCAAAAGTCAAAAAGGGAGATCTCCCCGTTCGGTCACACAGCGATGTACTTTACAGAGGGGAGATCTCCCTATTCGGTTGGCTAGGTGTTGAGCCATAAAACGATGTTTGATAAAATGAAAAATGACTGGAAAATTTTGTACTAGTATCAATATGCGAACTGTGAATCAAGTTTAAATAATGCAGCTAGTACTCTATTCATAATGTGTAAATAAGAAATTCATAAACCTTGTCGAAGGCGTAAGGCCTGTGAACGCGTGGCTCCTTCTTCTGTTGTTGATTATTAGAGGCCTCCATCGCGATCGAGGCGGCCCTCTGCGACGCTGACAGGAGCTGTGGCGGTATCGATGGCGGAGGGGGCTGGGGAGTTGGGCTGGAGACGGGTCTACCCGAACTCCATGGGGCTCTAGCCCCATCCCATCACTCCAGTCACCCCCGCACGCCCACTGAAATTTGTAAGGAATTATTCATTTCACATTGTGTTTTTACATAATTTTCATATTTTTAAGCTTAATTATAATACTACTTATAACAAGGCTAATTAATATTTCAACGTTATCGGTATGTGCTGGCTGATGATTCTAACAAATGAGACAAGCTGTGTGTAGTTCTCAATTTTAAGTAATACAATGATTAGAAACAAATCGCGCAGAAAAACCTTTCACTGTTTAACAAACACTATGTATATGGCACAATTTTCTTTTACCAATACATACATCTTCTTATCGTTAAATTCAAAACATTTATATATGCTTGATTACTTTCTTAGTTGTCACGATACAAGAAAATGTTTCGAGAAGAATCTGTTGTATTTTAGAGGAAAGATTAAGTTATAAGAGTGAATGTCATCTGAAGGTCGTATCTTCTGAAAGCTTTTAAGTAGAGTGAATTAACTTTTTGTTTATATTAGAAAAGTGAAATCAATACGCATCCTAACCCCAATCATGTCCCATACTATGGCCCTGAAAAGATCTGAGTCGAAAATTTGGCAAGAAATTGACTGAGGTGAAAATTCGCAGAAAATTAATTGCAGAAACAAAATAAACATCTTAATTGCATTATTTTACCGTGCGCTGAGAATGTTGTCCTCCAAATTCAATACACTTATACAATACAAACTAATGCATGACTAGCTAGCTCTTTTTATTGTATCCGAAGATAAACTTGTACATTGCACATGCGTTGGAAATACGGATTTTTATGCCTGCAGCCGTTATCGGAAAGTTGAGCACATATTAAACTAATAAATAGTATGATTAAAGTGTTTATTTTGTTTCTGTAATTCATTTTTCGTTTCCGCTCAGTCGTTTACTTCCGAAGTTTTCAGCGATAGGTTGTTTCAAGATCATGGGACATGGTTGAATGAGTTTTGATCTCACCTTTTTAGTAGTAAACGAAAAAAAAGATATTCCATTTAAAAAAACCTTACTATTATTAAAATCCTAGAGGATTTAACCTTAAGACGATCTTCACACTCATAATCTAATTTCCCCCTTGAAATACAATAACTTTCTCTCGTAACATTTCTTTATCGTGACAAATACAGAGGTAATTAAGAACGACAAAGTTAGATAGGACACACTGTATAAATTTTTTATCGAAATTATCCGATCTACATACTGTTCAATTTAGTAAATTAGATTTATTTACGTAAATTAGAAATTAAATTTAATTTGTAATTAAGCTTTGGTGAACTGAGTGAATTACTTCCTCATCGACTTCAGTGGTCTTGAAATGTCAAAGTCACCATTTTTAAAAGCTTCTTCCTATACATATATAGGATGGTCGATTTTAGTTTCCGAGTTATACACGAAACTATGTTTGGTACCATATACACAATGTCTTCGAAATCATGGTACAAATGGTCGCAGATGGTGATTCCACGTACAAAAATAACATCTTTTCGTTTAAGGCTTTGTTTTCGAGGAAAATGAGTCTGAAAACCTATCAGGTACCACCCGTATATTAACTCTTTACGGACGAGTGTCGGCAAATATGATAGCCGCCCAAGTCTTTTTTACTGTTGTGGACAGTTATTTTGAAGTGGCTGTAATTCTATTTTTCTAAGCGGTAATCTTATGCGTATTTACGTATGGGTATAGTAAACTAAACAGTATTATGTTATGAAAATTATAGACCTTTAGAAATCTTATCTTCCGTTTAACGTAAAATCGCGATGGGAATGATGGTCGAGTCCGAACGAATTTCAATCTTTCAATGGCATTACCGAATAAATCAGAAAGCTTATTATATATTTTTTATAATACCTTATACACGATGCCTGAAAGTTCCAAAAAGAACATGTTCGATAGTGATAGTAGTGATGACGAACACTATTTTGAACCTGACAAGATAGAAGATGACGACAATGCTTTAGACAGTGGAAACGAACTCCGTTCAACAATGAATCGGCTCAGACGTTTCAACGTTTCTAGTAATAGTGACAATGATGATGAACTAAATATTGATGAAAATAATACAAGCCTCGACAATGAATAACGCAAACGTTCAACGTGTATATTTTCTCAACTGCGCGCGCCAATACCTCTCGTCCACAGCGACGCTCGCTCGCCGAACGGTCTTGTCCACAAAGGATTAACTGGAAACTTCGAATTATGAAATTTTTGTTTCTGTTCGCGTCTGTATTTTAAACATGGACAATGTCACGATTTGCTTCCTTATTGTTATTATCTTATCCGCGATATCGATTATTATTTTCCTTTATTCTGTATTTAATTTAAATGGTTTTATAAATGAGAATAACGTTAATACTTTGTAAGTATCCTTTTATTAATTAGGAAAGGAAGAAAAAAATTAATTAGTTAAAACATGGGTACCAGATGGGTTTTCAGGCTCGTTTTCCTCAAAAACGAAGTCTTAGAGGAAAAAATTTTATTCTTTTTTCACTTATTTTTGTATGTAGAATCACCACACGATCGCTTGTACCATAATTTCGGAAACACCTTGTACGTACCTTCTTTCTATATTTTGTACAAAATTATAAATTAGATATTATAATTATTGCTTATGTACGTATATATGTGCACAAATTATAACTGTGTTAATATAGACGCACCATTATCGGTATTGCCTACAGGCCGCCACTACTTAAATAGCTTAATCCTACCTACTCCTTTGCATTTGAAATTCAGTAACTGGAATTTTTGTTATTTTTTTCACTGCTTATACGTCACTATGAAAATACGAAAATAATCCGTCAAAATTCATGAAAAGGTAATACATCAACAGCTTTACGCAGCATACATGATACCAAAAATACCTCTGTGTATGATTTGAAAATTAGAACCGACCACTCATATATATAGGAAGAAGTTGTTCAGAATGATGATCTTGACAACATATTTTAAGGGCTTCGAAATCGGTAAAAAAGTAAGGTCAGTAATTTGATTAAATTTTTTAATTCATTAAAAATATTGATAGGAAATAAACAATTCTTACGTCTAATTATTCCTCCGAACTTAATCATTTTTTGTTTCCATAGTGCATACGTTTTCTAAATACTGTACTTCTTGTATGTTTCACAACACATAGTAATAATAAAAAATAACTAGCAGAAAACTGTAGCTTTATGCGGTAAATAAGAGAAAGTGACTTGAGACAGGTTTAATAAAATCTCCAAAATTCGGTACATATTCTATAAAAAGAAACGTATTACTAGAGGTCGGAAACATTATTTTATACGCGAACAATATACACGTATGTATCCACTTCGTAATCAATTCATTTAGGAATTACCTTAGATTGAACATAATACATTATTTTTTTATTTTACTGCATACCCTTAATATACGAACGTCAACATTTACTTCTCTTTTAACTATACAAAAAATGCAGCTATTCAATTTACGAACAGTATTATAATTTTATTCTTAAGATTTATACCATTAAATACTTCGGCTTCTCGATGTGTACGACAAATTTTTAGTAGTGCTAAATATATACATATATGTAATAGGGAAGGTACCCCAACAGATTAACGTTTATTTCAACTCATCAATAACTTTTGCAATATCTTATTTTCTATTTTTCTTACGAAAATTTGTTATTTTTCTGTGCCCTATTTTTACACATATGTATACTATCGCGCATAAGTATTTGGACTCGCAAATAATTACAAATGTATAAAATATATTTTAAATGAAGCTCTTCGATCTAATTTTTGCCTCTGATCCTATCTCAGGCAAGCATATATAATTAGTACATATTGATAAAGACACTGGTTGATATTAATTAATAGAAATAAATACAGCAATAATTGTATGTAAATGAAAACTGCTTCTACAGAAACACCTTAGCTAAAAGTAACTTAAAGTGCATCTGTTCAATGCTTAGATCTTAGAACGATTGGGATATGTGTCTCCAACCACATTCTAAAAGTCTATATAAACTTTTCTAATGCTAGCGGTTTATTAGAAATAAATATAGAATTTAATTGACTCAGATACAAATGTATTTCTTGTTTTAGTTTCATTTTAGCACAATATTTGACCCCTATTATGGCAAGAAGCAAAGCATTAGTAGTAGAGATAAGAATATAAATATTTTGATTAGATTGTATCCAGTGTCCAAATACTTATACACGATAATGTAGGTATAAGAATTTCGTTGATTGTATCATCAAAGTATTTGCGATAGAAACGTAATGCGGTAATTAGAATTCATTTAATTGATAAATATGAGATTTTACTCCTTATTGTATCTTGATTTGTTATACGTTTAAATTAATCTACTTTTATTTGTATTAAAAATCTTGGAAACCAAAGTAGGATAAAAAGCAATATTGAACACCGAGAAGGAATTGGTTACCAGGAAGAACAATATGATGGAAAGAGAGAGCAAAGAAAAGATTTAAGTAGTAGTATAATAGGCGTTATGTTATATATAAACACTGAAATTTTAAAATAGTCTATAGACAGAATACGTATGATATGAATGAAATCGTAGATGAAGAAGAATGAATGAGGAGGGCGTAAGTGCGTGAGATAACATAGGAAGTAAGAGATGTATGAAATAAAAGATGTAAAACCGGAAGTTCGTTCTAAACCGCTCTAAGCCAGAAATATGTATAATAAATAATAATAAAAAATAATAAATAAGTATTACACATCTTCTATTGTTAACGGTAGAAATAGTTTTGAAATATCTATGTTTAATACTTGTGTCTTTTTACATTTAAGAAAACTTACAAAAAATAAATAAGTAACGTCTCTTACCTTCGATGTCCTTATCATTCAAAATTATATGAAAGAAACAAAGCATAAGCATGTGAAATCGTTTACTACATTATCAATCTGGAGTGTAGAAAAATATTTTATTAAATTAACGGATTTCTATATCATTTTGCTCAACATAAAGAAATATTCATAAAAATATTAGCACTTTACAGTAATATGTAGCTACATAGTCTCTAATTCTTAACAGATATAGCTCTCATTATTTATTGACACATTGCAATCAAAATACAAAATGCATAATACTTTTTGTTCGAACTTATCGCTGAAGATTGATGTCGAAGAAAATATCTCATCTCCTTAATTACTAAAGAATACATGATTATTCTCAAACTTGAACTTTTGCAAGACATGCGTTTCGCACGCAATATACATGACACTACAAACGTAAATTTAAATATTATTCTAAAGTTGTTTATTTTAAACCATGAGACAAAAGTAATACTGAACACATCTCAATAATATTTTTATCATATCGATATTGTTTGAATATTACGTATTATGTATAGATCATAAATAATAGACAGCAGTAATGAAGAGGGATACATAATCGCAGACAATCATATAGCTCGATAATACGGAAGTACATTCGCATCGTTTGACTTTCGTTGAATCGTTACTATAGCAATGACGATATCAAATACAGACCGGTAATAATAACAATGCTTGCAATCTTGAAATGTGTGCTAATAAGAAACCTTAAAAATAATTTATTCTTTATATTAATATTAGTACCATGAATTAACAAGCATAAATAGTTGGATTTCGAAATAGTCAAAAGTATTATTATGCATATTATGTGCCCAAAATGGATAAAATGCAAATGCGTGATATTGATGAAAATTTGGTGTCAATTTTGTATTAATAATGTTTTGCGATCAACATTAGGCTTTACAAATTTTTCCATATTCTATTCATTTTCGAAATGCGCGTCGAGAAACTGCGTCGTGACCCGGTTCACTTTCTTTAAGCTTTCGTTCATCGTCAGAATATGTGGTCGATATTTATTGCAGCTGCTTCGTACGATATTTTCCGACTCATTTTTTCACCTTTCCTCTTGAGAGGAAAGTTTTCCAGAGAAACAAAAGTCACGCGATATATCTACATAATTGCAACATATTAATCGTAATACTGCGCGTAAAAATCATTTTTCAGTAAATTTATAGTATATTCGATTTAATGATTTCACCGATTAATTGGTGCGGACAGCTGACAGTTGATCGCAAAACAAAACATAATAAAAAGAAAAAAGATATTGAAAGAGAACAAAGAGAATATCGAAGAAGTAACAAACATGGAAAGCACATATATCGATGATACTAATTGATAAATACGATGAAAATTAATCGATGGAGACGCGTAATGATTGCGACATCCTTGTCACAGACATGTAATACGCGTGGAAACTTACGGAATTCTTATCGACAAGGACGAATGTAATATTGACAGTGTTGAAAGGGGAAGAAGGAAAAACAAAAGTTCTGACGAGTTTGGTTAAAGGTTGATCGTTAAGATTGATTTAAGTCAAAAATCTATTAACACAATGATAATTAAAGTACTCACTCGACGAGTCAGGGCAGTGTAGCTTCATATACGCGTCTCGTAGTGTATATCAGGCCATCGGAGCAGGGCCGAGTTCGCGGCCTTTCTTCCGCAGCTTCGAATCTAAAGCCACCGTCCGCACTGTGTCGAGGTACACCCGCGCGCGCACACCCGCGCTAGACCATTCTCAACACCAGCACTAGCACCACCAGCAGTACCAACGCTAGCACCAGTACCAACCACGACACTGATGCCGCTAACGCTTCTATGCCAAGCATATTTTCAACGGGACCGTCGACGACACCGACGCGACGCCGTGACGGCGGTCACTGTCGGCCAGACGAATATCAGGAGATATTCGCGGTTACAAAGAGGGAAATAGGCTATGTAGTAGGGAAAAAAGGAAGAAAAGGAAATGACTGTCGTGAAACTGGTCGGCGGTCGGAAAACGATTTGACAGCCTCTACACACCTTCGCTACGTTTCTTCCTATTATATATCTGTGTATACGAGCGCGCGCGCGTTTGTGTGTGTGTATGTGTACCTACAAAGCTCTTACTCGTGGTAAACACACATACACACACGTATACACTGTATGTACGCACGCACGCAGCACGCACGCACGTTTCGCTACAGCTGCATACAAATCGCGCACGTTTCTCGAGATATAACACGTTATTGTACACATAAACGCACGCACGCGCGCGCGCTCACACACACACACACACTCACTCACTCACTCACTCACTCTGCTCACCACAGACTGATTTTCCAAAGGATTTGTCACGTCACGTTTCACTTCATATTATGATGTATCATTGTCAGCTAACGATACAGAACATCGCTTATTAATCACGCTGATCTATTAGCAACAATATCGTATTCAAATCTCGATGTCAATTTTGTAGAGGTCGAACCCCGCAAACATGTCGTCGTCGTCACTCTACAACTCCGCTCATCGTCAGTTTAGCTTCGGATATTCTCGTATTTATTCGTCGAGCGTTGTCGCGCACTTTCGGCCAAGGATCGGTTACTCAGCACCCTTTCAGAGCTTTCAGCTTCCGCAGCCTCCTCGTCTGCTAGATCCGTCACTCGTTCAGCGAACAAGTCCGCGCGCCCGAGTTATTCCGAACTTTATCGATGATGAACGCATATACAGAGAATCCTAGTTTATATATGTATATACACATACTCATGCTATTATATAATATGTAAGTACGTTGAACAGTACAGAGGTCGCCTGTGTTCCAACTTCCAAGCAGTATCATTTATCCACTGATTGTTCCAACAAAAGTGTATTTCACGTTTCCTTGTAATATTATTCTTCTTATCAAGAATGATTGCCAAATGTTTTAAGATAAAACTGTGTTATCCAAGTCAAGAATCAGATATTAAGCATGTCGTGTAAAATAAAAGACAGGGATTTAAATAATTTAAGTAAAATGACAAGTCGGAAAACGAAAGCTTTCCTTTGTCCATACGTTTCAATCATAATAATAATTATGTGTAAAAGTTAAGTTATATCATATTATGTCAAAAAATAATAATAGTAGAATATAATGTGCAATCATATTATTATCACGATACATGATCTGTTGTCATATTTAAGATAATTAGTATTTAAAAAATCAATTGCTGTATTAGTATATAAGATAACGAAGATGATTTTAAGAAACCTAAGACACTAAATAAAGAAAATAATAAAAACAGGTAATGTAAGTACAGGAACAAAATACATGGAACATTTCGAAATATTACGGAAGTCAAACGCATAGCAAACATTCTAATTAAAATCTATTCAATAACTGCAGTGGATGAAGTAAGCGTTTGAAAAGAAAATTTATAGCTACACGTCGGTGTTTATTGCAGTTAAACTGAAAACTACAGAGAACTGGAAAGAGATAATATACTCATAAAAAGTAGCACATTAATATAACAGAAAGTATCCTATTAGTAAATAACGGTTGCATTTGAAATGTAAAAATCACTAGTACTATATAATGTCATTTTTTATGATATTTTATGATTCATATGTATTGTTTATTGCAAATTATTTAATTAATTATATACCTGCCTAGCAAGTTTTTCAGGGACGAAATAATATTTTCATGTTTTATTGCTCTTGGGTCGGAGGGTGATAGGTCTGAATCCGCCATTGACTTTACTGCAAATATTTATTTGAAAAGAAGACAAAGAGAATTAAAGGTAAAGGAATAAATAATAATTTTTTTAAAGCAAAATTGAAGATAAGGTTAACAGTGAATAATTTGACCTCGACGCAACAATGGCGTCATGGAGGCTAGGAAACTATAACAAAACATTTTGCACATGTGCAGAAATATCCTGAAGCAGTGACGTACAGATTACTTGTAATTACTTTCTGTGTAAGTACATAATTGTATTGATATCGATTCTCTTCTTCTTCCATGGTAGTCCCTATTTATGCAAATTAATATTTTCATGAAAATAAAAGTTTTATAAAAGACAACTATGTTTTTTATAGATTTATTTATTTATACATCTAATTCTCAATGTCTTTCAATCATCATCAAACAATCATTCCACATTTGATGTGACATTTTAGATTGCATAATATTTATTGAATGATCATATTCGAGTCATATTAGTGGTCAATATAATACATCACTGTAAATATTTCATTGAAAATAATTTATAACGCTATATAAACATTTCTATTGTTTGTATAGTAATTGTTTCTAATTTTTATTTTTTGCATTTATTTATAAAGGCTCATGTTTAAATATTTATACTTGATACTGTAGTGAAAAAGAATAGTTTCGAAGTAGGTGAGCGATTCTAAATAACTTAAAAGAATAGTAAATAGTGAATAATGATAGCTTTATGTTTGAAACCTCTGCATTACGTTATATTACTCTCATATGCTACTGTTCGAGTTTGTAAGTACGTTCTGCAGACTTATTGATCAACGATCAGTATATATTATGTACCGAAGTTCTCCAACCACCATAAATGGTCTGTGTCTTGATGGTTTATCTTTCGTCTCTTAACCAGACGATATAATCGAATGCTTTCTAGCATTATATAATTTTAAGCTTAATTAATAAATGAATTTTTAAATATATTCTAAATTCGACTCAGTTTGTCGATTTATCAATGTTATTGATCAGTAACTATAAGTAATCGGTCTAAATATATTTAACGATGAAAAATTATTGTATCTGTCTTGCTCGTCATAAGTACTTTAAACTTTATAATAGTTTATTGCTTAGTTGAAATAAAATATATTCATTATTCCTTTTACAATTATTATTATTGTGTATTATTATTTATTTGTATAAACATTGATATATAGTGCATCACATAATGTTTTCGTGATGCTTAAAAACTAACGACATTGTCGTGATTATACAGTAACAATGAATATAGTCATTTTATTTGTATTGCACAAAGACATACACATTTCACAATAAGGAAGCAGTAAAGCTGGTTGTTCGATGTATACATATTTAAGGTAACGCTTGGTCAAATAATAAATGCTGTAAGAGAAATAATGATAAAATGGAAAATAAATGCATTATATATTCTACTTTTAGTATAGAATCAATTTCTTTCTCAAAGCTTTTGTTTCAAGTTAAATGTTGCAATGTAACAAATTTAACAGGTTTCATAGTATAACAAATTTTCTAGTATAAAAACTAAGAAATTATGTATAAACAATCTGAGCTATTAATTTTATATCAATAACTCAATAAACATATTATTTTCTCTTTTTCTGTATAGTTTTTCTTAAGTGACATTAAATAATATTAATATTAGTTTTATTGGTTATTGAAATATTTTATATCAATTGTAATAATTTTCCTTGAAAAACTAAAAGATGATGATTATGATTATGAAACAAGCTCGTAAAACTTCACTCATAAATAGAAGCTGTGCAGCTGAAAAATCCTACTCGACATCTTTTATGACTACCAGAATGCTTCCAATTTTGACCAATACATAACTATTTTTAAAATTGCAAACATGAATTACAAAACGAGCATAAAAGCCATATTAACAGTTTGACTCTGATCATTAGTATGCTATTCACTACTATGAATGTTTTTACCCAGAACGTATCTGCTTTAGGCTAGTCGTAATATCCAATGAAATAAAGTATTAAAAGTAGTTAAAGAACTTTCCTTTGGCCTCTAGCTTTTTTAAATGGCAATGGTTAGTTTTAAGTAGTCAATATTTCTGTTCGCAATTACAAGAATCTTGATTTGCACTTTGCTTTCTTCACTATTACAAACACAGTAATTAAGTTAATAAAACATTTTGAGTTGACCTTCCGATTATTCTAACATTCTGCTAACTTTGCAAAAACTGAATATTCTTCAGACCAATCAATTCCTTTCATGATTATAAATTAAAGTAGGTTTATGTTATGCCAATCATTCCTGAGGATTAGAAGTGAATGCATGGTTTTAAATCTTATTAAGAATATTCAATTTTTTTATTAGTATATAAATATGTACACGTACAATAGACTCGTATCTTTTTCTATTTTTTAATTCAATTGCTAATTCTATCATTAAACATTTTAAAAATTACCTTTTATTTATTCTATCATTATTAAAATTCTTAATATATACTTCTATATATATATATAATATATATATAAAATTCTTAATATTCAAATCAAATATAGTATTACTAAAAACAGGACCAATGTACAGTCTTTCTCACAGAATTGGTTTCCCATCATTAAAAAGTCATGGTAAATAGACTTTCACTTCAGAAGCTATACTCCTCTACATTGACTTCAACTTTGTACTGTTGTCATCTCATATTTTCTTAGCATACTTATCTAAATTTTACGCCAGTGTTAGTACAAACATCTTTTACGGAGTAAAGATAATCATGTAAATTATATATATATATATATAAACATTCATTTATTTGTATAGGAAACTCTGCTGTGGTCATGGAAGATCCTAATGTCCCATTGTATATATATATATATTTAAGAAAATGTTATACTTTTATATATGTGCTAAATTTCAAAGATTTGTCAAAAATAATTTAAAACTGCATATCAGAAATCAATAAAACATTAGCTTTATTTATTTCTTTTATGTTACATAATCCTGATGTATGAGAATGTCAATAGTTTTAAAGATATAAAATATATTAAAATTGTCTTTTCAACTTGATCCATTATAAAACATAAATATTCAGTATATGTATGTATATGTATAATATGTTTATAACATTCTTTCTCCGTGATCTTAGTGTAGTATAGTGATCTATATATTATGATTTAATTATTATATAATTGTGATTATTCTTCAAATTATTATCTCATTCGTTTCTAATGATATACACAGAGCGACAAATCTGTGTCTGTAGATATCTATAGTTCAAAATACAGAAATGACTTTGCTTTCCTTTTATCGAGGTCCATGCACACATATCAGTAACAATACGTATCACCATAAACAGACACAATAAGTAAAAAATTCTCTTATATATTTGTAATATCCAACAACATTGCATTCAGGAGATAAATTTCAATACCTGTTACTGTAAAATTACTCGTTAGGTAAGTAATGTTTGTACATTACATGTCGTGTAATGATATACACAGAAAAATGAACTAATTTATATGATAATAATTCATATATAATTGTTGTCGATTGGAAGGAGATTTCAAAATTATAACAGTTACAAAACTATTGTAAACATAATAAACGCGGACAAAAATATAATACAGATATTACTGTACTAATATTATAAGTTTTTCATATCTAATACAAGTTGTTCATCTGTCTATTAGAAAGATATTAAAATATTAATATGGTTGCTAGCATAATATAGAACCTATCTCATATCTATATTGCATATATGATAAATATGCATTTAACAGTCCAAAAGTAATGATTAAAATTAATATTTAGTTTTAGAAAATAAAGTAAAATCTTACATACAGTATTTTTGCAAATAATTTCGTAAGTAGTATTATTTTCACCTATATTTAGGTATTAGAAATTAATCAGCTTTTTATGTATGATTTCTTAACATTATTATATTAAAAAGATTAAAAAGAATCCATATATATTGAGCTGGGAAAGTTTATCTTAGATAAGAAAAATATATATAGTTTCTTAGAAAAATTGCAACACGTTCAAATATACTTTACATTATATATAATATCATATTATATATTTACGAGAAAATATAAAGTAAAGCATGCTGGACATAATTCAAATGTCAGTAATCGCATGTACTTAACCTATATTAAAAGATAGGTTTAAAACTAACTGTAATATGTACATATGTTACGTAGCATTTATAAAAAAAAGAAAGAAACAAGCTTCTTGATTAAAGAATGAAAAAAAGATAATGAAAAATTAATTATTAAAAAGTTTAAGAAGAAGGGAAAGTAAAACAGGCGGAGTTTAGAATGTACGAGGAAGATAGCCAACAAAACAATAAGAAAAGAAAGAGAGAGCAAGGGGTGGTGGCGTGAAATTAAACGCATGCTACTACGGCTACTCGTTGCGTTTCAGTCACTGGATTGCAGGCACTGTGTGAATGCTGTTTCGGAGTGCCTTCGACCGGTCTTGACTAGTGTTAATCAATGCTTTCCATATGAAAGTGAAGATATATAAACAAAACTCCTAAAATATTGCTAGTTCGCTTTTGATTTGAAAAATTTATTTAGTTAAAATTTTCTTTATTTCTTAGGGATATATATTTATTGTACTTATACATTAAGGTTAGAAAAATTATTGGATAAGTTAATGTATCAGAGTGTACACAAAAAACAGTAAATACATAGAATAGGATCATTTATCGAAATGAAGTGAATTAAGACAAGTGAATTAAGAAAACATGATGTCATTTTTTGTTCGTTGAAGAATTCAGATTGCAGTTTTACAGTGCCGACATTGCCAACAGAAGGATTGAAGCTGGTGGCAAGCAGAAACAGGTCATGCGAATGACGTAAGGTAACGGATTTCCGTATGGATAAATAATTTGTAGAAAAGAACAAATGAGGCGACTGAAAAAAAGAAAAAGAAAGCTCTTAGCACGGGTAAAGTGAAGTTTACATATATACTGCTGCACACATGTTATCACTCATATTCTGAGATTTATTTTGTTTAACACTACAAAATGATAATACTTTAGTCTTTGTATTTATTTGAAAATTATTTCTTTTATTACATTTAATTCATGTACCTTTAAGTACAATTTACATGATTCCCAGTAAATGCACATACACACATATATATATATACATATATTTTACGCTTGATACTTTTTCATGTTTTTAGATATTCTTAAAATATTTACAAAGTCGTATAAGTATATACAACTATTACAGATTATACGAAATAATGTTCTAAAGATGCTAACCTTTTATTTAGCTTTATATGTAAATAAAGTATAGTATCCGGATTATGAAATTTTAGTTCTGAATGTGTTTTTCGGACCTATTCTAGGTCGCTAAAGTCGAAAATGAGGGATATTTTTGACAGAACAGAACAGTTTTGAAAATTCGGCTTTATGCACATTTGGCCGACAAAGGTCTTAAATTTTAACTGTAGAAATCGACGTAAGTCCGCGATCATATAGAGTGGTAAGCAGTAAGCAGCAAAACACGTGATGGCACAGTCAATGCAAATGTTCTTTCTGTATGATTTTTGTACGATCACTGTAAGCCGCCTCACGGCGCGGCGGCTGGAAGATGAAATATAATCCAAACCTAATCCGATACTCACGATTCAATATATACCGAGTAAGCCATACAATAGTTTAAGAGTGCCAAGTTTTCAAGAAAGTACCATCAAAATTCAGAAGGATGCCATACATCAATGAGTTGATCGAAATCTTTTAGGCTTTATTTTCGTGAACAACGACCCCCTTTTTGGGCTTCGACGAAAGCTCCTAAACGGTGTCACTCTAGCCGAATATTTTGCAATCCAAATACTACACGAGAGTCTCAAATTTGTCTGATTTAGTAACTTATAAATTAAAATATGATCCTTTTCTTATGTATTATGTGCAAACATTATAACCGTTATAAGACAAATTTTAAAAGTTATAGTATAAAAGTTAATATCTTTAATTAATAAGTTTTGGTTACGAATAACCGTTATGAATGATTTTTTTGATTGCCGATAATTATTATCAATGATGGGAATTTTATTTTGATCACCGATAAATATTTTCGATGGCAAAAAATTTGTTTGTTTATATTCAATTATTGTAAATTGTTATTAACATTACTGACAGTTATGATAGTTAGTTATTCATTGACAACATAAAAACATTAATCATAAAACATATTTTTTTAAGCAAAAAGGAATGGTATGAAAATATATGACACGAAGAATAGAATAAAAGATATTGATGTATAGGTAAAAAAGGTACACTTGTAAAAAAAAGTTTGTGCAAAAACGACCTTGACCCTGAAATTCAAAGTCAAATTTTTTGTTTATTGTAACGTATTCTGTTCATCACGAGGAACAAAAGTCTCAACAGAACCATGGTGTCGCAAATGATCCTTTCTCTTGGGAAAATTGTTAGTTTTAATAATCCTTAAATTGGCTTTATTGCAATGTGTTTACGTTTTGCAGTTAGATGCAAGAAAAATGGCAGCTATTGATACAGGTTGATACTCCAAATCTATCGTTGTATATTGCATATCTTCCTTCCTTTGTCCTTTTCTTTTTACTTTGCTTTTTCCTTTCTTTTTTTCTGGCTGTTCAAGCAATCCCGAACTCGCGCATTTTATGTCGGTCAAATTTCTCCTCAAAATTACACATAATTTTTCACTTCAGATAATAAAAATCATGTTCAATTCGATGTTTTATTTGTGCAACGGATGTTGAACTATAAGCAACGTAGGCACATAATTCCTGCCCATTCTTGATTAAATCTCCAAAATTATTGCGTATGGTTTTTCGCAAGCCCAAATCCTGACATTTGTTGATTGCGAATGTTACTGCATTCACAAGCACGGTCCAAAAAGCATAGTAGCAACTTACGTAGCGTCCAATGGTCAAAGTTTCGTCGAGTGACATAGCTATTTGCTTTTATAAAATTGCGATTTTTCTCGTATTCGTATGATTGTTCAACGATCTATTTTATGTAAGCTGATTAGTAAATATGCATAAGCAAGAGCGATAATTAACCTGTTCTTGTTTATAAATGCATTCTTGATCACCAAATTGTTAACTTAATTGCTGAAAATCTTATCGTCGCGAAACATTTTCTACCTGTAAAGGTCTTCCATCGTTCCTGTATTCCGATATATCACGCTATTCTCTTATTAGACGTAAATATAAATGCGAATACAAATGTAAGCTTGTAATGATTAAAACTTTAACATTTTCTTTGCGGAAGATGGGGTCATTTGCAACCCACGGTTTCTTTGATACTTTTCTTCTCCGCGATGAGTAGAATATGTTACGATAACAAAAAGTTGACCTTAAATTTCAAGGTCACAAGCTTTTTTTTACAAATCTTCATCTATCTGAAAGTGTAGAATCAAGCTACGATCCTCTTTACACTTACAATCTTTACACTCTGTACAATATTAATACAAATGTTAATAAAAATACCGTGCTACAATATCTTTTATCCTATTTTTTTTTACATTGTATATTTTCATACCGTTTTCTTGTTCGATAAAATATGTAAGTCTTATAATTAAGGTTTTTTTATGCGTTGTTAATGAATAATAATTATCAGTAATGTTAATAACAAGTATGTAACGGAAAGAAATCTTGTCGCTGATATTGGTTTGCATTAATCAAAGAAATTTTTCGCCATTTAAATGATTTCTTTGAGATTTATTAATAATTGGATTCTACTTAAATAAAAATTAATTTTTATTCAATGATCTTATCCAAAAAATGTTTAAAACAATTATTACATTGGGTCTCTGATTATGCATAATATATAATTATAAATAATATTATTAATTAATAGTTAGTATTTTTGTTGTTGTCAATGAGGTATTCGCTTCTAAACAGCAACAAAAATATATAATTCTTTTGTAACTTTAAATAGATTATCTGTTGATTATCATATTATTATTAAGTTAAGTTACTATGCAAAAATATTTGTCAAGCCTTCTTAGTATGCTCTCGGGCTATCAATATATATTCAAGGTTCGTAACTAAAATAATCAACAAAGACTAATGTACGATCGTGATGCTGATAGCTGAAAGTTATTCAAAGCCGAAATATAGAAATTAAATAAATAATAAAAAAATAACTAAAAGGATCAAATAACTAAAATTAATGCAATATTGTCAATATTTATTGACAAATTGCATATTCGTTGACGTCCTTGAAATATTGATAATATTATTAATTACCTGAGGACACCTTTAGTAGGAGCTTTCTTTGTGTCCGTCTTTGTTCATGTGTCTGTGTGCTAATAAGCCTTAATAAATTCATCTGATTAATTGATTTTATTCAGTCAAATTTATTTCTTATGTATATTTTCTGTAAAAGAGCATAGCATGTTTATATATTTTGTATATCTTTGTGGATAATATTTGTTTTACGAATTTTAAATTGTACTCTGATTTCCTTGTATACAGTAGGTATACACTCAGAATGTAATTGTATCAGGTATTTTTATCATGCTATATTAAATGTTCTACAAACTTGTTATGTTAATTTTGTTGTATTGAATTTTATATTCCTATGATAGATGATATTCCGAAATTAGAAATTATAAATGTACGTAATAAATTATATTATCGATCGCAACTATCTAAAACATAAATTATAGAATACAATCGATTAAAATTTTCTTTTTCATAATGAAAGCTTTACTATATCGTAGTACATTTATTTTTGTATTAATGATATATAAATTTATTTTAAATGTTATATTATATTTTGTCATATTCATCATATCAGATAATGTTTAAAAAGTATAAATATTATTGTTGTTATAAATTTTTAAATAAGTACGACTAGTTGAAACTGTGTCGTTGGTACTTTATAGCTTAGTAGTATGTTTATACAAGAAGGATAACAATCTATGCTTTTCTATTTTATATTTTGGATCGATAGTTAGTAATGTTAAGTATAGTTCGATAATATTCGTTACTGTGAATTAAGTAAGTATGTCATGAAGCATGCTTATAAATTTTACAGCGCAATAGTGAAAGGGAACATAATGGAAACTCGGACTTGACCTAAACGCAGCGAAGGGGGGGGTATATCCGTTTAGGTGACTAGTAATGTTTGGCTAAAATTGAAGCGTTTATGTATACATACTCAAAATGGGTATATCTAACACCTAAGAATGTTATATTTGCCTGTTCAACGCTAATATTCGATAATATGATATAATACAATATAAGCGAGGGTAATAGTGAAATTGAATTTTATTAACTCGAGCGACTGTAATAGCCTGAGAACGACAGAAACTTTAGACCAACTTGTTAACATTTATTTTAACATTACTCTACTATTTCTGTACCACATATATGGAAAATAGAAGTCTGTCTGGCAAAATTCGGCAGGTGTCTCTTAATTATGCAAAAAAAGTAGTATCGTTAACTTAAATCATTAACGCTGTTATTTTTTGTGAATTGTGGACATCGCGAAATGTCTAAAGAAGCTGGTCTGCCATCTTACCGGTGGAACAAAACGCCTCTGTCACTTGAACAAGTATGACAAAAAAGGGAAGTATTGTGTGACTTAAATCATTAACTTTTTTATGTTAATAGTTTATAGTATAGTATAGGTTTATAGTATAGGTAGATGTAAGAAAGCATAGTCTGTCAGTCTTCCAATGGAACAGGACAGATGTTGTCTGCCAGAAGTAGAGTGATCTATCCGAACAGACGAATGCATGGGCGCGCGGCGAACTCTAGCTCTACTCTACTAGGCTGGTGCATGATCGCAAAAGATGGTCATTTTTGGAATATTAGTAAATACTAAGGGAGTAATAAACATCATGCTCTTTAGAATTCAGTCTTTTACGCATTCGATATCCAAATCCTCCTTATCCATGAATATTGTGGCAAAATAATACAGAAATATTCAGTACATATCAAAGATACATGCATAGATACGACCGTACATACAAAATGCGTTTTTCCAACACATTATGAAGTAAATTTCATGTACAAGTAAATATACATGACAAAAAATTAGATTATTTGGCTAAGAGGAAGAAAGAATTTGTTGCGCTCTTGGCGTTCGTGGCTCGCGGGGCGCCTCTTCAGATCTCGGATGGCAGCATTTATCCCGCTAGAACACTGGCAAACTACGTTTTTCTTACATTTTATACTGTAACCTATTGATACATCTAAAGTCAAATTACATATGTACTTTGTTTTTTTGACATGCTGGTTCAAGTGGCAAGCGTATTTTGTTTTGCAGCCAAGAGGGCAGACCGGCTCTTTTTGAACAATTTATGATATCTATAATTCATAAAAGAATTTCAGGTTTGTATAATTTCGGCCAAAGATATTATTCTGAAGAGCCTTTCCCGAGCCTTGTCCCACCACTCGCCATGACAGACTCGCCAATGAGGAGAATCTACTACGAAAAACAGCTTTACAAAGTTAATGAAACGAGTCCGACCTTTTTCGAAATGTCTTAAGTATAAAAATACTAATAGTAACACCTTACAAAAATTAATACTTTGAAAAATATAACAAACAAAAAACATACTTGCGTACAGGGTGCATAAAAAGTAAGTATAAAGCTACCGTAGCGTGATTCTACACCTCTGGATCAGTAGAAATTTGTAGAAAAAAGTTCGTGGAACATCTATCTCGAGCATAATTTTCGAGATCAAATTTTATTTTATTGCATCGTACTCTAAATTTACTTTTTGGGGCTCGATAATTTTCGAGATGAATTTTTTGGAACCGTTATTTTTTTGGAACCATGTTGGAGAAACGTAGAACAACTTGGAACTAAAGAAAAAAAAATGTGGGATTTAGAAAGTGGGAGATTAAGTTCATACAAGCGAGTTTCGGTTTGTTGTTAACCCCTTGCCATACCATTTAACTCGGAGGAATCAGGGCTCAAACGTTGTGCCCGAATGGTCAGGAAAAGAGCCGAAGCGACGGAGACAGAATGTCGGAACTTGAAACATGAGATCGTGCGACTGATTGCGCAGATAGCCGCGCCCGTGTTTAGAAAAAAGACATCATTCGATACAATCATACTTGGCCCGAGATTGAGACTACGAGCGAGACTCGTGATATTCACGTTTGACATGAAATTAAACCGCGAGCCTAATCGTGATATCGAGGTTTGGCTCAAAATTCTCATCACGACTCAGACTCGTAAAAGTATGGCAAGGGGTTAAGTAAGTAAGAAATACTCAGAGCAAACCTTGTTATTCGAATGCTGAGAAGTTCCGTGTAAAACTCAATCCTTTGTCGAAAAAAATATCTGCATCCGCAAAAATATTGCATCCGCGTTAGCGTATTACTATTTATATTAGTGTTTTTAAACAGCTGCCGACCGTTATTGCTAATTATGCGCTTAGAGTAGTGCTGGCCAGAATGACAGCGTAGGTTGCAACGTGTAGAGATATGTCTGCTGTATTGCCCGCTAAGGAACTATGGAGGGGAAAAATTCGTTATTTCAACGACAGGCCATTGTTTTAGCATTAATGTGTCGGGCAGAGATGCCGTGGTTTCCTGGAACACAAGCACACGGTTGGACGAACTCGACAGCGTACAGGAAGCGAGGTGCGTGAAAGCACTCACAGCAGTCCCTGCCACCCGAAACTAAACTATGCGCAGGCCTAGATCGAGCGTTGATTTGCTACTGACGATGATCGCCGATTATCACTAGCTATAAATGCCCGAGGACCGGTCTGAAACAAAGGATCGTTATCAGTCGCAAGAAAAGAGTTAGAGTCCGAGAAAATTCACCGTTCCTGTTTGAGATCGTTCTGCGATCGGAATACCATCGATACCGCCGCTGCCTAAAATCGTTCATTCGTCAGCATTCATTCGCAACTGGGTTTTATTCGAAATATAAGTCAAATCAATCATCTGTACGTATTCATCTTTTTGTAACATCAAGTATCATTTAATATCATGGGTTGTAAATTTAGCAAAATGTTCTTGTTGAATAACAAGGTTACTATTCAAATTTGATAAAATCCTCGCACAGATCTCGGGACCCTTTTCGGGACAGAAGACTCCAATCTACTATATAGTCCACTACGTAAACTAAATATCTTGCGAAGATAAAGATTTCATGGAAGAACTTCTTTGTTGCCTTGATTTATCTGGACGAAGTACCAGCTCGAAAATATTTTGTGCTCTGAATGAATATTTTTAAGCATAGGGTTAACAGTTTGTAGCAAATGAGAGTATGAAACGTTGTCCACCCACTATATAGTTCACCGACACCATTTAATTACAAAAAGCTTTCTTCCGAACTGGACACTTTGACGAATGGCGCGGTGAAAATAATAAATAAAATTTGTAGTCGAGACTTAAACTCAAAGCTGTTTACGACGCTGTGTCACAGTATGGACTCGCAGCATCAGCATATTCTTCTCTATGCGGAAGCGAGGTGGCTATCGAAACGAAAGGTTCTTTCGTGTTCTTTCGAACTGAGAGAAGAAATAAAACAGTTTCGGAGAGAACGAAATTCCGCATTAATAAAAGCTTGCATATTGCATTTCAACGAACTTGATATTTTCCTTCAAGCATTTTGTACAAATATTTTTACACTGAAAAATAAGACGAATGCGTTCAAGAAGAAACTGGCTCCTTGGGATAGTCGTGTACAAGAAGAAGATATAGGAGTGTTTTCACCGTTGCAAGATCTTTCGACAGCTGTTAGACATCAGCCGGAAATTCATATTTGATATAATAATAAGCGAGCATTTAAGACCGTTCAAAATTTTGACTATTATTAATTATCATGAAAATGAGGATACTCATAAAGGAAGTAATGGATTAGCAACCCTTTCATGGGATATATTTATGAGAAAATTTTCTCGGCTTATAAAAACGAAAGAAAGAGACAGAATGGATGTCAATGCAGTATTTTGTTTTTCGGAACAGCACTCGAGTTGCGGTTATCAAATATTCTTGCAAAGAAGTAACAGAAACTTTCGAAATAGTTCCGCTTTAATCAAATATTATTTTCTAAACATTTCAATCCTGTTATATTCATTTTTAATTTTTAATTCTTTTATTAGTAGCTTTTTCACTGATCGGTTTCTAATTATTTTAGGAAATTTTCATTAAATATAATGCTTTGTAATACTTATTTAAATATAATGCTCAAGAACAAATAAACAAAGCACTATTATAAAATTACTGTTATATACAAGTTATTATAATAAGAAGTTAAAAAATTTTAAATAAAGAATTTAAGATAGAAGTTATTACATATGTTGTGCTATAAATAACGTTTTTACTTCTACTCTGTAATAATTACCCCTGAAATAATTCTCCTATCTTCGCTGGTTCGTATGTACGAAAAGGTTGAAAAGCACCTATTTATATCACGTTGGTAGTTATGTATCTTTCGTAGACATATATATAAAAAGTGAATTTTTTTTGTGATCACTCATCATTTGTACGAATTTTCCTGATAATTATTCGCCATGTATTTATTTTCAACTCATGGCTATTTTCCGTTATTGCTCGAAGTGCCTTTTTCGCAATTCGTGGGCATTTTTACGCGTTTATGACATTATTAAAACAAAATCTTAAACGCAATTATATTATTTTTTATTCTCATCTTATTTTATCTCGCAGGATCATCGATCGAATATTATTATTATATCCACTGTATGAAACATTTTCTTTCAAAAAACACCACAGTTCATATCTAAAAGTTTCGAATAAGAAACAAGATTGTGGTTTATCAACGCGAAAGTATTGTTATATTTTCGTTTATGATTCGTTACAGAGTTCTCGTGCAAGGGTTCAAGGACAGACTATTGCCATCTCGTCCATATAAGGATAAAAGAAGGTTTGAAAGATTATAAAGTATAATCAAAAGTTTAAGATGGGCGAAAAGCGAGGTACAAAGGCATTAGAATTTTGGTGTCGGCGAATAACCGAGGGTTATCCTGATGTAAACGTGCAGAATATGACAACTTCTTGGAGAGATGGCCTCGCTTTTTGTGCAATGATTCATCACTTCCGACCTGATCTCATGTAAGTAAAACCATAATTTATTAGCGTGAATGGTACATTCTAAGGGTTTATTAATCCTTTGCCAGTCCGATACATTTTTACGATATTATAATCATTTATCCATTTGCGTTTGATAGCGTATAATTTCCATGATTTATTATTTTAATATTTATGATTTTAACCGATATAATAACATTGTTTAATACACTGTATAGTTTATAATTTTTCATAGTACGGTATCGTTTAAAACACAACATTCTGCGATATGCAGATCAGATTTACTTTTATACATTCACATCTCTTTTCATCTTTTTTTTTTATTAACGGACTGTAGAATCCGTTTTCTCTTGGACCTAATATTAGGTCATCCCATAAGTTCGAGCGGTTATATATGTTAAGATCGTTTACATACCTTTCAGTTTCATGAAAAAATGTAATCCCCCTCTCGTTGTACAACTTCTTCCCATTTTTCTGGTAGGGCCATTATTCCGTTTCGATAAAAGTTCTCTTGTTTTTCTTTAAAATAATTTTCTAAGCTATTTTTGAGAATGTCAATATTTTCAAATTGTTTACCTACTAAAAAGTGTCGTAATGCTCTGAGCAGGTGGTAATTATATGGGACACTGTCTGGGTAATATGGCGGATATGGTAAAATTTCCCAATTAAATTCAGACAATTTTTTTGTAACGCTTTTCGCGACATGCGGTCTAGCGTTGTCGTGATGGAAGATAACGTTGTTCCTATTCACTAAACCTGGTCGTTTTTCAGCTAGTGCTTCCCTTAATTTCTCTAACTGAGTGCAATATTTGTCTGAATTAATGGTATCACCACTAGATAAAAGTACAAAATAGAGTATCCACTTTTCATCACCAGTTACCAGGCGTTTAAGGAATGGCTCGTGTTTATTACGCGCAAGTAATGACATGCACGCTGTCGTTCGTTCAAGACGGTTCCGTTCCTTAAGTTCATGGGACACCCAAACGTTCAACTTTGACACCATCCCCACTTTTTTTAAACACTTATGAATCGTTGTCTTCGGTATTTTCAGAACATTTGACATCTCTTAAACTGTCAAACTTCGTGATTTTTCAACAAGATCCCGAATTTTATCTTCGTCTGTCTGAGGAGGACGCCCGGAGCGTCTCTCGTCTTCTAAACAGAAATTCCCAGCTCTAAAACGTTGGAACCACTTCCTACAGGTGCGAGATGAAAGCGCATTTTCTCCGCAAACAGCACATATGTTTTTCGTGGCAATTGTTACAGAACTTACTTTCCGAAATTCATATTTATGACATGAGATGTCGAAAATGGATACGCATTTCACTCATGATTTTTTACTGTTAGAAGTCGCTGTGTTCACTATATTACGATCTTATACCCACGAAAATCTGCTCTAGCCTGTTCTCGATCAGCTAAGCTCAAGTGCATTGGTACCTTATCGCCGTATGTTTATAAACCGACACATGAAATGTATACACAAAAGTCGGCACGAACTTATGGGATGACCTAATACATATACATGGATTTTTTCTTCCGTTTGTCTCGTCTCTCGTTTATATTATAGGTTTAACCTTTTTATGTAAGTATGGACAATGTTGTGAAATGTTATAATAAGTAATATGTTTATAACAATATTTTCAATACGACAAATTAATTGTAATTTCGATTTTTTCAAAATAAATAATTCTTGTTTTCTATTTCTTTTACATCTATTACATCTGATACATAGATATTATAGAAAAGTTAAAGCGATGTAATAGGCAACATAAAGATGTAAAAACTGTTGTGTTTAGTGACTGTTCGAGTTGGCGTAAGCCATCCTGAATATCACACGTGTTTCCCACGGTATATGAGCTTGAAACCAGAGTTTTGCATAATTAACAAGCCGCTCTCGAACTTCTACACAAATTTAACCATATTTAAACTTTATCATATCGCTTCATAATTTCTGACTTTTCCTAAAATATGCATACAATATATTTTTCGGTATTTACTTTTAATTTGCTCTTTTATTTTCTGAGAAAAATTTGCACTCTACCTTGCCTACCGTGAGCGGTCATTTTGACCGCTCGAGAAAATATTTTAGTTATTCTTAAAATAGATGCAATCAGTACAAAGAAAGGGCTATCTCAAGGTCAAGTGACAAACAAAATCAGTAATAACAAATAATAACAGCTGTTACATCCGTAATCTTGTCATAAAACATCCATCCTTCGATCAAGATAGCCACCAGCTGTCAAGACATATCAACTCTGGCCTGTAATAATCCTAAGGAACCGCCACAAAATTAGCATTTTTTACAGTCCATTGTTACAAACATTTCAAAAGTCGAGAAGTCTCTTAGGGTGCTTATTGCTCATTGCGATAAAACACGGGAAAAGCTTTCTCAATTCCACCCTCGAGTAACTGTTGGTGGAGAACGGTCAATACTCATCAATATTTTCGTATAAATATCGCCGTCACAGTCCATATTCTTACTTGCTATTGTCCTTTCGACTAGAATACATCTCAGTTTGTTAGTCAATCAGTCGACATCTAAATTTGTTATCTCTAAAACTCAGACAGAGAGCATGTCAGAGCGTTTCGTGTAAAGTTGTTATAAAAGGAAAAGTAAAGCATATCAAATTTGACAATAATTTTGTATTCCGTACATGGTATTATTCTGTGATAAATATCTACCTTAGAAATGTCGAGACTTTTAAAAAAAAAGTATAAAAAAGAATAACGGACATAGAAGACGACTGTGTTCAGTGTGCGATGAACAAGAAACTTCAGCAACTGAAAACGGCATGGAAACACGTGAAGAGCTATTTACAACCGAATCAAAGTTGAATATTATAAATAAGCGTCTACGTAAGGGCAAAAAGGAAAGAAATTATCGTTGATAGCAGAGAGCGAGACTGGGCCCGATGGAACAGTTTGGAAAGAAATAGATGCAAGTCCCAAACCTGGCAGGACATCAGTTCATAATATTTTTAGGGGTATGCTAAACGGCATATAATGAAAGGACAAGTGAAGACTGCATTTTATCTTATCATCGATCACCGTACAAGGGATCGTGTAATAAAATGTACGGAAGAAGAAGCATCTATAGCATTGGGGACTAAGATGGAGCTAGATGCAACAAAACTAGATGAATTTATTGCTCTGCTATATGCCCGCGGTGCATATTAGGCAAAAAATTTAGATGTCTCATATTTGTGGAATAAAATTTGGAGACCTGCACTTTTTTCAAAAACAATGAGCAGGAATGACTTTGTTGAAATTACGAGGTTTACACGATTTGATAAGAAGAGTGAAAGAAGCCAACATTTACGAACCAATAAATTTGCAATGGTATCTACTGTATGGGGCCAATTTACAAAGAATTCACAAAATTGTTATAAACCTGGTGCATACATTACTTTTATATGAAGAATCGCGGGAAAAAACCATGCAATAAAAGTATCAACAAGTTCAGATTCATTACTACAAAAAACTTATCAAGTAAAAAATTGTAAAGATTACAAAATTACGAAAATTTGTTTAAGATACTGGAAATATTTATGCGGCAAATATACATTTGATAATAAGATAATTTGTAAAAAATGCAGCGAAGTTGAATAAGATATATCTCTGTATAAATAAAAGTGTAATTCTATTTAAGTCTATAATTGAAATTAAACAAAAGTAAAGGAGTTTTGGACGAAATTTTATGAAAGTTCATTATTTTATATACATTTAGTTATAAATTAACCATTATCTAAGTTAAATCATAAAAACTATTACTTTAATTACCGGTCATTTTGATCGCACACGGTAGGAATAGGTATACACGAAGTACCGGTAGGTTTAATATTAAGAAAAGACGGGGATAATATCTTTGAACGTATGTGGCCACTTCTTCGTTCACCGCATTAATGAGAAATAGAAATTTATTTCTAAAACCTTTGATATCCATTGCATTTGATATATCTTAAACTACTTTGTTACGTAGCTTTTACCCGTATTAAGATTTTAGTTTTTGTATTCCCGCTTCATAGAACGGTGCCTCCTAAGATGGCGCCCAGCGTGAACATAACCTCGGACACACTTTCATAGAAACATGGCCGTAAAATTTATGGGGTATGAATGGAAAGTGACGAAATTGTGTCACATCGTTTGAAACTTGAAAAGATATGTTTACGCTGAGTGCCACCTTACCTTAGGACTTAGCTACACGTTTCATCGCAGAAACTGGGCTCCTTAATAAGGGTAAAAATTACGTAGCAAAGTAGTTTAATACGCGTAGAATGCAATGGACGTCAAAGCATTTGAAAATAAATTTCTGCTTGTTTTTAGTAGCCAATCAGATTTTACTTTCTGGATACACCTCGCACATATACAGACATATATATTCCTTTCTCAGGTACTTTCCGGACAGCACTATAAAATACGGACGGAGATCTATCATTTTATCGATATTGTTATTTCTCTACCTACATATTAGATTTCCTTGGTCTTAAATCTGTCTCATCGACGAATAGGTATTTATTATACCCCATCTGAATTTTACAATTTCAGTTCCATCGAGCGTGTATTAAAGAATTTCGGTTCAATTTCGAACAACAACAATCAAAATACATCTACTCTCGTAATCTTATTTGCAGTGTACCACTCGTTCTAACAATAAACAAACCGAGTTTTGTCATTACTATTTAAAGTTTATGGACTGCCGAAATTATAATCGAATTTTTTGTATCGCAATTCAAGTTTGTAGAATTATTTAATATGATATAACTTACACGATAGCACTTGTCTTTTTAGAAAATTATTTGTAGCATCTTGTATTTAACTTCTTTTAAACGTCAAATACAATTTCGAAGATATCCGCATAATATAACAATTTTCCACTTTTTTAAAGGAGACATTTCCATTCTTAGATTCGTTTCATCGACAATGAGAAATGTACTTACGTAACATTGGATCTACTTAATATACATTTCTGCAACGTTACAAATTTTGATGAATTTCCGAGATATCGTACTTCCCTTATTAGTAAGTTACATCTCCGTGAAAGGTTTTAATCAATTAACAATTTTAGATAGTACAGTTTTGAACAATGCTTCGATTATACAGGGTGGTTGGTAACTGGTGGTACAAGCGGAAAGGGGGTGATTCTACGCGAAAAAAGAAGTCGAAAATATAGAATAAAAATTTTTCGTTTGAGGCTTTGTTTTCGAGAAAATCGACTTTGAATTTTCGCTCGGTACGCGTGCACTTTATCGCGTCTCGTTATAACGGATCTCACTGTAGATCGTTGTCTCGATGGAAAAATTTAACACAAAAAAAAAAATTTTATTCTATATTTTCGACTTCTTTTTTCGCGTAGAATCACCCCCTTTCCGCGTGTACCACCAATTACCAACCACCCTGTATAGGTTTTTTCTATTAATATATGTAACTATTACAATTGTTTGTTGTTGCCTTTTGCTATTTTGCTGTAAGAATGATTGAATTTTTGTATCAATGGAGTGTATTTAGAGCACCGTAACTGGCTGGACGTGAGCTTGTTTATACCATAAATATTTACGGAATCGAGTGACAAAGGAAGTTTAGAATGCCCATGACGATCCGGTTATATACGATGTGGTTGATAGCAAGACATGTGTCAGGGGTGTATGATCTATCTAGTATTTAGTGCTCAATAATTTAAAGATACATTATGTATAAGTTTAGTTTCCCTTTTTCAATACTTATTAATTTTTTAAACATATTACAATTATTCACTACTATTCGTAGTATACTGTATACTGTATAGTATACTGTAGTGCTGTACAGGGTGTAACAGAACATGTAGGAGCCATTTCTCGAGCTGATTGTACATTTAAAAATAATGGGGGAAGTTCGTATAAACGTGTGCTCAGTCTTTGTATATGAGATATAATGAATTTATCGTGTACGCACCACCTGTTGCAAAAGGTTAAAATGCTAAAGTTCAAAATAGAATAACCATTTCAACAAATTCAGGAAAGATCAGCAGCCATTTAAGTGCAACTGAATCCATGGCAAGACGTTTATAGGCTTGACTTGACATGCAATTGAAATGCTTGAAATGGTCATCTTCAGCAGCTTCTATAAAGGCAATCAGATAATGCATAATCAAAACAGAAAATTCGTTATATCTCATAAAAGAAGGCAGACAGAGCATACGTTTGTATGAAATTTTTTCGTTGTTTTTACGTTTAATTAGCTTCCGAAGTGGGGCCCATGTGTTCTATAATATCCTGTGTATGAAATAATGCCCAAAATATATGTATTTATCATAAGCTTTTTTATCACTTGACCATTTTCCTAGATATTTTATTTGTTATTACTTAATTATTAACACTGAGATTGTAAAGTACTGAAATTGCGCTATGATAATGTTGCTGAATTTACGACAGCGATGTGCTGGAATAATCAATAAAAATAATCTATTCTTTATATTGGTTGCAGTGATTTTGACAGTTTAGACAAGAACGATATATATGGGAACAATGAACTGGCTTTTAGAATTGCAGAGCAACATCTTGGAATACCAGCACTTTTGGATGCAGAAGATATGGCTTCCTGTGCTGTACCTGATCGTTTATCGATCCTTACTTACCTTTCACAGTTCTATCAAACTTTCAGTGGTAAGTACGTACAAACAACGGCACATATATGCAATCACAGTTGTACAAAATGAGGTATCTATACCAGCCTATCTAAATACTTGACTCGGTTGCACTGGGGAAGCAAACTTATTTGGTTTCAAGGGAGATTTTTTAATAATTCCATCGTAAACAGAATGTTTAACTTTCCACAAGTTACAAATCTGTGATATTTTCTTAGTTAACGGTAAGTCCAGTATGGACGATAGAGACAAACGTTTACATTAAAAATTAGTTCAAGTATATTTTGTTCTCATCAACGGCACTGTTAAATATTTACAACCTTGATATTTATAAATAAATACTTTGGAAGCAGTATATTTTTTACATAATAATTAGAATATTTTTCGGAAAAAACGGATTCTACTGATTCTTTGAAATAAAATAATAATTAAAAAAGATAACAATTCTTTTTGCAGTCGATAACATGGATGACAATTCGTTTATAAAGTGAACGCTAAAACACTATCTGATACAAAATGTAACTATACAGGCTGTTCGGCTATAGCTGTAATAAAGTTAAAGAGATGATTCTTATAGGCAAAGTAATACGAAAATCAAGGATAAAAAATTGTGTTTTCGGCTTTGTTTGTAATTATCGTCAATTAAAAATCAGCTGAAATATCCCAGTGTGCGGGCAAACCTCCTTACGTGAGCGAAAGTAGGGCAGTTCCAAGCAGCGGGGATCACAGTGGTCCTCAAATCGAACGAAAAACGGGACAATAACAGTGCGTTTCTGGACTTTGTATAAACATTGTTAACACGTGATGTTGTTTACTAATTATTTATGTAGGCAAAGGGCTAGAAAAAATATATGTGCGATTTTTTTTTTCATAAAACGCATTTTTCATAAATCGCGCAGGATCGTTTACTTTTTCTTTGAGTTGTATGAGGCAAGCTAGCATCCATTTTTTGTTCCGTTTGAGAACCACTGTGTTCCCCGCTGCTTGGACTGCTCTACTTTCGTTCGCGTAAGGTTTGCTCGCACACAGATATTTCAACCGATTTTTAATTTATAATAATGAAAAACAAACCCGAAAACGCAATTTTTTATTCTTGATTTTCATATTATTTTCAAGAATCGCACCTTAAACATTTTTACACCTACAGTCGAACGCTCTATATATATATATATATATATATATACGTATTTATGTATATCAACGTGTGTATGGTTAAATGTTCTTTTTTTGAACGTTGTAGGTTCATCTCCAGCACGAATTCCAGCGAGTAGAACGACTGAAACCGTAGAGGAAAGAATCACACAAGTGTCTGAATCTCCGAAAGAAAAGGTACAGAAGCCTTTGTTGTACGAAACGTAGAAAATTATTGGATATTTTTTAAATTAATTCCGATTAGATTAAGAGTTTAGCTGTAGGTTTACGAACTCATTTTTTCTTATATGTACAGTAATGAAGTACATTCGGAATTACTTTTACTAATGAATATACAAATATAGGGCATTTGTTATGAATATTATAGAACAAACTAATATATCAATTTTATCGATACGAAAATACTTTATCTAGGAAAAGGAAGATAGGTTTACATTTATAAAAATGACTGGACATCTCATGAAAATTTTAAAACCTATCTCTGCTCTCTGTTTATGTTCTGCTGTGTAAAATAGTTTCGTATGTTATATGCAATATAATTATTGTAAAGTTCATTGCTAAAGAATTTCGCGAGCACTTGAAATGACATTTAAACAATTGTCTTATATCTTTTTTAAGTTAAGTATTATTTTATTACTCATGTTGTTAATTTAATAAATATTGATATTTCGTATTTAATTCTCAGTTTATTCGTATTAAGTTTAATTTATATTTTTAAAACATTACACGTATATTCGAAATTGTCTTAACGCTTGACGATTTTATACAGGAGCAAAAAGTTTCGTTATCGTATGCACGTTTCAAAATTTTATAACTGTAGTAAGTCTTTTACTTCTAACATTTTAACGAACAGATGTTAAGCAGTAGAACTCGAATGCTACTCAAATAGTAGAACTTTATGATTTTGGTTTAACGCGTATGGTGTGTTACGCGACCAGCGCATCATAGTTTGCCGAAAGACGTACGTCTACAGAAAATGTTTGCCGTAACTTCGTTTAACGCCGATAGACGGTCATCGCGTCATCGCGTCATCGCGGTTCTACGTACGTACATTCATAAAGAAACGCTAGAACGCCCTTAAGGATTCAGAAGCGGGGTGCATCTTCACGGTCGTAATTAGTGCGATTAAGTGTTTTACTCTGACGTGTGCCATTTATGAATTTACAGTTGTGAATCGTATGCTTAAATAGATTTGACTTTATGTAATTTTATGTTATTTTATGGAACGTTATGTGACTTTATGTGATCAAATTTGTGTTTGAAAATGTGCGTTTATTTGTAGTATTTAAATACCTTATGATTCTGGATTTTCTATACTTTTTGTCATTATATAAAGTTATATCCATGAGACTGAATACTGCAACGGATTTTACGATCAACAAATTATGAGAGATTCTTCGCTGTATGGAATTACAAGCATCTGACATCAAGATCATCGTGGATCCATTCGAATCGTGGACGAACACAAGAATAATCGACCGAAGAAGGAAGCATTAATTTGGGAGAAGCAGCGAATGGTACAGATGAATATCAGTTTGAGCATAATGAATTTAATCTCTATTCTGACTTATAGGGGGAAATAGAACTATTATGAGAAATAAAACTATAATGCAAATAGATAAAGAGAAAGAGAGACAGAGAAAGAAAGAAACACGATGAAGCACGAATTAGAATTGCTTCATAGTGAAAATGATATCTTATACAGAAAAACGCCCCTTCAAACGCCAGTTGGGAATATGCAGATTTAACGATAAGTATCAACGGTATTGCTGATTTATCGAAATGATTTTATGAAAATTCTGATTCATTCAAGGCATTAGAGAAACAAGTTCACCTCCTGAGTGAATGTACAATTAAGATGAAAATTCGATAAAAAATTAATCGAATATTCAAAGCTAAAAGGGAGAACAACGACAGAAGAATTATCAAGGAAATTGAAAAATATGTTTTATCAATGGGAAAGCAAACCTGCACTGAAAAAGACATGCGACTCGATACAAACGATATACAGAAATCTAATGGGGAGCAAATCCAATGGGAAGCAACATCAATCACGACAATTGTACATGTAAAGAAACTACTGATTAATCTCATAGGAAGATTAGATTGTAGTTAAAAGTATTTAAGCAAAAGAACGAATGTGACGCAGTGATGAAACGTTCGATGATTACAATCAGGAAAAAATTATTTTGTAGTACCGCATCCCTGTAATCCCGGAAGACAAAGCAATCGATTATAGGATCAGATCAACTTACGAACCGAAGTACGGGTATAAAGCATTAATTCGAGAATAAACTCTTGAATTTAAATGATAAATCGATGAATTAACTGATAAATTCTTGAATTATCTAGAATAATCACAGAATAAACAACTTCTGATCCTTTTGTTCAAACACTATGGTCATAACTACATTTATCTGGAAGTTATTTTTTTGAGTTTGTTACTAAATAGAAGATCGAAGAAAGCTCAAAGATGGTCTTTAGAATGTTCTATTCTAAAGATTATTTTTTTCTACAATAATAATTATATTTTTTTGTTATTTTGTCATCATCGGTCACTCAACCGAGTTAAGCGAAATTATGCATTTAAATGTTACTGTTGTCTCAAAGAGTGCAATTATACAAATAGAATTTTCATTATCTGAATACCTACTATCCGAACATTCTGTTATCCAAATGTATCTGCTGTCCATATCACATAATAATCTGAATATAGAATTTCTCCTGGTTTAAGTAAATTAAGTTGTTGTTCATAGCGCTACAATTTTGAAGAGCAATAATTTAGTCTTTTTTCACCCAAGTCTTCGTGAATTAATTTAATCAGTTTAATACTAACATCATCGTCAAAAATATGAGAGTGCAGAAACATGTCACTCAGTGTATTAAAACGGTTAGTGTTAGCCCTGCCGAATGTTAGTCAGATAAAGGTGCTTATTACCCTACCTACATGCGACGTGGTCTATGCGACATGACGTCGTATCATCAATCATACGTGCGAATTTCCTGCGTATTAATTAAGAAGATATCGGGCTCCTTATTGTCACCCGAAACTATGAATTAGCGAATTCGTTAGCTGAAACTATAACATTCTCGATTCTTAGAATTCGTTGTCAAGTTTGAACTCGTGGCTATCGGTTTGATATAGACCGATGCCTCTTAAGAAACATTGATGCTTGCCATTACCTCTATAAAACACGTAACGTTAACAAATATTTACCGAAGTTGAGAAAATTTATAAACAGGAAACTCAATAATACCATTATATTATTATACTATTATACCAGAAATTGCTGCTATCGTGGAAAATGCAATAACGATACAGAGTAACTTTGATCACATGAAAACGAAAGTCAAACAAATTTTAAATGCCAAACACAGACATCAAACCTTTCCGAGGTTAATGCAGGGTGTATCGGCTGAAGGAGGAGATCATTATCTAAAAATCTCCTTTCTTCTTCACGACATGAAAAATGTTTATGACGCAATTTTTTAAATTCCGGTATCAATAGAGCAATATCCTAGGAGACATATTTTCGTAAGATTCCTTTAGTTTTTCATTTTCATTTAGTTTTTTTTAAAGGTCATTGGTATTTTTTATCCGGGAAAGGTGCATTTTTTTCTATTGCATCTTGTAGCGGATGAAAAATGCATTCGAGTATGACTAAATCATGACCTTGAAAACTAAAAATGTGATGAACTTACAAGACAATGCTAAGATAGTATGTAAACTTACTGCTTATATTATAACTGTCTAAAGTGATATCCGCCGGCAGCTACAAATTTTCTCACACGAATAAGTATTGTTTTTGGTGGAATATGAACACAAGTACTAATTATGCAATTCACCATGTTCTCTATTCTCTCTTTGGTTCATAAAGTTTACAGAAGAAATCTTGATTTCCAAATATATAGGAATTCTATAAGTTCGCGTAATAAAATTTTAGCTATCGTTATTTACTGTTTAACCTTTTTGGGGCTATTTTGACTGAGGACTATAAATTAAAAATTCTCAAATCGTTGAATTGGACATAATGGGACTGCTGCCATTGGACAGCTGGTCAATAACTTCGCCAGATCTGGATACATTAGATTTTTTCTTTGGGGAAAACTAAAGGAAGAAATTTACCAACAGCAGCCTACCACTCCAGAGAATATGACGAATCGCATAATTAATGCTTGTGTTGCTACTCTACCAGAAACAATAGAGTGCATCACAATCTGTAATTGTTCGTGTTAGAAAGTATCACTGCCGACGAACGTCAGTTTTGGACATTTATAACATAAACAATAAATTTACATATCACTCTGGCATAGCCTGACAAGTTCCAGGTCATGATGCAGACATAACAGACATACTTAAAGTATATTTTTGGTGAAGTTGCCGAATAGTTAACGCTTTATTGATTTCTATGCCTTAAAAATATCTTCTCAAGGTCATTATCCTGAATAATTTTTTTATATACGTATATAGGGTGATCGATTTTACTTTTCCAGTTATCCATAAAAGTATGTTTAGTATCATATGTCTGCGTATTTTCTTTCTATGTTTTATAAGTTAATATTATAAAAAAATAAATAATAAATATATTTTATAAAATTGCCCAAATCATATCTGATGTTGATGTCATCGCATCATTATCGATATTCGTATGTAACACTTCTTCAAATTTGTCTACTTCTTCAAAAAATACATGAATTCATTTACAAATTCATTTACACTGCCACCACTTCAATAGCCTCTTAACCCTATATTCTGCTTTTCATTTGAAATTCAAGGACTGGAATATTTGTTATTTTTTCCATCCTTATGTATCATCATGGCATACTTTTGTATATAACTCGAAAGCTAAAACCGACCACCCCATATATGCTTAGGAAGAAGTTCAGAATGATGTCCTTGATAACATATTTAAAGGGCATCGAATTTGGTGAGGTGGTAACTATTCGGTAACTTGACTTTCGGTATTTTTCCATCCACTATAAGATGCAATAGAACAAAATCTACGCTTCCAGATAAAAAGTATCAATGGTTTTGAAAAAATGTTAATGACCCGATAAAGAAATTTGTCTTCTAGGGTATTCCACCATTGGAATCATTTAAATTGTGCCGTAAATATTTTTCAAGTCCTGAGGAACAAAGAAGATATTTAGGTGGCGACGTCTTTCAGCTGTATATTACTTTATTATCTTGAATTTCTATTTATACTTTTACTTATTACAATAATAATAATTCATTTTTTACATACGTAGTTTATACATCATTATTAAAAAGATTATGCATATTTAGGTAAAGTGTTTCTCTAGAAAGTGTTTCTCTAGTGTTAATTGCAATTTACTTATACATTGCACTGGAATATTAAAATAGGAATTTTGATGCTTGCAAATGTGGTGTTGCCACTGTTAGTTACCATTCGGTTCATTGTTGCGTGCGAATGTAAATCATTTAAATGCCAAAAGTCCTTCATATTTTTACACATGATACATGTATATGCAGCTTTAGTCTTATTCTTATTCAGTGTTGTTTGTAGAAGAGTAAGTTGACGTCAACGACTAAATAACCGTCGCTGGTGTGAGCACGGTAACTTTACCGTCTCATTAACGCAGTCCGTAGTACAATACGTTATTAATATATTCTGAGCTAGGAAATAGCTAAACGATCGAACATGCAGATTGAATAATATCCATTTCGACTGCATTCACATTTTACGAGCGATAATTAATTTTAAGAGATCATCAAGAACTGAACATTGTTCATACAATATATAATTAATAGCGGTTTATTATAAGTTTGAACGAATCCAGAAATAATTTCAAGTAAATTTTTGTCAAACTTATCAAGACTATAGCAGGTTACCTTTAAATCCTCGCTTTAAATCGTTTTCATAGACAGAATTTCACTGACGCCGTGTTCGCCGATAACGTTTATTTACCGACATGTTGAAATCACCGACGATCATTTCACGAGTCTACAAGTTCTTGTTTCCGAGATGGTTCTTTACAGAGCTTGAAGTATTGTTTGTACAGAAAAAATGTTCACATCAAGCCTGCATGCAGACTAACGATATGAGTTAATATGAACGATCTTAATTTGATTGAATATTTAATTTGGTATGATTTGAATACGAGTGATTTTAATTTTGTTAACCTTAGATCTGAATGTAAACGCTGCTGTATGAATGATTAGCCCGCTTACCTCCGTGTTATTGAAAATACCTTGCCGGCAAACCCAAAGTCATTCTCCAAATTTGTCAATTCGTACTGATTTAACTAACCTATCTTTGCATGTATGAATTGGTAAGATGAATTGCAACTGTCGACTTTGACTAGGCTATCGTAGATTCTTTTGTCTAACTTTTTGAATCAGTGTATTCTATTCCCTGTTGATTTTCACAATATCATGATATTTCAATGAGCTCCATCGAGCACCATTTAACTGACTCGATGATCAGTATAGGCAATGTATTTCCTCCTCCTGCTTTAGTCAGAGATCTATTAGTGCTAAAATCTTTCTGTCAAAATGAAGGTTCAGCCTAATTACTGCTATACTTGAATCACGTGAGAAAACTAGGGGTATCAACTTCAGATCAATATCCATAATTAATAAATTTTATATATTCGCTAAGGTTTTTGAGAAAATTATCTCCATTAAATTAACATCGATCATAAAAAATCACGTATCTATTCAACAGCTTATGTTTATTCCGGACAAGTCCACGTTTACCAACCTCAACATTTCCAGTAGTTATACAATGCATACATATCGAACAGTAAACAACGTGTAAATGTGGTGTACGATAATTTCAGGAAGGCATTCCTCAGGGCTCTTTTAGGCCCTCATTTAACCCCATTATTATTCATAATCTTCATTATCGATTATCTTAAATTGTTTATAAGGATAAGAGGCTTCTCAGACACGGCAGTACTGCAACCGAATCTTAATATTTATAACAAACCTTGTGTATCTTAATAGACTCAAATATTGAAAAATTACCATATGCTGGCGCATTGTGTCATACCAGCGATGTTACGTTGCGTGTAATGGTCCGTGCGACGTCCTTCAGTGTCTGATCGTCAAGGCCCAAGCCCCGTTCGACAGACCCTCGATAAACCTAAGGCCCCACCATAAACCGAGTCTTATTAGCTTGCAGGAACCCTTAATCCTGCAAGTATTTTCGGTTTATAACTGGTATTTAAAACAGTCCTTAGGTTTATTGGTTTATTAGGTTTATTACCACAAGGTCACCCCCGAGCCACGTCGGTAGGAGGCTTCCTCCTCCAATCTTCACTTATTAATATTGGCTATAACCAATGGGCATCGCGGATCATTACCCTCACTGTCCTAATGAAAAGTGTGAACAGTGAATCCACGCCCTTAGTTCAAAAGACACCCACTCCGAGCTTTCCTCCGTAATCACATACGAACGAACTTCACTTATTCTTCATCGTTAGAATAGTCAATATGTGATTACCGAGTTTCTATCCTTAAATCAACCACTTACTTAACTTATACATACTCATCAGTGTACCTCTTAAGTGTTGGAAATATAAATTTTATAACCCTGTTAATCACAGCGTTATACCACCTCAACCACCCCTATTATCTCAACGGAAATCAGGGGATCGATTTATTCGCACCGTCGATTATTATAATCGTAACGGGAATTTACAACTCCCGTTGACGTGTTTCCTCGCGATTGGTCGAAAATACAAGCGATATGATAAGCAATATAATTCTCCGTCCTGAGGGACGCCATCCTGTCATCGGTCAACAGTGACCGATATGCGTTTATTATAATGGTTAGTTATCATACACTAAACATATTACAAATATCACTATTGAGGCAAACTAATTACTTGGTTTTATCTTCATCAGATTTTGTAAGGACTTGAGAAACCCTCTAACGCTGAAAACTCTGTACAATTGTTAGGTTAGACCCCACGTAGAGTACACACGCTAGTGTTATATGGCTCTTGCATCCTAAACGTTAAATTAAATTAAATATTATGTTCAGCCTATTAAAAGATCACGACTTAAGATTTCTACATTCTGTGTTACGTTCCCTAGGTTACCTTATTCACAGCTGTGATTACAACTACCACACTGTCTGTATTCCATAGACACTACAATTGACACTCGAGGACCGCAGAAAGTTGGCTGACATCTTAATTCTTTTCAAATTATGGATGACTTAGTAGTCTGTTCCTCGCTACATCAACTGGTCAATCTCAATGCACAAACAATCTGCTTTACGCAATACACCTGTTTTCCACATTGAAATTTTTAATAATGATATTAGGTTTGAGGTGGAAATATAGTTGTGGGTGATAGTGCTACTGCTGGTGTAGAGGCCGAGATAAGTGTACTGCTGCTGGTGTAGATGTCGCTGCTGGGGAAGGGGGGAGTGGGAGGTACTGCCGCTTTTCTTCTTAATTAGATGCCATGGAAAGGAAAATCGGACTACGATCGCCGGGATTTGAACCCGGGTCCCGAGCGTTCGTAACCTAAGACGCTAACCACTACGCTGCCGTCGTGCGACACTAGTTGGTGTCGAGTGCCGCCATAGATTTATCGATCCGATCACCAAAATATGCAGTTATGCGAATGATATCGCTGACAGAGTTGATCTCATTTCTGGATCAATCAATAAACGTAAATGAGCGATTATGAAATTGATCTACCCTTAATTCCTTAGCCTACTATATCGTGTGAGAGACGTGGTACGTCGATCGGGCCAAACATAAACAACACGTGTGAGGGACGTGGTACGTCAATATTATTGATTCATTATTTACTTCAAGATAATAAATCTTTCTTGTTCAATGATTAATTGGTACTAAATATTTATTAACCATCTTGCAAAATAAAATTAGTTGTACCTTACATACATTTACATATCAAAAGACATGTGCAATTTGCACAACTTCAAAGGTTCAGCCAAACAGTGAAATGGCTCGACGTATGACTGACCTCGTTGCTGTTTATGGCACGTGTTATTGGAACTTAAATCGTAAGGCAAAGGGTTAAACATTACTGTGCACACTCTTCATCCTGTACTTTTATATCTGTCGGAGATGAGAGAACACCGGAGCCTTTGGAATTTTGGATAATCCCGAAACATTGTAATCTAGAGTCTACTATAGCTGTGATTAAACAATTGTAGTTATTCAATCCGATTGTAATTGTTCGAGAGTTGTGATAATGAGCTTGGGCTCGAGGCGACAGTCAGTCGCCGAACGTAGCCGCGGTCACGGGATGAACGCTTTGTCTAACAAAGGTATGGAGTAATTCTATAGCTCTCCTTAAAAGAAATATTCGTGGCGATACGCGACAGTAAACATTCCAACGGTTTCTGTCCCGTGGCTCGCCACACGCAGACCCTATTCTTCGAGTAAGATGATTGCCAGATGTCGATGCGTCTCCGCAGTACATGTTCAGCTAGCTGGAGGGCCCGTTATAAATCTTAAGATTTAGTCAACTAAAGTCCTTCAAACAGACAAACGGTCTTTGTCCCAACTACGGGAAGATAGGGGAGACCTATTTTTCAACGAGCGGCGTCTCCCACTAGCAACTTTCCCTCGAGGGCGGCTAGCATCTTTTTCTAACCACCGATATGGAAATTAACCGATTAGTATTAGCTCTGTGGCATCCCGTCGACCGTGGATTCGTTATTGAACCTAGGATCATTGTCACTAGTTTCTCGAGTATCTAACTACCACGATTACTTGTCCGGTTCTATGATAATCGTATTTGCACTAGTCAATGTCTTCTCTATTGCATAACGACGACGTGTAATCCAAACGAAGATTCGTTTCACGTCCCTAACCCTAATTCTAATGTAAACCCGACATATCTATATATTCTTACATTAGTTTTATGCCCTTCTTTATATGCTTTGTAATACAGGGCTCTGGAACTCTAGGTTCCCGTAACTAAATAAATAATATAAAATAAAGATGACATTTTAATGACAATTATTTCGAGAAACAACGTTCGACATTTCAAGATGATCATATACTACATCTTTATCTACGTATTCATTTTCGTGCTTAAAAGGCAAAGGTAATAATTTTCGACAAAAGACCGTGTCGGCGAAATGATAGTCGATGGAACGATCGTCGGTGACTTTGAGTCGTCGGAGTATCGGTGAACTTGATGTAGGTGAAATGGTATCGATGAAATTATTGCCGATGATTTAGAGGTAACCCTATATAACCCAACTATACATACAGAATAGGACTAAAAGAGGATTCACAACTTCCAGGGTAGATAGTACTTGCCAAATGATGTAAAAAAGTTCGAATAAATATGGGTCGAAAAGTCAAAAGTAAAGATTAGTAACGTGAATACATTCATCAAGTTTGAGTTTACAGATGAAATTTTTTATTATGCCATGAATACGTTTTTACTTGCCTTACTATATATTTTTATTCTCCAGGAGGAAAGCTTGGACTTAATGGGACAATATAAACCTGAAATATTCTGCTAGAAGGTAATTTTGTTTCGTCGTTTATCGTTATGCATGTGTTTATTTTCTTCTCTAGATAGATATTTTCAAATCCTTACATTTCTTTGCATGAAAACGATTTATATCATACAATTTCTATATTTGAGACTAAAGTTCTTGGAGGATTTGTAATTGTAATGACATTCTTACTCACCTGCTATCTTTTTAATTAAGATTTATAAAACGATAATAGATACTTCGATTCTAGAAAATAATATCACCTCAACGTCCTTCATTTTCTGTCTTGCAAAGATGGGCTCTTTTTATTGTAACTAAATATCCATTTATTTCTCATTCGAGCGGCTGACGGAATATAAATAATTGCATCTTATAACGGATGTCCGCTACCACTTCATTTTGTTTAAATTTTGAGATTTGCGCTGACATTGGAACAGTCTCGGTCCTCTCTTCACTGTTAGAGACTAGAAGCCATCCTTTTTATCGAGGTTACGTCGATCGTCGTCTCATACGCTTTGTATTCTTATTCACGCATGACATTTAAGCAGCTGCCTACGAACCCCAAACTTTCTTCCTGCGTAGATGACGCCACTTCAAATAAGAGATGATTGGCGTCGTCCCATCTAGGAATGCAGCTATGATAACCGACCTAAAGCATTCGGCATTCGGCATTAGACTTTCTACACCGACTTTGCGTCGGCTTATTGTTTCCCAACGGTTGGTTCCCATCAATTTTGGCAAACAATAGCAGTATATATACTTCCAAGGAACTTCAAAATGAAACTCAATTTGTGACAATCGAGTCAATGTATATATGTAGCCTTACTATTCTAATTACTCTATTCCAAATTTGCTAAATAAAATTGCTCTACGAAATACAACGAGTGTCTTTCACTTAATAACAATGTGTCGTATTAAATGCATGTCGCTTCAGAAACGATGTGTGACGGATGAGATATCATTTATAAGCAAAAGATACAAATAAAAATATTGACAATTGAGGGATATTCACTATCTAATTTATTCCAAATATATACTAATATTGGCACGACTAATAATGTACAAAGGAAGTAAGAGGTCACGCAAAGCAATAACTCGCGAAGATCGAATTCTGTACCATATTTTGAAAGCTGATCGTCACGAAATTCTTGAACAAATTAGTAGTATTGAAGTTGAGCTGTATAAACATTACGGACTATATTAAATTTATTCGACTTACTACATTATAAATTTAATTTAACTACATTTTTCAAACCACAACAAAAGAAACCATATCTGAAATTTACTGGAATATTGGATTTTGGAAAATTGATCGATAGTCGTTTCCCCACGTGAAACGAAATTCAGTGTCCGACAATGGTCTAACGATGGAGTTTTCTACAAAATCTATACAACAAAAGCCAATTATAAGAGGTTCGAAAAACTCGATAAGACAGTAAAATAGAATTATACAGGAATTTAGCGTACAAATTTTACGAGTGTGTTCTATAGGTGAAAGTAAGAATAAAACGTTACGCAGTAAAAAGTCCAAAAATGCTTCCTTAAAAACCTATAAAGAAAATATAAAATGTAAAGCTAAATATATACATACAAGTACTTATTTATTTATTTAATTATTATTATATACTTATTGTATATTTATGGGCACAACTTCTATGGTACAAAGAAGAAAGGAAGTTACGATAATGAATAACGGATGTACAACAAAGAAAAAAAACGAAAATAAAAAATATAAATAAGAAAAATACAGACGAAGAGAATTAAACTATAATAACACGTTAAGAATTAAATAATTGTAACTGATCGCCTTAACTTATAGCAAGAGCCAGAGAAGAGATCAACTCGTTCGGAGATACTATTTGCATAGTTGCATATTGTGGTGACGAGGTCACAAAATCTGAGATCACGCGAGAAAAAGTCAACTCGCAAAGCTAGAATATTACAAGAGCAATTGTTAAGAGTAAAGAAATTGGGCAAGTATTGAAATTAATAAGTTGAACTAACAAAGGACTGTCAATGTGATTATTAAAGATAATAAATGAAAAAAGGATTGGATCTCATTTTAGGGAAGCAAAACTTATTGACTTTTCAATGTTCAATTTTGTAATTTTCGATGCGTAAAATCTGAAAGTCTAATTCTGAGTTGAAGAGTCCCATGCTTCGTCCAATGACACCGCACAGATAACATCTGATTAGTCTGCATAGATGGGCAATCACATAACTTCCGCTTACTTTATTCAAAAATGTACTGTCTTCGGATTTTTTCATTAACGATGCCATTAAATCGATATCGTTATAACGGAAAAAACGCCACCATAGTGTGGGAATCGCTGTGAGAATCCACAGGGGATCAGTAAATTCATCGTCTTGGAAGAATTCTGTCGCCCTCATCCAATCTTTAGCTGGCCGTCAATTGGATTCTATTTTCTGTGTATGCGTATCATCAGGAGCTGCGATTAAACTCGCCAAAAACTAGTTTGTACTAACGTAACAATTTGTAGTAATATTACAGCCTACTAGCCTAAATTAAAACCAATTTCGTTAACCTACAAATTACACGATATGATTGATTGTTTTACGTTGGTATCCCTCTGCAGCCAGTATAGCGATGAAGAAAGTATAAGTGAGAATACTCCGGCCACATTGGAAACGTCAGTTCTGCCCGAGCAGCCAAGCTAAACGGACGTGTAAAACAGTGCCTCGGAGAAAGTGCGGCAAGTGGGGAAAAGAAAGTTACGAACGACAACGCCCATAGTCAAATGGTGGAAATCCGTGTCCTCTACTAAGAAGATTATTATTAAATGTAAAATGCAACAACACATCCCACCGATAAAAATAATAAGTAAAGATGAAACATACTACATAAACAAAGTTACAAACATATCAAAACCAAGCCAATCACTAAACGAAGAACAGGAGTGCTCAGCTACAAACGAAATTGAAATAGAACCAGTACAAAACAATGACGAGAATAAAACCAATAACGAACTAACCCACCAGGATGAAAGCTGGAAGGTGGCAAGTTACAATAAAAAACGCAAAATAACACCAAACATAAACGTTAGGAAAGCTATAGAAGCAGAAAAGCAACAATGGCTACAAGAAATTACACTCCAAAACTCCTTCAGCGCAACTCAGAAGAGAAAGAAACAGACCCAGCAGGAAAACCAATCACCCACATCGCCAAACCACTACAAATTTACATTGGAGCCCAAATAATAGACCCCCTCAGTAAACTACTGAACAAGACGACAGGAAAAGAAAATTACAGTATAAAACAATTAAAACAAAACCAGGTAAAAGTACAAACGAACACCCCAGAAACTTTCACAAAAGTGACAAAAGCACTAAAAAAAAGAAAACACCGGGTATCACACAGCTCAAAACTGATAAAAGTTACAAAGCAGATAAAACCCCAAAAACAAATACAAATAACATATGCGAGGAACTAGCTAAAATTGGGCATCAGGTAAGAGCAATAAACAACATAACCAGGCACGATACTAAACAACCATTACCGCTATTCCTAATAGAACTCGAACCTAAAAATAATAACAAAGAAATTTTTGAAATTAAAAAGGTTCTAAACAAAAGAGTAACAGTGGAGCCACGTAGACATAAAAAAGACATACCGCAATGCATACGGTGTCAGCAATATGGACACACAAAAAATTACTGCAACAGAAACCCGGCGTGTGTCAAATGCGCAGAAAGGCACCTAACAATAAACTGTCCATATATAGGAAAAATAAATGAAGTAAAATGCTACAACTGCAATGGAAACCACCCAGCTAGCTAGAAAGGCTGTGTAGTCAGAAAACAACTGCAACGTAAACTGTTTCCGCCGCTTCGAAACGGGGTACACAATAACTTTCACGCGCAACAGAATAGCACAGAAACTGAGGCAACACCAAATCTACAGCACGTAATGAACAATAACCACAGTAACACCAACACCGTTGGTAGTCGAAGCTACGCGCAAGTAGTCAACCAATCGCCGCCCTTAGACAACCAAAATCGGAACAATAACAGCTACGACACTACAGAAAGGAAGGAACTGCTTAAACAATCCATCAAAAACACCGAAATGCTAACAAAAATGATAAGTGAACAAAACGCAGTTCTTAGACAGCAAACGCAACAAATCACAGTCATGTTACAACTTCTTACAAACATGCTAAGCAAAAAATAAAAACGGACACGCTGAAAATAGCAGCCTGGAACTCAAACGGCCTACAACAACGGGTCCTAGAAACTAAAACATTCCTGTATAACAACAATATCGACATATTACTTGTTTCAGAAACACACTTCACTCCAACAAGCTACATGAAAATGATAATAAGAAACGATATCAAACATCACTTACACAGCCAAGTAAGAAAGAAATATACCCAAGTAACAACCATTACAGTACAAACTAGCAGCAACCACTTCCAGTTGTCAGCAGTATATGTACCACCGCGACACAAAATGACAACACAAATGTGGGAAGAGTACTTTCAACACTTAGGTGACAAGTATATCGCAGCGGGAGACTACAATGCAAAGCACACGCTGTGGGGATCAAGAATTACCACACCTCGAGGTAGAACCCTGGAAAAATACATTAGAAACAACAACCTCAATATATTATCCACAGGAAGACCGACATACTGGCCGACAGACCTGAGCAAAATTCCTGACCTACTCGACTTTGTAGTTACAAAGGGACTAAACGCAAATAAACTAAATATAGCACACAGCCTCGAGCTTAGCCCCGATCATACGCCCATAATAACTACATACAGAAGCAAACCAATATTTTATAGCAATCCAGAGATACTATGCAACAAAACCAATAAATGGCAAACTTTTAAAGAAATAATCGAGAGCAAAACCAACTGCAACATCCCATTGAAAACACCCGAACACATCGAACAGGCAGTAACAGCACTGACAGAAACTATCCAAGAAGCAGCATGGGCAACCACTATACCTGAATCAACCAACAGACAAACAAAAATAATTTCACCAGACATACTTGAAAAAATTAGAGAAAAAAGAAAAGCGAAAGCAAAATGGCAAAAACATAGAACACGAGAAAACAAAAAACACCTAAACAAACTTGCAAAGGAAATAAAAAACAAAATAAAAGAGCGCAACAATAACGAATTCACAAAATTCTCCTAGGACTACTCCCTATGGAAAGCCATGAAGAGAATAAAGAAGCCAATAAAACTAGACCCAGCAATCAGAAAAGCAGACAACATATGGGCAAGAAGCAACGAAGAGCAAGCTGAAGAATTTTCCAAGCACCTGTACAACACATTTATACCACATAATATCAACAACAGCAACCCCAAATGCCATACGGACGAGGATGCGCAAACCACTAGAACCTCGACTGACAAACACTACACCACACCTAAAACAACAGCACAAGAAATTAGAAACATAATCGAGAAAACAAAAAATAATAAAATACCAGGAATCGACCTAATTAATGGTAAAATCTTAAAAAACCTTCCGCCAAAGGCGATAAGACTAACTACAATAATATTCAATGCAATACTAAGAATTCAATACTTTCCTAAACTATGGAAACTGGCACAGATCATAATGTTATTTAGGTAACATGTTAATTAGGTAATGTTATTTAGGTGGTTTAGGTCAGGCAAAGACCCATACCAAACTACATCTTACAGACCAATATCACTACTTCCTGTGTTTTCCAAAATACTGGAGAAAATAATATACAACAGCATAAAACCAATAATAGAGAAGGAAAAATTAATACCAGACTACCAATTTGGATTCAGAAGCAGACACTCCACTATAGAGCAAATGCACAGGCTCATTTATGGACATAGAGAAAGCATTTGACAAAATAAACCACGAAAGCCTACTACAAACAATCAGGAAACAATTCCCGGAGCAAATATACCAATTGCTAAAATCTTACTTAAGCAGCAGAACCTTCGTAATAAAAATCAAGGACACATACTCCGAAGTCAAAGACATCAAGGCAGGGGTTTCGCAAGGAAGCGTCTTAGGACCAATACTGTACACACTATACACAGCCAACATACCAACAACTACCAATAGCAAAATACTGACATTCGCGGACGACACAGCTGTACTAGTCAGGCACACTAACCCAGAAACAGCAGTCAAATTACTACAAGAACATATCACAAAAATAGAAAAAAATATGTGGCTGCAAGATAAAGAAATAAAAGCAAACCCCGATAAATGCAACCACATTACATTCACACTACGAAAACAGACACCACCAAACATCCTACTGAACGGCACGCACATACCGCAAACAAGCAAGTCAAATACCTAGGACTCCATCTGGAAACACAACTCACATGGAAACAGCATACTAAATCAATAATAGACAAAATACAGACAACAAGGAGACAAATGCATTGGCTAACAAGTCGAAAATCCAAATTAAGCATAGAAAATAAATTAAAAATATACAAAACGATCATAAAACCAATCTGGACGTACGGAATACCACTGTGGGGGACAGCAGCAATGAGCCATATAAACAAAATAGAGACAATACAAGCTAAAATTCTTAGAACAATAGTAAACGCCCCATGGTACGTTAGAAACGAGGACATACGGAAGGACCTGGGAATACCAACGGTCAAAGAGGAAATTAACAGATACACAGGAAAATACAAAGAAAGAATAGGAACACATCCAAACCGGCTAGCTGTGGAAACGATCAACACCTCAAACATGGATAGAAGACTGAAAAGGAAACACCCAGCAGACCTCACAAAGGACACGACCTAACAAATACGAAGATGGTATCCCGCTGGGGGTCCCATCCACATGATAATCAAACAGCTAGAAAATTCTACCTAATGTCCAAACTGGACAAATTGTGAATGTAAAGAATAAAAAAAAAAAACATTGGAAAAGCTATTACCTGTAGACCTTGAATGATGTCAGAGCGAAATTGCGAACACATGTAAAATACATCTGACTCAACCGCCACCCATGTGCAGCCAGTAACTCCACCAACTCGACTCACTGGAGGAAGCATGGATTTGGCTTCTTGGAATGGCCATTTGGATTCTGCCAATACTCTATATAAAATAAAATACCCTAAAAATGCTCACTTTTACATATTCATAATTTTTTAACCACTAGTCTCCGCACCTCCAAACCTGCATTTTCGGATTTTACGCATCGAAAATTATAGGATTGCGCATAAAAAGTTAATAATTTTTGGTCTCCTAAAGCAAAGTTCAGCCAAAAAAAGAATATCAGCAACTTTTTTCCGGTTCTACAGTGTTAGCATATTCAATGTGCGGAGTGCAGAGTCATAGTCGTAGTTTCGACTCTGGATTCAACAACTAAATGCACGTAATACAAATGACAGGAAATTATGTTTCCTTCTTTCGATAAGTTGAATATATTTGAACTGATAAAGAGATCATATGATGTAAGCATATTCCAAGTGAGGTATAAATAATGAATTATAGAGAGTATTCAGTGTAAAAGCGTTTCGGAAATCCTTACAGAATCGAAAGATAAATCCAAGGGACCTGTTTGCCCTGTTGATATTAGTGGTATGCTTGGTGTAGGATAATCGCTCATCATAGACGACGCTCAGATCTCTCACACAATTTATCGTAGATAGCTGAGAATCATTAAGTACGTATGGATACAGAATTTTATTCTTATTACGCGACTTTTTCATCGCGTGGCAGTTTGGTATATGTAAATACAGTTTGTTGCAAGTGGACCAATTAGAAAGCTTATCAAGGCCGTCTAGTAATTCAAGTGAGTCGGAGTGATAGGTAATTACCTATCCTCATGAACAATTTAAGGTTGTCCGCAAATGGCAGAGGTTTAGCCTCATAAATTAGATCAGGTAGGTGGTTGATAACAATGATACAGAGTACTTGGTCTAGGCGGGAGCCTTCCTGATCAGGCAAGAACTTATGTGCATTTCGAAGTCTCGTCCGCCTTTATCAATGGAGACTTGATATCGATGTGCTATTCAATTTATTGCACATATATGTATAGACCGATTCCTGTAACAATTTTGTCTCACTTTTGAATCTGAAAAGAAATAGTGAATCAGTATAGTAGAATCATGCACGAAAGCAGTAAATATATCAACATGTGTTGTGAAAAGTAGCACGTTTTATTCGTTCTTAGAAAGATTCAAACAAAGATATTATGAAATATTGATTACAAAATGCCTATGATACTAAGTCAACACATACCATGAACATTATGTACAATATCTTATCCCATATTAAACTAATTTTAAGAAAAAGAATATTGGCGTATATACGTGTTTGTCTCAATTCAAATTTTGTTACAACTTTTTAATGAAGCATTTATAGGCCTTTTTCGTATGACAATACAAATGTGTGTATACAATAATATATATATATATATATTGTATTGTATATATATATATATTATATATATATATATATATATATATATATATATATATATATATATATATATATATGTCGGAGATGAGGGGCATCGGGACCTTTCTTTTGGAATTTTTGGGAAGATTCCTAATACTGTAGTCTAGACTATTTATTATAGCTGTACTTAAATGATAAAACTTAGAAATACTTGTTATAATTCAATCCTATTATGTTTGCCCGAGATTTGTGACGGTGGGCTTGGGCTCGAGGTGACACAACTGGTCGCCGAACGTAGCCACGGTCACGGGATGAACGTTTTTACCTAACAGAGAAGTGCCAATATTGTGGGACACACGTTGTATTAACAATCAAACTCCAGGCAGGAGCAATGTCAGCTCTACGCGGGTCTGCCTAGAAACTGCGGCTGGAATTTTGTTGGTATCCCCGGCCAATATGCAACGAACAAACGCGATCGTAAGGAGAGGAAAATTTCCATCAGTCTTTTATTCTTGCGATCACCTTGGAGAGTTTGCACATCGTCTTTACGTGCATTATTATACCGAGCGTCACAGCAAACGTTACTTTGTGCTTCAAAATATATTCTACGTTTAACAAACAGTTACCCCGTTGACCGTGGATTCGTTATTGAACCTAAGAACATTGTCACTAACATCTCGAGTTATCACTAATAATCACGGTTATTTGTCAAACTTTGTAAAAATCAATATTTATACTAGTAAATATAATCTCTAATAAATATAAATTGTAATATAAACCAGTAAATATAAATTGGTCAATTTCCATGTTGGTGGTTAGAAAAGGATGTTAGCCGCCCTTGAGGGAAGGTTGCTAGTGGGAAGCGTCGTTCGTGAAAAAAATAGATTTCCCCTATCTTCCCGTAGTTGGGACAAAGACTGTTTGTCTGAAGGACTTTAGTTAACTAAATCTTGAGATTTGTAACGGGTCCTCAGGCTAGCTGAACGTGTACTGTGGAGATGCGTCGACACCTGGTAATCATCTTACCCGAAGAATAGGGTCTGCGTGTGGCGAGCCACGGGACAGAAACCGTTGGAATGTTTATTGTCGAGTGCCCCTACAACTATTTTTTTTTTAAGAAGAGCTATACAATTACTTCATACCTTTGTTAGGCAAAAACGTTCATCCCGTGACCGCGGCTACGTTCGGCGACTGGTTGTCGCCTCGAGCCCAAGCTCATTATCACAAATCTCGAACAAATACAATCGGATCGAAGGACGGCAATTGTTTAATTACGCCTATGATAGAATCTAGATTACGATGTTAAGGGATTTTTCCGAAGTTCCAAAAGGGAAGGCTCCGATGTCCTTTCATCGTAAGCTGCGCTTTGGGTGTAGATGTCGCTGCTGGGTACGGCCGCATTTCTTTTCATTTTTTGTATCGTGGAAGAAAAATCGGACTCCGGTCGCCGGAATTCGAACCCGGGTTCCGAAACGTTCGCAACCTAAGGCGCTAACCACTGCGCTGCCATCGTCCGACACTAGTTAGTGTCGAGTGGTGGTATTTGCTATCGAGTGCCACCACACGCCTTTTTTCCACGATACTATATATATGTCGGGTTAAAATTGGAATTTTGGGCGCGTAACAACTCTTCGTGTGGATTAGCCATCGTTTCACAAAGCCGAGATTATATTTACACGTATATACAAGACTATCACAAAGCTTAACAAATAATAAGTCTAATGAATAATAAGTTTGATGAACAATGAAGTTAGTGAATAATAAATTGTACGAACAATTAAGTTTAACAGATAATAAGTCTAATGAATAATAAGTTTAACGAATAGTAAGTTTAATGAATAATGTGATTTACGAATAATACGTTTAATGAACACTATTAACAATGTTTTTGGGTTCAAACGAATCCACGGTCAACGGGATAACTCTTTACCAAGCGTAAACTAATCTTAGGCGCAAAATACGATTGTTGAAAATGCTCGATGTGTCACTCTCCAAGGCATTCACACGAATGCCAGACTCGTGGAGATTTTTCTCGCTGTACGATTGCATTTTGTTTTCTATACTCGTTTGGAAGCATCGAGAAGGTTTCAAACGCCCGTTGCTAGGTAGCCTCTGCCTGAAGTCTGATACACACTCGTTGGAAGCATCGAGAAAGTTCCAAACGCCGTTGCTAGGCAGTTTCTGCCTGGAGTTTGATTATTAATACAATGTATGTCCCATTGTATCGGCACCTCCGAGGCAACATCACACGTGGCTAGGCCCGCTCCTGAGGACGCATGCCGCCACAAGCACATTTCTCGGAAAACCCTTACAACCACTGCAGACCTCCGTTAGGCAAAACGTCCATCCCGTGACCGTGGCTACGTTCGGCGACCAATTGTCACCTCGAACCCAATCTCGCTATCACAAATCTTGAACAATTACAGCTATGATAAAATCTAGGCTAGAGTACTAGAGGATGTTCCCAAAATTTCCAAGGAAAGGCTTCGGCTTTCCTTTCATCTCCGACATATCATATATATATAATGCACAAGTCGCTGATATATGCATATAATGCACAAGTCACTGATACGATTATCAACGTCCAGCACAAACCGCTGTACCTAGAAGTGTGAAATTTGAATGGCATACTTCTTTTATGATTAGGCATGGGATAAGAAAGGAATTTTGGAAATATGGACCCTAAAGGAGTAGAAAGGAGGTAAATTCATTTTTCAAGGATACCCATATACCACAAATTGCTAACGTCGGGGACTTGAAATTCGGCATAAAAACTTCTCATTAAAAATAAATAAACACGTGTTTGAACGTTTTTCGAAATTCAATCCTTACTGAGGTGAAAAAGGGGTAAGCTGTATATATATACCGTATATAATAACCGTATCTGTATATCCAAAAGCTGGAGATTTGGGATTTGGCAAACATACTCCTTATCAAAAATAAACAAACACGTATTTAAGCGTTTTTGGAAACTCAAATTCTAAATAGTGTTGAAACAGAGGATAATAAACATAAATTGTCATAAAACTAAATACTGTGCAGGTAAAGTGGCGACCGGACGGCTAGTACATAAATATATTAAATCAAGTTTTCTTACCATTTGCAAACACTGAAATGTTAAACATTTCAAAAGCATATAAGCGAACGAACCGTTGTTCTATGCAATTAGCTTCACCATGGCATTCTCTCTTCGTCAGTTTCCAGATCTTAGTCCAATCGAAATATTACAAATTGATGTAAATGAACATATTAAAGATAAAAGAAATAAAAGATTTAAATACAGTTCACACCGTTATTGAGGAAAAACGAAATGTTTAATCGATCGTTATTAACGCTTAATCGAATTCAAATCACGTCGTTACGATAAGATTGCATTTGCCAAAAAGAAAGAGCAACTCGATGTTATTAAAACGTTTACTGCGGTGACTTTTTCAAGAATTTTCCTATTAAGCGATACGAGACTATTGTAACCCCATTCGCATTTCAACATATACTTAGTATTGCACTTTTGTATTTAAAAAATTTGTATAGTAGTATCTGTTGATAACGAGAAGCATTGTTCCATTCTTAGCGATACGGGATAAATAATCCCTGTACAACAGCCCGGTACGTCTTTTGCATTATAGTACAACTAAGTTCCGTAGAATTTTTCACTATATTATGTTACTTTACTATACAAAGGTTCAATTATTATTTATTAGTATTTATATCGTTGCGAAGTGTAGAAAAATGACTGAAATATTAACTTCGCAAATAAGGGAAGTCCGCTGAAAAAAAAGCCGCCCAGGAGGTAGGTTCGTTACGGGGTCTATATGTCCCGCACCGCAGTGAACGTATTAACAACATTTTGTATTCAATTATTTAAATAATTTACCCTATATTAACACTAGGTTTACGGGACCCGTCAATTTGACGGATTTCGAACTTCGAAATGAAATATCTCAAAAACCATAGCACCAATTTTAACCATTTTGCATCGTAAATTAATCATTTCATCTAAAGAATTTATACACAAAATTATTTTTTCCTAGGCTTTCTAATTTTTTAAATCTGTATGTAATATACCTATCTCTACGGGACCCGTCGAATTGACGGAAAATACGCATTTTTCTCTAAAAAATCGATTTATTCAAATTAAGTCTAAAAGGAACAATATTTAAATAAATTATTAATAGGTAAAGTCTTTTTTTAAATTATCACTAAAAAAATAACAATAACATTAACGGTACAGGGTAACCATATCTATTGAGCACATTTTTTGCAAATATACTGAATGTTGTTTGTGCATTTTCCGCATACGATCTTTTTGCAATATATACAATAATTATTACTTCTATTTTTTTGCAATAACCCACTTGGCAACTTTTTCGCACTTCTGACTTTGAAGGTGACAGAAATGAAGCGCCTGATCTTTGGCAAATGTTCCTCTTGTTTTCTCCAGCTAATTCCTCGGCTAAACAAAATATGAATTCCTTTCTGAATAATTTCGATCTGGTGCACTCTTTATATAATATCCACCCGTTTATCGCTGCCAAATCCAAAATATTGAAAAAGACTTGAAGGGGCCATCGGAAACTCCCGACTTTCACACTATTTCACATTCACATTTGGTCAACGACGTCCACACCAAACTTTGTTTTATTGTAAAAAGCAATGGTTTCTGGAGCACGTTTATAATTATCTTCTATTCGTACACCTGTATGTTTGGTGCTTAGAAGGAGGACTTTTACTTTAGGTTTACTTTTATACACAGTAAGTGTGCAATTTTCTGATTTATATAAATCTGAGGAAAACAAAGTCATCTTGTCCTTTTTTTCCTTCGCTGGTTTTGCCAGTTCTCTTTTATTCGACCGGATGGTCCCAACCAAAGTTGTTTTTTGTGCTAGCAATTTTTTAGCTAGCAGGATGCTCGTAAAGAAATTGTCTGTCGTTATATTCTGTCTCGTTGTAAATATGGTTCGACTAATTTTAGTGTTACAAACTCGCTCAACGGTATTGAGCATCGAGTTTCATCTTTCCCCATATAAAGGAAACCATTCAAAATATACTTTGTTTGGACGTCAACTGCTAACCAAAATTTAATGCCAAATTTATGGGGCTTATTCGGCATATATCGTGTAAATCTGCACTGGGCTTTCGTTGGAAATAATTGCTCATCTATCGAAATATTTTCATATGGCTTATATCAAGTCTGGCTATTACTTATAAACCTGTTCCATATTTCGGAAAATGCAAAATGGTTGAAATTAATGCTATGATTCTTGAGATATTTCATTTTGAACTTCGAAATCCGTCAAATTGGCGGGTCCCGCAAACCTAGTATTAATGTTATTGTAATTTTTTTAGTGATAATTTAAAAAAAAGATTTTTCATTTATTAATAACTTATTCAAACGCGAAGCCTAATATTGTTCCTTTTAGACTTAATTTGAATAAGTTGATTTTTTAAAGAAAAATGTGTATTTTCGTTTACCCGTCAATTTGACGGGTGTTCGTAGAGATAGGTATATACGAAACGCCCGTAAACCTAGTGTTAAAAGTATTTCTGTGGTTTTAAGCAGCTGTCGACCATTTCAAAAACGCGATGGGACGAAATATTGCAAATATTTCTCATTTACTAGTAAGCACGATAAAGTTACATTAGTATCATATTACAAAAAGTCTAACACGTGCTACTAATATTATGTTACACGATGTTTAACATGTATGAATTTACTATGTTAAAAATGATGTTTACGAAACAACAATTGTATATATTTTCTAAATTAAAAAAATACTACGCGGAGGTAATGACCCCTCCCCCGCACCCCAGTTGGAGTTCTGTGAAATATTATACAGGTATATTGTACATTACAGAATAGTTATCGTTGCTTCACAAGCTTTAACTTGAAGTGTCGTCCAGTGTTCACTATTATTGCTCTTCAGATTCCGTTGCTGTATTGACACCTATATTATTAAGCAAGATTCTCTGTAATGTAAAATTATGAATGTACGAAAGTGTGTATTTGAGGGACGTAGTTGATATTGGTCGAGAATTTTACAGTTTTGTTAGCGCAAAGTGGAAACAAGGTTCATCGTTCATAATGAACGAATGTAAGTAAAATTATTTTCTTCCTATTTGTTATTTCTTAATTTCAAATTAAAAATTGCAGACATAGCTAATAACTTAATTGCTTCAATTTTTGCACTAATTGAACTTCAAAGTATGTAAGAATAAGTATTTTATTTAAATACCAATAACGTCTTGAGCATCTCAGATTGGCCAGAGTATTCCCTTTATTCTATCTTTATTCTATCTTTATTCTGTCGTACATATCTATATCCTCGGAATCGCTGTTCTTTTTACTTTGGCCTTAGGTATCTCATCTCTTTCATTCGATCCTCAGTCACTTGTTATTCACGTTTATCACATGTTAACTGTACTCTTACTTACGATATCACGAAGCATTAACTTACTTTTAATAAGATGACATTACGAAACCTCTGTTGTTTGGATAATAATTATAAGCAGTGGCGTATACGTATCCGGCTTTCGGATACCACACTCAAATAAGAGAGAGTTCGGATAATGAAGCATTAGAATGGGTGATCGGATAAGAAAGGAAAGCTTTAGTTAATTTTTATTTTATTTTGAGCGATAAAACCACCTCCAGATTCCATTGGTACTACGATTTACAGCCTTTGGTACAGTCTGCCAATTCATTCTAAGTATCTCTTAATTAATCAAATTAAATTTTGAACACCTGATACTTACAGTTAGGATAATAGTGCTTTTCTTGGAATAGTTAAAAAATAATTATATTAGTGTTAGTATCCGCTGCATTGAATTACTAGTAGATGTAAAGTAATCCTATGATTACTTTTATTTACGATTACTTAGGTTACTTTTATTTGGAAAGGAAATCTTAAGTTATATATACGTATATTGGCGCCATGTAAGTGACATGTGTCACATTTCTTAGTCATATTTTCACAAAAGAACAAAACAAAAAATGAATTTCGAAAATTATCTTTTCATCTTATCTGATTGATAATCGTCCAATTAATTTTTGTCTACTGGTTTGCCCACATAATGGTTGATAACGAAATTAAGTAGGTGTTCAAACGAAAACGGTGTAAATATTGTTAATTACATGGTAGACAAAAAGACATCATACGCTTGTAAGAATTCTCAGGCTGGATATTGTCTTGGAAATTGTTTGAAAAAACTTCATTACGATATGCGATGATTTAAAAATTTACATGTCTAATATTTAATAATTAATTAAGTTAAATAATAAAAAATAATTAATAATTAATTTTATTCGCCTTAATATTTTGTAGAACTTCATTTCTTTTATATATTTTTTATTACAACAAAATAATAGCCTCATTTGTGAAACAAATATGCATTACTTTTGGACGCATAAATTGCGTCATCTTTCACTGTATGAAATTAAATAAATTAATTATTAATCGACGATACTGCTGACACACCACATGTATTTAAACAGGACATATTAGAACGATAAATAAAATAGTGACCAGCGATGTTGATAATTAAAGAACGACATTTTTAATAACGAAAAAAGTATACGATATAAACTATTAAACAAAATAGAAAATACATAATGTAGAATAATTACTACTACGTATATACGTATATATGTATATCCGTAGATTCGATAATCAATATTCGTAATTGTACTAACAAGTTATCTAATCACATATTCATAATACGATTTTTTGTTTTAATTAAAATCGAGTAGTATAGAATGTCCTATTATATTTAACTGATAATTTCTGTAATTTTGCAGACTGCACAAATATGATTAAAACGGGGTAATACAAAATATTATTTTACAATTTAACTATCGAGTAATATTTCACATTATTTGCATTATTTGCATTATTACATTACAATTCGACGCAAAAAGTATTGACGAAATGGTAGGGGAAATCGAGAGTACACTAGAGCCCCTCTTATCCGGACAACCATTATCCGAATAGTCTAATATCTGAACGTTCTACAATACGTACCTGTACCCACAATACCTACAATGTATTTATCCGAACATAATATTTCAGGTTACCTTGTTTCGGATGCCCTTTTCTGTTTTAAATGTGTCCATTTTTTATTAGCAGTGACATGTAATGTATTCTTTCCTTTATTCGATTGAGTGAATTCTGATTATAAGAGTTTGGTATGAAACTTGAATTGAATCGGTATGGCGCTTGAATTTCGATCGAAAAATTCGAAAGTGGTGTAAGTGGAATAGAAATAGCAGAAATATATGCAAAAAAAATGTAACCCTATGCAGTTACTTATGTTGAAAAAATTATGTGACTCAACAGCAAAAACGATATGGGACACATAAGTATTTAAAGAAACTACCAAGTAATCTTAATCTGTATTTGAATAAATGAGAAATTTCATATTAGAAAATTAATTGTTCTATCATTCGAAATTCCATTATCCGAACAGTTCTGTCTCCCTATTAGTTCGGATAGGGGAAGCTCAACCGTAACAATAAGCTTCAATGATATATATTCGTTAATCGATTTTCATACAATGACTTGTATTAACTTTAGAGCGAGTTGAAACTTTTCCGCTGAAGCTGCGAAATATAGAAAATAGGATATAAGTTATGAAAGATCAAGTATAGTCGTGTTTTGAATGTATGGAGCTTGTTATATAACGATATCGTTATATTAAATTTTCATACTAATTATTCTATAATATTTTAATCCGTTGTACAACGGTAATTGCAATAACAAACAAATACGCTATATAAAGGAAGAAACTAAAATATTTGTTTAAAATTCTGCAGGAAGCAACGTGTCTGGGTAGTATGCGAAAGGATGTCTGCGTTGTGTGTGGATTTCCAATTTTCCTAGCGGAAAAACTGGTCCTCGCCCATGTTGCTTATCACCGCACTTGCTTTCGCTGCGCTCGATGTAATAATCAGTTAACTATTGGTAATTATTATGAAACCGAAGAAGGGCAATATTGCTGTGAAACCTGTCCGGATGAAGATATTGCAGTACAAATAACACAAAGTTACGACTATCCTACATTTAGCGAAATTGAAAAGAGCGACATTGATTCCAGTTGTCAGCAATTTTTTGGCAATGACGAAAACGTAAATGAAAAACCGTTTAGTCGTAATTCTATCGAGCGGATGGATCACGAATCGATGGATCGCGTTGTTATTCCTGATTTAATAGCGCAAACTTCTCGATTGCGGCTCAATTTCATATCGAATCAACTATTTTCGGAAAATGATGAACAGATGATGAACAGAGATGATAATATGCGTATAAGTGAAAATCGAAGTAGCATCGAGGGAGATGATACAAATTTAAAGACAGAAAGCAGGAATTTAGTACACCCATTTAATACTGAGTACGAAAAACAAAGTAAACTCGAAGAAGAGAATAAACTCAGTTGTATTGCTTGTTTAAAACTAGAACCTGATAACGACGGGCTGTTAAACAAAAACGTCCATGATTACGTCCATGAACGATTAAACATTGATAAACACGAACAGGATCAAATAACAATAACTTCTGTTGCTTCGCTTCATAATGTAATTAAGGAAACAAGAGCATCTCATAGCAACGACAAAGAATTATCGGATGAGACTAGTTCTGAGAGCAATTATTCTATAGTTGAAAAAAGATGTAGAATGTTTGAAAAGAAAAAAGATGATATCGAAAGGAATAAGCTTAAAACTCATGATACCGAAGCATTAAAATTCAAGATACAAACTAAAAGGCATAGGACTAAAAGTATAGGGAACAGTGAAAGTCCGATAATAAATCCAGATACGACAATGCAGGAAACAGACATCGGTCAAAATAACTCTCGAAAATATAATGCAGAAAGCTTCGATAAAGACAGTTCGTCACAGATTGCTCCTTTCGAGTTATCATCATCGCGTGTATCGAAAGTTAATAAAACTTTATCGATTCCTTTGGATACAGAAAGTATTGAACATCATACATCTACGGTTGCGAACGATATTAATGCAACAAACGTAATATGCTCTAATTTTAGTGAAGATTATCCCGAAGATTTAAACCCCTTTAAAAGTGACGAAGAACAGGAGGAGCTGGAGGAGGCGGAGGAGGCGGCGGAGATGGAAGAAGAAAAAGAAAAAGAGGAAGAAGAAGAAGAGGAAGAAGACGAAGAAGACGAAGAAGGAATTACCGATAAATCCGTGACAACTATGAACAGTTTAGAACCTACCAGAGATCTAACAAATCCTTTTGAAAATGTTGAAGAAACAGACAAGAAGGAAGTTATTCTACCAATACCAGCTACGAGAAGTAATTTTAAAAGTGGTAAAGCTAACCAACATTTCGTAGAAGGATCAACAAAACGACGTTTAGCCGCACCACAGATTAATCTAAATCCCTTTTGGAGCGACGAAGAAGATCACGATAGCGATTTGGAGTTCAAGGAGAGAACATCTGAGATTATGCCTACTCCTAAACCACGCACAATTAAGTATGTATAAAAATTAAAAATTTGTTAAACTATACTTTTCATTGTTGCAGCGTGCTAACAATGTTGAATTGTAAAAATAATAGACAAATTTCATTAGTTTATCCAGCAGAAATTCGATGTAGGTAAGTACCTAGACAGATACATTACGCGTTAATCATTTTGTAATCATAGGAAGACAGAAACGTGCTTCCTCCTAATACAAATCTATATTTTTACAATGAATCATGAAATTATATCGCAATACCGTATATCAAGTATAACGTATGAGAAGCCATATGTTTCCTTTCACTTTTATCATTGTTATAGCATATATTAGATAATATTTATTTCTAGTCGCGAAACTTCGTAACACCGAACACAATTTCGTACTCAAGTCAATCCTACTCGTTTTTGCCCCAAAAAATATTACCAAGTCCCCGAAATACAATTCATATATGTCTAAATAAAGAATAAATAAAATAGAAATTATTTCATAGTTTTTAGCGCATTTCGAAGTGGGTAATATTTTTTTGGCAAAAAATCTTTTCTGATTTAACTGAAACTCGCGCGATAGTCATTGGCGCGTTATACAAATTTCTACAAAACCGAAACACTTCAAGATGTTGATGTTTTTTAAACTTTGTTTTGTCTCAAAAAGTAATTTATATAGACGATATATATTTTGTTTTGTTGTAGGCACAACGAGCAAAGCCCAAGTAAAAATGGACGAAAATCGAGCGACACTCGTGATTATTTATCCATATCAAGTAATTACTTGAGAAGCCCAGAATCAGGGATACGTACAGGAGGAGCTTATAGGAAAAAGAAACCAGCACCGTTACCACCAAATAAGAAAGAATGTGTTTCCGATCAGCGCACATCTTCAATGTCTAAACTACAATGCAATTCTGCCGAATATCTCGTAATCTATGACCACGATCTTTTACAATTTACAATACTCGCGTAAAAATTTATTCCATCGTTTATACAGACTGTTACGTTCCATGTGAAAAGTACAACGAACGATAGCTAAAAATATCAAATTTTTTGTTATTAGGATTCACCTTCGCATAAAACATTTAAAACACGTAAGCCAAGACCAGCTCCACCACCACCAATTCCAGTGTCAAGTGGTTTTAAAGAGTGTCCTATGAATAAATCACACGATGCCAGTGTAGAATATAACATATGGGAAGATGAAAAGACTAATAAAGATGAAACAAATAGAAACAGACAGAGTTTTCCACACATAACATGCGAGGAAACTTTTCATTGTAGATCATATTTAGACAAAAGTATGGAAGGAAAATGGAAAAGGAAGAAAGGACCTGCTCCACCTTGTCCAATACCACATAGAAGAAAGGTAAGTGGAAACTTATTCATTTATTTTACTGTAAATTGTAACTGTGAATTGCGTCGTAGCCGTAAGTCTAAGCGCGAGTCACGTAATTCCGTAATTCCACGAATTTGAAAATACCAAAGTTCGCCTAACTCTTGCGACAATTCCATTTAGAGAGATTAAGATCCATTTACGTCCTGGCGCAATGTATGCAATTGTACATATATTCGAGGCCACTTTGTTTTCCTTAGAACCGATCGCGCCGTTCCGCGTCTCGACCGTTCTGTACACCGAACATCGTTCTCACACACGCTTCAACACACTTCAAACAACCAAGAAGTGCATATTATATATAGTTGTATAACAGTAGTATAGTTGATACTTATAAATCTTCGTGTCGCATGTCGCGCATTATGCCCATCGTATCATAAAGAACCTTGTTAGCTGAACCCACGCCAGTCCTGCCAACATTTCTTTTCTCATCGTTTGAAACAACATCAACATAATTGAAAACATAAATAAAAATAAGCTTTTTGGCCATTTTAGATAAAAGTAATGTCTCTTAAGGATGTTAAGTTGGAGTTAGATGAAATAGAATTGCAACAACAAGGCTTAGAAAAGCAAGGTGTCCGATTGGAACAATTGATAAGAAGTAAATGTGAATCTGGACCACAGATTAGCGGTAAATATATTTGTTGTGCCGAAATCTCCCTATTAAGGAAAGGAAAAATAATTCCGATGAATAATCCAATTTGAATGTCAACATTTCGGAAGCGTATAAGAATCCGGTAAATGAAGAAAAAATGTGCTTTAGAGATTTACACGCATATGCTCTATTTTGGAGGAAATCGCGAAGAAAGAAACAAATAAGTCTTCGCTTCTTCACTTATTTATACTTATTTATACTTATTTATTCGTGCTATCGTCCATTTAATGAAGATATTGTTCAAAATGGTACACCCTCTTGCAGCAATGCACGCGATACATCTAACATTGACATTTCTAAATCGTAGCTAAACATCGCTTTCTCAGAACAAATAAGCCTAAATAAATAAATAAATAAGTGAGAAAAGCAAAACTTCTTTGTTTCTTTTCTCACTCTCGCGATTTTCTCCAAAATGGAGCATAAATGAGCAGATCTCTAAAGGACGTTTTTTCTTAGTTTGTCGGTCCCCTGCATGGTATCCTGTAGTTTTGACATTTAGATTGGGGGCACCCTCCTAAATATGGACGATTATACTTTGTATAAAATATAACATTTTATATATTTACAATTCTCTTCTACAATAATACATACATAATATTGTAGACACTACAGATATTTCCCTTGGAACAGACGTAGAAGAATTAGTCTTAGAGTTATTTACTTTAGTAAATGAAAAGAATGAGTTATTTAGACGACAAGCCGAATTAATGTTACTCCGAAGACAGCAGAGATTAGAAGAAGAACATGCCGAAGTGGAATACCAAATTCGATGCTTAATGGCACAAAATGAATCAACTAAAACGGATTTTGATAAACAAAGAGAAGAAGCGTTGATACAAAGGTATAAGTTCAGCCTTCTTTCTTTTTTTTAACAGCTATTCGTAAATGATAAAAAAGGTGCAATGAAAGCTTAATATTTTTATCGACAGATTGATAGAAATTGTTGAAAGACGAAATGAAATTGTCGACTGCTTGGAAATGGATCGTCGCAGAGAAATAGAAGAAGATCGGAGTATACATCGTCACATGGACTTATTTGCTGGCAAGTACAAGTATAATGAAATGAAAGTACCTATTACTGATCTATCTTAATAAAGAAAATTACGTTGTTCATTGTTTAATAGCTAAAAATAAAAACGATATATCGTGCAATGATATGGATACGACCGAAAAGAAGAAAAGAAAACAAAACAAATTAAAGGAGAAAATAAAAGAGAAGAGACTGAAAAGAATATTGAAGAAGGATGTTGATAAGGATGTAGATGAAATGGAGTTGACACTAAAACGTCATACTAAGCGAAAATGGTTTTAATTTATTTCGATACTTTACTTTTAATTACTTTAATATTCCAATCGAATACTTTAAGTAAACGTTACTGTGTGTAACTCGCTGGAAAATGCTACCTCGAATTTCTGATTCAAAGGTTCTTTAAAATAACGTTCCAAATGAAATTTTGATCTAACAACTTTTTATTCAGATAAGATTGTATATTCTTTATGTATATCATTATGTATACTGTTTGTATAAAATTATCAATCTAAATAAAATTATCAAACAGTCTGAAAAATGAAAACATGATCGAATGAAGCAGCAGCTGTTATTATTAAACGACTCGACTTTGGCATCGTTTGGATACAGCTACAATAACGAAGGATTCTTCGCATAAACGTTTACGTACATTTATTGTGCGTTAGGTTCGAAAAAATGTAATATTACGTTTACTGTTGTAGACGAAAGAATATTATGTCGTTTATATTATGAGTATTATGTAACGTTAGACATTTAGGTTTTAGTAATTGTATTAATGAAAAACTTTATTTCCAAACGTTTTATTACAACAAAAATTAGAAATGTGTATCAACTCGTATGCGCGCGATCAAGAGATATTATGGATTATGCATGCCATTTTGAAAACGTTGAATCGATTGTTTAGAATTAAGCAGAGGTTATATAAAAACACTTGTCTTCTCTCGGGCACTTAATCTTTCGTTTTAGCATTCAAGCGATGCGTTTTGATAGTCATAAATGATTTCACGTCACTATATAATATTTTGAAAATGAAGGGATAAGAAATTGATATACTTTTCGAAGTTTGTTCGTTAAAACCTGAAACGATTCTTTAAAATAGAAAGAAATTCTCGTTCTATGTATAGCCACTGTTGGAAATATAGCGATGTCATAAAATTAGTGAAGCAGTAAATGTCATATATTTTGACCGTTCGACGACTTCAAAAATTTTGGGTGAAATAATAGAAGGGCGTTAAAAGTTACTGCTGTAGGTAGGATCAATCAATACCGTCTATGATACTGTAATTTATGACTTCGCTATTTCCTTGTCAATAGAAATACATGGTGAGTCAGTAGAAACTATCATCAGGGTTTACTTTATCACTTTATCAAAAACTGTTTGAAGTGAAATAGATTATTGTATTTAAGGGGTCTGGTCAAACGAATATATTTTGTTTTTATAACTATATTTTCTAAAGTATTAAAGTGACCTTGAGCTTTTTTAATGGTACCGCATATTTTTTACAACATTAATCGATCCAGTTGGATATTCTCTAAAAAAAGATATTAAGCTATTTATACCAGAAAAAACCATTTTATAGTTTGGCAGAATTTAGCAGATATTTTAACTTTAATTTCTCAGAATTAGTATATGAAAGATAAGGGAGGACGCGAGGCGGTATTCTTGTGCAATATTTACCTTGTCTTGATCTTTCATACGTTTATTTTGATAGCATCTTGGCAAGGTATAAAAAAAAAGTTCACAAACTTTTAACACTTCTGTATGAAATTCAAGATTATTTGATTTAAAATATTCTACCTATTTGAGAGAGGAAATAAAAATTGTAAAGCTTCCTATATTAAGCTCTTTTTCTAAAAATACCTTTAAATTGTAAAATTGATCAAAATATCTTACATCATCCACAAATACATTTTTAAAAGCAAGAAATGCTAGAATTTTCAATTCCTTCGCAGACCTGGGGCTACATGGCCCCCCCCCCCCATACTATTTTAGTATCACATACGACATTATCGGTTCAGTATAGAATAAGATACCAGCGCTACTTACGAAGGAATGATAGGAATAATAATTAAATCAATGATCGATATACCCATAATCAAGATCGATCTATATTCTATCAGAGAGAAAATGAGGAAATGCTCACGTCCGTGGTTCTAGTTCTTTCATAGTACAGGTGCTGCACCATACGGCCAAGTGCTGAGTTTAAGTAAAATTAGCATGTGCAAGAACCTATAAAATTAGGGATTGTATATATGTATACATGAAACTAGAAAAAGTAGATATGAACTTTTCCATAGAACCGTACAATTAAATAGATTCTTGTAGCGTAGAACTCAATAAGTTCGTGTGTATGCTAGTATACAAGCAAACAGGGCAGATCCCTAATGTTATAGGTTCTTGTACATGTTAATGTTAAGTAAACTCAGCATTTGGTCGTATAGTGCAGCACCTATACTATGATACAACACTAGAAGTACGGGCGTGAGCACTCTCATTTCCTCTGTTACTTTTAATCTCATCGCACGCATATCTGTGCCTTTAGGACGACGATATCTCTAACGATGGACAACCGCCGTCCAATCATTTATGACCTTTATGTCATAGGACCTTTAGGTTCTAGAACATATTAGTTACAAATTTTTATTAAATTGTGTGCGAAAACTTGAATAAGTCATTAAATTAATTTCAAATAATAGAATATCTTTTTTCATTTTTAAAAATGCTTTCATTAAAGAATTGGATATAAAATAAAAATTTATTTGTAATACTTGGATGATATAAATTGCACTTAAAAAATGATTATTTAAAAGTTATTATTTGAATTTAAATTTATAGTTTAAAAATGTTAGGAATCAGGAAATAAAATAAAGAATCAAATTTTATTCTCCACTAATAAATAAGTAGTACGCAATCTGCAATATACTTCGATATTTCCTTTCAATTCTACTATTACTTTGTGTATAATTCAAAGTTTTTTCATTCGTTACGACAATTTGAGATGTTAATGTATATATTTTTTCTTCCGATTCATGTGTTGTTTCTTTATACACATTTTCATTCACCTTTAACGTATTTATCTCAAGGCGAAGTTCATCGCGTTCTTTCGAAATTTTTGCATTACTTGTAAATTAGATAATTCATTGTTATTCTCTTATATCAACTCTAACGCAAATCAGAGAACTTACTGTCTCAGGAACAGTGCTGGGACCCGGATAGTAGGATCAAATTCAGATGTACCCTCGTTTGTGGATGTACTTACTTAGTTATCGGCTCCACTAAATATTAAAATTAATACGATAATAATAAAAATATACACGTTTTAAGTTTATCTTATAACTTATAATTTTTACATCTCGTCTGTGCTAACTCTAATAGTAAACTGCTAATAGATTAAATTTGTTGCCTGTAAAGCATAATTTGTAAAATTATGAAAATAAGAATTAATTATTACAAACTTTTCTGTTCCATATTACATAAATGTATTATTAATATTTTACACCTTATAAACAGATCTTATATTCGCAATTAATTTACAATCTAACCTCTTTCAGAATTTTTATATTTCACAAACATGACATCACTTTTAAAAAGCCTTAATGGATTTCAACTGTTTAGTAGACACTTAAAACAAAGGTATTAAGTTAGAATACTTTATATACTTGTTTATACTTGTAATAACTTACTTGAATGTTTCTGTAAAATAAATTAGTTTTCACTAGTACAATTATTTTAGCCTCAACATAATATCTGTTCCTGCTCGTGGTAAATTACAAAATCCTCCACCAAAGAAACGTCACCCACAGTGGCTACCAAAACCAACACGTATAGTATGTATTTGAAATAGATAAATAACATTTTTATTTTTTACTGTTTCGCAGATAGTCTATATTGTCATTTTTCATATTAGCGTTATAATGAAGAACTTTCTCCAGAAAACAAAGAATTTCTCTCTGAATTTGTATCAGCCAATAATGGTCTGCTCGGTGTACAAAAATCTCCATTAAATACAGAACTTGTTCAGTCCGCAACATGGACTCCAGGCTCTAAACGTACTGGTTTAATTGGGAAAAAGATAGGAGTATATCCAATGTGGTTGAAAAATGGTAAAAAAGTAACGACAACGCTAATACAGGTATTTCCTAATATAGTAAATATACTATAATAATAATTATATGAAATACATTTTGATTTCATATAAACTCATATATCTAATTTCTTAATAGATTGTAGATAATGAAGTTGTAAAATATATGCCACCTGAAGAATTCAATCCAGTTAAGCGCACTAAACATTTACAACCTAAAGTAAAAAATGGTTGCCTTGTATTAGGTGCAGTAAACATTGATCCGCAGCTAGTATGTTATGTTTCCTATATCTCTTAATATTTATCTAAGTTTTCTGAATATAATGTTTGTATTATCAATTTGTATAGCTTACTAAGGAATATTATGGAATATTCAATGCAGCTGGAGTTACACCAAAAAAAACACTAATGAGATTTGTAGTTTCACCAAATGCTGCTCTTCAACCAGGAACTCCTTTGTGTGCAGCTCATTTTAAACCAGGAGAATTTATTGATATTCGAGGAAAAACGTAAATCTTATTTACTAATACTTTCCTTTTTATACATGATGTGTATAATATGTAATCCATTACATTGTTCTTTAAAAACATAGTATAGATCGTGGTTTTCAAGGTGTCATGAAAAGGTGGGGCTTTAAAGGTATGCCTGCTTCTCATGGTGTAACTAAAACGCATAGAAGACCAGGCAATATAGGCTCAGGAGGAACAAAGGCTAGGGTAATGCCAGGTACTAAAATGCCTGGACATATGGGAAATCGTTGGCGTATTCTCAAAGGTGTAAAGGTAATTCATCATTTTTACTTAGCTCACATCTATTACATTTATGATCTATTATTCGTCTTTCTTTTGGTTGCAAATATATTCATTTAAAGACATTTTTTTTTATATATTTATTATTTTTTGTTATCGTGAAATATCATATATGATACAAGTAAAACAACAATTCAAAATACGGTATAATCTTTTTTCTTATTATTTTTTTTTTATGTATCACAATATATTAAACAGTACAATTGAATCTTTATTTTTCCATCAAACCACATAATTTGTTTTGTTTTCAATTGTAGAATTAGAGTGAATGATCAAGATGATCTATCAGTATAATAACTATATCAAATTATTGTTTATACATATACTTTATATATGAACACTATTTGTAAATATTTTTTCCAAGTTTTATACAAAGATAGTGCATATTTATTTCTTTTTTTGTAGTTCTACAAAAAAAATATTCGTGGAGTTGAAAATCTATAACTACAAGAATGTACTCAATTTTTTCATTTATCTTAAATAAAATTAGTTAAAAATTATGCATAACATTTCAGCTCAATCTTTTGTAACTCTCATGTAAGGAATTCAGAATTGCTTTCCATATAAAATGTGTTTAGTATAGAAGTAAGATACATTGAATTCTGAAATGTTTATATGAAATATTTGAGAATGTAGATATTTATGATGAAACATTTGAAGATTATCTCCTTACATCATTCAGTAGTTACAAAACGTTAATTCTTTAAAACTATATTACTTTTGAAAGGAAGATACATTATACAGCAGTGGCACTTTAAAATTATTTTACAACAGCTAGTGAAAAACATATATTCACAATTAGTCAAACTTATATGATTCATTTATTATTTATTTTAAAATTATAGTTTGTAATGTAAATAATATAGAAAATTTGCAAGAATGATAAATTGTGCTAGGAATATACCAACGTCATAACGTTCCACAATGTGTAATAACTTTTTCCTTTAACACTCTGATATTAGAGCGTATGAAAGATATTAGCAAGAAATGAAAGAACTATTAGTTATTAATAATAGTTATTAATCTAATGGAAACTCTCAAACGTAGAATTAAAAAATTTAATCGATTTCCTTATAGGATTATTTAAAGACATGCCTCAGTTATATGACTATACACAAAAATTTCACAATTATTTTAGATCAGCAAATGAAAAGAATTATAAATAATAAAATAATATTAATCTGTCACAATTGCAATAGCAATAATTGTAAATAAATTTGTTGTTAAGATCCACTTTTTAGAAAGAATCCATCAGAATTAGATTAATAAATAATTACAATGATGTAAATATGTTGAAAGATTATTAACAATTATATGTAATGGTTTCAGATCACTGTTAAACTTTTGTGTGTATGTTGCAGATACTACGAATAAACACTAAATATAATGTAATTTGGGTATTAGGTCATAACGTCCCAGGAGAGGTAAATACCATGTGTTATTTGTATGATACGATTTTACCTACTAAAAAAAGTACATCACCACATTTTCCTACATATTTACCGAATAATGAAAACACGAATGTACTTCCTGAAGAACTTTATGCGGATGATGTTCACCCATTTAGTGACCCCACTATTGAATATCAACCAAAATCGTAATTGTAATAACGTAGTAAATAAAAAAAGTACTTTATAATAAGAGGACATATTTTATGAAAATATTTAAATCTCTTCAAATTTCTAGATAACCTGCTTATTCACGCAATCGAAAATCTAGGCAAAGATTAGCAATTAACGTCGCCGCGTTTATTAGACAGTTTTATTGTTTATCCTCTTCCCCTTACAGAAATAATTCATAGACGTGAATTAAGCTAATAAAGAGTAGTCAATTGACTTATTTATTTAGTAATCAATATTATTATAAATTTAACATGCCTAAAATATACACGAATTATTTTATAAATGTAACATCACTAACCAAGACTCATCTCAAGTTAGAGTGGAGAGCAGCATGATCAAACAATAAAAAGGACCTTTTCCTCGTTGCTCTTCAATTTAGAGAGCAAGTTAATTAATTTACTAGAATAATTTAGTCAATATGATGCATGTCAATAGCTGCATTCGGTTAAGTACCGCTCCACCAATGATTTTAGTATGCGCAATCAGAAAGGGGAAAAAGCTAACATATAGTTTGTTAAAAGAATCAAAAAGAAAAGAATACAGATTCTTATCTCAATAAGAAACTCTTTTGCTCCACGGCTTTATCCTTATTTTGTTCTAATTTCTCTATTTCGGAGGGGGGGGGGGGAGGAAGAGGGCAAAACATTGGCCAGTCATAATTACAGTTTTAAATTTGCAAAACCAAACATGATCCTTGATTTGATAACGGCATATTGAAATTGCCACATAAGAATATAAAAGGGTAAGTAGAATGACTCCATAACAGAGTTTGTCGGGGGACGGCACGATCAGATAAGAAATAATAGAGGCCCTCTCAGAACTTAAAACCTTCATTCGAAATGCTCGTCGTCTGATCGAATTCAAACGTTGATTCCACAACTTGTGGCTCCAGATTCGTATCATTTGTCTAAAAGAATCATAAATTATTTTTTCTGTGTTAAAAACATCACAATAAAATCTAATTATTAATTATGAAAATAGAATAAGTACATACTTCTTCTGAAAAGTATTGCTCAATAATTTCGTACGCTAATTTATAAATATCTATGTTGTCGTGATTTTGCAATGATTCAATCTTATCCAAACCTACAAAAACACAAATTTCATAATATAAATTAATATACTTTAAAATAATGTTGTACATGGCATTAAATGCTACAAAGGCTAACCTGAACATTCTTCAATCATATTGGCCAACTGTTCAACTTGTGGTCCAGCAAGTTTGAGCATATTGTGTATACCGTCTAAAACAACTTGTACAACTTGAGTATCTTTACAGTCAAGGAGATTACAGAAAGGTGCGATAACGCCTTCTTGTATCATCCGCGCGACCTGTTCTTCATTGCCACTTATTGTTAAATTGCTGATTGCCCACGCTGCTTCCTTTTGTGTTTGGAATTCACCCTGATAAAAAAAGGTAAATATATAATGGTAACATCGATAAAAGTTAACAAATTTCGACAATTTTAACAAAAATATCTTCTTACATTCATTAAATTGTGAATAATGAGAGGCAGTAATCCAGCATCTATAACTGCTTGAACCTGAGATTGATTGCCAGCAGTTACATTTGAAAGGAACCAAACTGCTTCTTTACAAATTTTCTCCCTCTGATGAGTTAATAAATTGGGAAAATATGAAAGTGCATCACAATTTAATACAATTTGCGTTTGTTCGTCTGTACCCGTTACAATATTGCCAACTGCTCTCAAAGCAGCCGTTTGCACCTTAACTTCTTTGTGCGAGAGAAGTGGTATAAGACGAGGCACTACACCACTATCTATAACCATTTGAATTTGTTCATTACCACCATCAGTCAAATAGCTCACTGCCCAAATTGTGTCAACAAGAATCTACAATTTATTTTGAATATAATAAATTGTTTATAATAACTACATGTAATTACTAGTGTATTAAATGTCTAACTTACGTTGATATCTGTGTGATGAATAAGTACGTTAAGAGCAGGTAAAATTTCCTCAATAGTTTTAACAGGTGGCGGTGGATCTTTATTCCTACATAAATTTACGATTACCCAAGTTACATTACGTAAAAAAGTAATTGGTATATCTGGCTTAATAAACGTTAACAATGGCTGTACAACACCAAGGTCGATAACATAATCCCTAGATAGAGGACCATCTCCAATAATATTTCCTACAATAAAAAAGATCATCAATACCACATGACAGTATTGTTTACTTTAATTTACCTACCTAAAGCCCATACAGCTTGTTCACAGACATTCTGTTGACTTGACAGTAACAAATGCAAGAAGTGTGGAACTGCACCAGCAGCTACAACTGCTTGCGTTTGAGGTGAAGTTCCACTTGCAATGTTTGTTAAAGCCCATGCTGCTTCAAATTGTAGTGACGGACTGGAAAGAAAATTATATTAATATTTAATAATAATAAATATGCAAACGATAAAACCAAGCATTTATTGCCATTGAAAATGTAATATTATAAACGAGCCTTTAAGAAAAACTATTATGTACGTATTTCATTCTATTCCTATCTTAAAAGCAAAAGACAAATAATAAAATTTCTAGACCTATAAAATCTTACACAACCAGTAAATATAATTTTACTCTCACAAAAAATAATATACTAAGTAATATTATAAAGTAGGATTATAATCAAGGTCATAATTAACTCTGTATATACACAAAGTCATTCACTATCATACCTATTGTGCTGTTGAAGACAGCTAACTAAAATTGGTAAAATGCCACTTTCAATTAATCGATCAATCGGTGGATTACGATCTGATGATAGTAACTTTCTTGCTTGTTGCACAGCTTGTAATTTAACAGCTGGATCTGAATTATCAGCTTTCGACACTAGTTCCTTTAAATCGATTTTTGATAAATCAATGTTATTTTTATCAATATCTTCTTCATCTGGAAAAGGATGTTGTTACATCACCGACACTTAATATTCTTTCTTTTAAAAACTTTACCTATTAAATCTGTAATAGGCACATTTCTTCGTTTCTGTAAAGTCTCATCACGTTTGTTTTTACGTAACTCCACTGTTGCCTCATTTCTTCTTCTTCTCATTTCCTGAAATATATGATACATTGCCATTCAAAAGTTATTAAATCAACTGCAATGTGTCGCATTCCAATACCTTTAAAATGCAAATGTACTTTAAAAAGAAGATATAGATTAAGTACATTTTCATTATAGAAAAATAACATAATTACTGTAATATTGTTTTTATGCTCTAAAAATTAAGAAATATGTATTATGATGATTTTACCAATCTCTATTGAAGTAAAATTGAAATATTAGACAATGAAAATGTTTCTGTTTTGTACAATGTAATAAAACATGTAACAATCATACAATACATAGAAACATTTTGCGTTCTTTAATAATAATGCATGAATTTCAGGAAGTGATATTTATTTGACAATTTTTAAAGTTTTAATATATATTTAGTATCATAACTGAAAATACTTTAATAATAACTTCAAAATCTTCTATAAAAAAAAAATATACTATAAAGAACAAAGTATATTTATAATGTTTGTAAATTTTACTTACCTACAAATACAACAATAATAAAAAATGTATCTTTCAATAGAATTTTTTTAAACCAATACAATTTTATTAAAAAATTTTGTGACAAATTTAGTTGAATTTCAAAACATTTTTACTATTTGGAAATGGTCCAATATACCAATTTCTTTCAAGTGAGATAAACTAAAATATCACATACATTCTACAGAATCTCAATATTTCTAATTGCAATGAAAAGATACATAAAAGCATTATTTATCTCAAGGATATAATGAGATTACATAGTAAGTTATTAATAACTTACTCATAAGGATTTAAACAAACAGTCAAAATAAAATAACTCGACTTTATATTTCTCATAATATATTTTTTATAATAATTTGTTCAGGTCTATCTCTGATAGTGCTATATTTGACGTTAATGTAACGATACTGTCTACTTGTTTCGGAATAGTACGATTCTATTCAAAATACGATACTGCGGTATTTGATAAAATTATATTAACAATATTGATGCATCTTATGCTAGCTGAATATACAGATCCATCCATTATATGGGACAACAAAGTATGCAAATACATTGCAGAAATTTGGAAAAAAAACCAGCATCCATAATAATCTTTGATTTATCCGGTCAGTACGACAGCCGAAGTTTCCAGACGCACAACGTAACTGCGCACAATGATGAACACACCGGATACTCACTTCTTGATCTTTGCCTTTGTACTTAAAAACCATCATTCGATTCTTGCTTAGCATTTCCGCCGCCATTTTTTCAATAACTAAATCGTTCGCACTCGCTTATATTGATATGTGCCGGCACCCGGATACCCGTGACCACGGACTACTGCGAAAAATTCTGTATCCGTGTTACTGTGGTCGATTTACTTCGACAGCTGCATACCGTTGCGCGACAGCCTTAATGTACATCAATATGCAATGGAATAATATATAACACTCGTTCTTTCTTGGATCTCGATCGACTATCAAATATTCTTTCTTATCCTTAGTCACGTTTTCTCAGCACAAACGCAACGTTTCTGCCATTTCCGAAAAGAACATCGGAAATGAGCAAGGTGGCGCTTCGGAAGACGCGTGTGTTTTCACCACGGTTTTCACTATATAACCTGCTAGTGATCTATTTTCTTTAAAAACGTTTCGTAATATTGCAGATTTAATATGGTTATCATCAGCTAAGATGCGAGTAACACAGTAACTTTTCTACATTTTTTCAAGTATATATGTACATATATGTAATTGGAAAATCATTAAACATTTTATATATAAATACACATATAAACATGGATATACATGTATAAACATAGAAATTTTTCAAATTCGCTCTTAAAGAAAACAAGTAGTTTTAACATGAACAGATATGAATTAAAGTTTTTGCCAATTTATTTTTCAATAGGTTATTTTATGTGTAATATTATTTTATAAAACATAGACCATATAAGAGAATATTTTATAGCTTCTATTAAGAAATAATGATCATTTGTTGTGAAAAATAAAATCATACGCATGTTTCATTATTTTGAATTAATCTATTAATATTTGTTTTGAATTTTCGCATAGTTATGTGAATAATAATTTAAAACTGCAAATGAAAGAAGTTCTTACATAATGTGTATGAAAAAATATACTCGTATTCTTTTATTCAATTGCAGAGGAGAGAAACAGAAAGAGAGAGAAAGTTAATTTAGTTTATTGAGTAATTTAGTTTATTATGGTTATAATATAAAGAAAATTAAATAAATATTCAAATTAAAAAGAAATGCCTTCAATAAATAGTGAACACTATTTCATTGTTACCGTAATTTAACCAACTTTACATTCAGAATAAAAATCACTAACTATTTTTAATAGTGATTTTCTTTATGGAGATATTACTCACTGTTTTTATAGTAAATGTATTTACAATATATTTTGATATAAATATTGTCCTTTAAATTACTACATTCTACTATTTATTCAAGTTTTCATAATTATATATTTATTTCCATGTAAAATTGTTTGATTAAATGAAATGTTCCTATCAAGTGAAGAATATAGTAAATGCATAGAACATTTATTTGGCTAATAACAATCTACCTGCACTGTATTGTGCTTGCTGTTTGTGCTTACACTAGGCGCTATAAACTTCTATAGTGATAAGAAAGCTGGTGTTTGGAGTGTAAAATGTTTTTTTTTTAAAAGCATCAATGAAACGGAAGAATTTTAAGAATGTCATATGTGTACGTTTAAATAAATCGGTAATGATCTTACTGCGTTATGTTTTTATAAAGGTATGCCTACTTTTATCATTATATATTCCCTCCCAAAAAATACTGCTTACTGTCAGTTTCAAAGATAAAAAAGTACATTCATTTTTTACAATACTCAACATTATTTTATATTTTAATGTCATACTCATTATAACATTGTTTTATATATATTATCTTTGTTATTGCTGTTAAATTATTAGAAAAGTAGATAACCTTCAAATGTATTTAAAAAACTTGACACTCTCCTACAGTATTGACTATTTTATGTATAATAATTTTTAATTTCTATAAAGTTCAGAAGACGAAGAAAACCTATAATAAAGGATAATAAATAAAATATAAAATTTAGAGACTAATTTTTATGTGTAAAATGGATTTTATTCTGTTTTTTGTGTGTATATATATATATATGTATATATATATATATACATAAAGATAATTTTTAGAGATATAGATATGAACACAACATTAAGTTCAGTCGAGAGTGGCGGTGATAAACATCTACCAGAGACAACTGTACAAAGCATAGCGCAGAATTTAACTACTATGCAGAGTATACAAAATGTGCAAAGTGTTGTTCAAAGTAACATACAAAATATTCAGTCAACACAGACTATAGTGGGATCAGTTGGCGGTACATCTACTAGTCTTATAGGAAAATCAATGTCAATGGATACAAACTCAAAATTACCTGTAATGAAACCTGTAGTTCCCTGCGGTACCACTTCAACTTCAGAAACAAACAAGATAACAACGACGGTAGAAAAAACTTTTTATTTATATTTAAATACATTATTTTGTTTTAAAGTCTTAATAGATATCATTGATCATGATTTTGTAGATCTGCTCAGTGGGGTCCACAGTAAGGATAATTTCTCCAGGTATGTTAAGTACAGTGGAACGTCAAAATCAACCACAGGCTCAGCAACTATTACAACAGACACAACAGGTTACAAATATGCCAGCAACTTATCATGTACCACGAGGGCCAGCTGCAGTTGCCAATATTTCTGCCCCAAGATCGACAGTGGCTACCCCGATTGTTAGAGCAAATACAGGACAAGCTATACCTACCACAAGATCAGGGTATATATGCATATATATGTAAGGGTTGTTCGGAAAGTTCGTGTCGATTTTTGGCAGGTGATATTAGGACAGATCTGAATATATCAGAATGATTAAAAACAAATAACATGTGTACATATCCTAAAAAGTGATATTTCGGACATCTTTAGAAAAAAGTTTGGTTAGGATGCATTAATTTTTATTAGTTTTATAAGCTCTTAAATATGGAAGGAAACAAAGTGCATTATAGGCATTTGATGCTTTTCTTTTACTGGAAAGGCAAAAATACCACGCAAGCAGCAAGCAAAATATGTGCTGTTTATGGTGATGGTGCTATAGCTGAAAAAATTGTAGAAGTGGATTTCAACCTTGAAGATCAAGAATGTCTGGGTAGGCCCTCCACCACTGATGAAGATCAGATCAAATCACTGATCAAGGATAACCCACGCTATATAACACATGAATTAGCAGAAATGTTAAAAACATCAAAATCCAGAATTTAATAGAGAAAAATCTGGTGAATCACATTTCCATTTGCGACTCGCTGTATAAACGCAAAAAGGAGACATCATTTTTGATGATGGGGAATGAAAAATGTATTATTTATAATAATGTTGAATGGAAAAGATCTTGAGGAAATTGAAATGAATCTTCAGCCATCCCAAAAGCCGGTCTTCATCTGAAGAAAATCATGCTCTGTGTCTAGTTGGACTGGAAAGGAATACTGTATTATGAGCTTCTACCAAAGAACCAAACGATAAATTTGGGAAACTAATTAGACAAATTAAAGACGGCAATTGAAGAAAAACATCCAAAAGTAGCGAATTGGAAAGGCGTTATGTTTTATCATGACAATTCGCGGCCTCATGTGTCTTTGACTGCTCAACAAAGCTGTTGGAGCTTAGTTGGGACGTGCTACTCCACCTACCGTATTTACCAGACATTCCACCCAGAAATTTTTATCTATTAGGTCATTACAAAATTCCCTTAACATGTTGACGCCGGCGTGCATTATCGGAACGAGTTTGTTCCGTGAGGCGGCGTACATTCGGTGCCGCCTCACAGAGAAAACCCTGAATATCGGTGCCGGCATCAACGTGTTAATGACAAAAACTTTAATCCTTTGATTGACATAAAAAATCGAAAAACCTGGGAGATTCTGAAAGGTTGAAATATCCAAGTTGCGTGAAAGATGGAGAAAGGTTGTGGAATAAAATGGAACCTATATCATTCAATAAATGTATATCGAAATTTATTGCCACGTTTGAATTTTCCTTAAAAATCGGAATGAACTTTTCGGATAACCGGAAATTTATGTTATAAAAATTTATATCCTTTAATTATATAACTAAACATTAAATATTTCAGAGTAAGTATAACAGGTAAATAGAGTTTACTTTAAATATTTAGTAAAATATTAAACTGATAACCATTATACCATGAAATAATACAAAAATCCATATCATCTTTTGCATTTCCTAGAATAAATACAGCTATTTCAAGTTCTCAGTGGCAACCTAAAACAACATCAGTGGTATATGCTCAACCACAAAGGCATCCCATACCTCCAGTTAGCCGAATTTCAAGACCACCATCAACAGTGTATGCCAGTCAACAGCCTCGTTTAATTACACCTTCAGGCCAAGGAAGATCTGTACAAGCCACAATGGTCACTGGAGTTTCTGGTACTCCGTCCAGATTAATAGCACCAGTTCTTCAAGCAAACAATAGTATTACAAGATTGCCGGTTACGCAAAGCAGACCAGCTGCTCCTCAAATATCAAATATATCACAAACTACACAACCTAGCAGACCTTCGACTCAAACTATTCAAGTAAGTTATTACTCATTATAATCAATAAAGTGAAGTTGTAAAATAATATTGGTAAAATAAATAATGTTCATTTTGTATTTATATCATAGCCTAATCAGTCAAATAGACCTCTAAGTACCACAGGTATTGTAAATCGTATAGCTGTATCAGCACCTGTAGTTGGAGCTACAAATAGAGTGACTGCTTCAGCTTCAGTGTCTGTTCAGCCAACAGTTGGAAGGCAATTATCGATAAATACTGTTGCTACTCCATCAACTGGAACTGTTAGTAGAATTGTAATTCCTTCTCAACAAGTAAGTGCAAAGGTATTTGCACATTATACATATCACATATGATGTAAGATATATTTTATTAGTGCTTTGAATATTGATCAGAATTGATTATATAATAGGTGCAACAACAGCAGCAGCAACAGCAACAGCAGCCACAATCACAGTCACAAACAATACCACGTGTTGTTCAAACAGTAACCTCTTTGTCAAGCCTTAACACAGTATCACGTGTAATTGCTACAACAGCAAGTACATCAAATACAACAAGAATATCACAGCCTACATCGACTACTGTTGCTAGAATTACTGGAATGTCTTTGCATCCTTTACCTTTAGCATCAGCAAGAGTTACATCAGCACCTGCTAAAACAGTACAGGCACAAAGCATTGGACAAACTGTGCAAATCAAACCCAATCAACAATCTGGATTTCGGGTTTCTTCCGCCAGTAATGCAAATAATAACTCAAATTCAACGCCTTCTCAATCGACTCAAGGGCAATATTTGCATCCGCCACATACTGCAACCTACTATTCTTTTGAACCCGCAGGTAATTTTCATTGTCTGTTGATGTGTTTTAATGTTTTCAAAGCAATGTTTATTGAATAATATTGTGCAGGAACATATACTCAATACCGCCAAACCCCAGTAAGGTTACTCGTCGAACCTGGGTACGATGAACCTCACACTAAAACAAATGCATCTCCAAGACCAAGTATACTTCGAAAGAGAGATCATGACAATTCACCTATCAAAGGTATGAACAAAATAAGTTAAATAATGTTATACAGAGTGGTTGGTAACTGGTGGTACAAGCGGAAAGGGGGTGATTCGACGCGAAAAAAGAAGTCGAAAATATAGAATAAAAATTTTTCGTTTAAGGCTTTGTTTTCGAGAAAATCGATTTTGAATTTTCGCTCGGTACGCGTGCGGTACGTTATAACGGATTTCACTGTAGATCGTTGTCTTGATGGAAAAATTAAAAAAAAAAATGAAAAAAAATTAAAAAAAAAAATTTTTTTTCGCGTAGAATCCACCTCCTTTCTGCTTGTACCACCAGTTACCAACCACCCTGTATATACGATGTTTTTACATTTCGTGTTTTTGTATTTGATAAAAAAATTGATGAGATGGATCCGAATTTTTAGGTGCGGCTAAGAATTTAGTTCCTGTACTGGCATCTTTACCTCCTGTTACAACATCCAGCCCACCGTGTTCGCCGAGAGGAGATCAAGATGGTGGAGGTTGTCAAAGTTCAGGATCTACTACAGTTTCAGCAACGTCATCACCTGGACTTGATGAGGAACCTGAACAATCCAGAATTACCATAAATCCAACAGTAGAAATGTCTCCCAGAAAAAAGCCTCGAAAACAACAACTTACTGGAGTAGAATTAACGGAATCAAGGTGTACTGAAGAAGAAATGCAGTTTATTACAGAAGAAAGGATGAAAAAAGAGTTTAAAGAAGAATCGAAAGAAAAATTATCAGAGAAGAGACAAACTTCAAACACGCAATGTGATGTTATCAAATCTCCTACACAACAACCAACAGTTGCAATACGAACACGGCCTACACCTAGTTTATTAGGTTTGTAGAAGGAATGTCCAGCAAAAATCATTATAAATATATGTTAAAAGAAGATAATTATTTTTGGTTTTACAGGGCCTTCATGGAAAAATAGATGTGGCAGTAGACTTCATCATTATAGAAGACCAAGCGAGGTTAGACCTCGTGAAGAAAGACGACCTACTGTTGCAGAAATAGCCCAACAGAAACATGTATTACAGAAATTAAATGGTTGGAAAGTATATCATCTTACAGCACAAATGGAAGATATTGCTGATCTTGAGAAACAAGTAAGTTTATAGTAGATCATGTTAATACTTATTTATGGTAATAAAATATATATTTTATGTAAATAATAACGTTCAAACAGTAATATCATAAACTGAAATTTGTATAGGTACATGAAAAACTGAAAACAACGTTAACCATGCTTGAATCACAGCAAAATGTCAGGAATAGACAAGATGATGGTCTTGAACGTGTAAATGAATTAATTAAAGGAAATATGCAACGTAGTAGCTTAATTAGCGAAGGAATGACCGAAGCACGCACGCAGCTTATTGCTATATTTCAACATAAAGGACCTATTACAGATATCTTACAACGGTGTGGCAATAAACGGGCTCAAAAGAAACGAGATAAATGAGTTATTGTCCAGATCGAGTTAACGTAAATATGTTCATAAGAAATTCTTGCATGAGCAAGACTTAAGAGGACGTTATTTTTATCTGTGTCACAGAATCTATATAATATAGGAAAAAAATAAATGGTTTTATAAGTCTATGAGAGGACAATTATTAACTGTTTATAATTTTTCATTATATAAATTTATGACTTTTAACTTTTATATAATACGTACATATTATTCCTTTATTTTGTTTTATATATAGGTATATTTGGGCGTGCGCATATTCCTATATAGGTACACATTTATTTTTAACAAATATCTTGATACAACAACTCAAATATATAGTTACAAAGAATCGAATAAATAAATACTTCATGAAATATGAAATATATCATTAAACTATTTTGCCATATGGTAAAAACTTATATGTAAACATATATGAATGTATGGATGTTACCATGGAAATAATCTATCCTAAAGTCTTTACTTACCAACGATAATATCGGTATTCAGCTGTTTTTAATGATTATATACTTTAATAATTTAAAGATTATAGATTTAACAACATGTGGTGGGGATACAGTCCAGCATTAGACATACAATTCGAAATTAATAAACATGAAACCAATTATCCAAGTGAATATCTTGAGATATTAATTGTAGGTGCTAATGATGCAAGACATATCTTGAAAACATTAGCATCATCTTATTTGTACAATGATCGCATTGTTATGTATAATGTAGTCGAATCAACATTGGAACAAGTTGCTAGATCTATTCTCTTATTAAGTACTTGTTTAGAAACAAATTTGGGTATGTATATTTAGTCTCAAAATATACAGAGTAATTGTTTTGGTAATAGTAAAAAAATTTTGTTTGTTTTAATACAAACACCAAAGGATTGCAAGAGGCAACTCGCTATTATTTAGAGATATTTGGAAATACATTAATAAGGCCTGCAACAGCCAAATATTTGATAAAATCATGCAATCAGTTGTCAAATATACCAACGAATACAATTGATTGTCCATGGTTAAGCTTGGAACAGTTCAAGCATAAGGATAGAGATCAATTGCAAGCAATTTTTAAGTGAGTTTAAATAAGGAACTTTAAAACTGATTTTTCTTCATATTTTATAAGTTTCCATTTTTAATTATATGTACATATTTTATAAGATTCTGGGCACATGCAACATGTGACAATGTTCCTATTATGGAGTATTGGGATCAAAGAGTTAGAAAATCATTAAAAACAAGATATGATTATCGGGAAGGCGTTTTTGATTGGGATTATCATATGATTTTAAAATCTAGAGGTATTTCAAACCTAACATTGCAGGAATATAGGTATGTTTATTAACTATTGAAAGATTTCATCATATCAGCATAGTTTCACAATTTATTTCCTATCTTAATATTAGATTTTGGAGAAATAATGGAATTGCATTCACTTGGTTAGAAGGTGAACCTGTTAGAAGTAATCCAACATTGTTAAACAATATTATACAATATGGTCCTGGGTTTGTACATTATACTTACTTAGGAGACATTACAAATGGTCCTTTCTTCACTTGGGCTTTACAGGAGAAAAGGGATGATAATATGTAAGCTGCGTTCTAAATTTGTATTTGTGATACTATTGATATTACCACATTGAAAGTAATGCAACACAATAATATAGTAGATATAGAGCAACTGATATAGCTGAGAGAGAAATTATGAAGCATATGTATGAAATTAGAACTGGAGAATCAATATGCCAAGAACTTATTGCATCGCATAGAGATTCTTCTATTCTAAATGGCACATTAGTAACTGAAACACCAAATAAAGAAATGGAGCAAGAATCATGGGAAAAAGAGAAAAATAAATATAAGTGGAATGATATATCTTGGATAAATGTCAAAAATCATAAAGTATCATAGAGAATTATAAAATTATTACTTATTTACAAACCATAAAATACTGTACAAAATTAATAAATTCAACAATCTACTTTCAGATAATCTTCCATCCTATTACATTTTTATCAACTTCTAAACATAAAATGGCATACATTGGTAGATTTGATTTCATTTGGATAGCTCATAACATGGTGAAACAATTACCTAATCTTGTACCATTACTAAAAAAAAAAGGAATCATGTTGGTGGAACTACCAAAATTCTTGGTAGACGTACGAAATGAAAACTTAGAAAATTTTGTAAACGAATTAAAAAGCATGATGCACCATAATGGATTACATGAAATTAATGATATAAATTCTAATGAACATTATATTGCTAGATTTTCCAAATAAACAATTGAAGTTACATTACTTTTTCTCCTGATATCCGAAATCAATTAAAATAGAACTTCTTTAATATAATTTGTTTGAAGTTTTCAATGAAGTTAAATGCATATATATAAATATATGTATGCGTGTATACATACATATTTACAGATGTCATTATGATTTGATTCAATAACAAATTTTCACGTAGTTTCTAATTTAAAATATAGATATAAATATATGATTTAATTAGTACTTCATAGAGCATTAACAAAATATTCATTATTAGGTCCGTAACAAGTAACGTGAAACGTAACATACAACGATACAAGTATACGTATGTATAAGTTGATATGAGTTTTTACACAATTGGAAACTGAAGTAACCTATAAAAGAAAAATCACCAAACGCTACGTATAGTGAAAAATTAAACTAAACATGGTTATGAGAATCATCTAAAATCGCGGGAAACGCGTCTGTCCCTATTTAGAGACCCGCAGGATTCAGTTACAATTTGTTAACATTAAGATAAGAAATTGTTTATGGAACACCTAATAAATTTTTTCAAAAGTTTGCGCATAATATGCGTTGATTTCTGTGGACTGATAAAAAATAAGTGTCGTTTCTGTAAGAAATAAAGTACCGCTTGAAAATCGGCCATCGCAGCTATTTTCAGCGATAATGAAAATTGTTTTCTGTACATGAGTCCTTTATACACAAGTTCTAAAGTTTATATTGTGTAAAACGCTGAAGAGGTATATGAGGTTTCATGTCACCGAATTACTGTCTCCTTCGATAGACGAAGATGCTAAATTAGTTGGAAAACAATGAATACTATCAACAGAGTAAATAGCAAGGTGGGCATAACAATTGAATCAAGATTTGGCGAATTGGACAGAAATTTGGGAACAACCTGCAGTAACTTTAAAAATGACCCAAAGGATTTCAGTATCAATTTTAGTAAAACTTCATCTGGTAGAAGTCGGTATGGCAGAACAATAAAACCCAAGTCTCCTAAGAATGAGGTTGCCACTTCCTCAAAGGCATGTTATGCCTCTTAAGATCAATTACAATCTTTCTGATTAAAGATCAATACTATTCTTAACAAACTATGGTACTATATGTAGCTTTCATTAATGTTTTACTGTATAATTCTTATTCGTATGTGTATTTATTTATTTTGTGGTATAATAAACAATTATTGTTTATTATACCATATAATAAATAAATGTATGCATATTTATAATCTTATATAGTTATGTACATTAATTGTTTTCTTTTTCAATTGCCATCATATTTCTTTTAATCAAATATATTAATAGAAATATGTATATATGTATTTAGTAGCATATGATATAACATTAATATATGTAACTTGTAGAATTCTAAAATGCCAAGGAATCGTAAATATCAAAATTCACCAGATAGTAGTAACGATAGTACAGATGAAAATAATACAGTTAACGATATGGATGATACAAGTGATTCTTCTACTAATTTAAGTATTATGGAGGATACTACTCCAAAATTGGTTGATTCTCCTATACAGTGTAATTGGATATTAGGTCAATTAGCATGGGCCAGAGTTGGTAATTTTCCTTTTTGGCCTTGTGTTATAACACTTGATCCAGTTCTAATGGTATATCATAGATTAAAAGGTAAGTTTTCGTTTACAAATTTATTAGAATAATTAAAAAGATTGCTTATAAACATATGTTTTGCTCAATAGTATCTTGTTTTGTTTTATGTTCTTCTCTATCATTTGAATATAATCTTTAATTAAATATTGAGCATTATCATTTTCTAAAAAGCATCTATGTATTATTTGTAACAAGTTACCTACAAAAAATATTTTTTCTTTAAATTGTCTTTGTTAGTATTTTAAATGTAGCAATTTTATGGTAACTGGTACAATTCATGTGAAATATATTTATATATATATATATATATGTATATACGTATATTTGTTTGACCAGCTACTGCCAGATCACAAACGCTAATGATACATGTCCAATACTTTGGCGATAAAGGACGTCACAGTTGGGTTTCATCAAACTCTATGATTCCATTTACAAATCTTGCAGACTTTAAAAAATTATCAGAATCAATAACTGCAGAAGTAAAGAAGAGAGATGCTAAATATGCCGCAGCATTTATTGTTAAGCCTGGTATAAAGTCAAAATGGGAAAGTGCGATCGAAGAAGCTATGGAAGTTGAATCAATGAGTAATGATGATAGAGCACATGTTTTTAAACCAAAGGAAAAAAGTATAAGAAATAAGTCATCTAAAATATCAGAGGAAAAAGATAAAGCGAATAAAAGGAAAAACTCAAGTGATTCAAATGGTCCTGATTTTAAACGTGCTAGGCAAGATAATGTATGCATATGTGAATGAAACAATTACATATTATTAATATTATAGTTTCACAAATATTTATATTGAATAATTCCGCAGGTATATGAAGTAGATAAAGAGAAAACAGATGGAACTAAACAAAAAATGCTTAAATACATTGAGAATGGTAAAAATCATTCGAAACTTAATTCAGATACTCCTCCGTTATCTCCCTTAAGTCAAAGAGATTCCAATGATGAAATCTCTCTTGTGCAAAAGGTAGAATTTCGTACTGAAGAGGATGTAGATGGTGTCTTCGAAGTTTATTACGAACGGAATCGAGATATGTTAGAAGACGAATATCCGGATGCGTCGGAACACGATATTAGGAAATATTTAAAAAAGACTTGGGATAACATGAATTCTTCTTTTCGCAAAAAATATCGATCATATGTAACATCAGACACTACTAGTGCTCATACAAAAGAAAATTCATTAAACAACGAAGACGACTTATTATTAGAAATAAATGGAAGTGCTAAAGATAATAAAAGATCAAGAATTAAAGTTGAAAAGGAAGAGATAAGTGTTTCAGAAACGAAAAGAAATAGACCTTATAATCTTTTCAAAGGAACAAAGCAAGAGAAAGTTTGTCAAATATGTGAAAAAACTGGGAAATTAACTAGGTGTAAAGGTCCTTGTTATTCATATTTTCACCTTTCTTGTGTGAAACCAGGAGAATCTAGTCCAGAGCATTCTGTTGATGAGAATATAATGGATGATAAAATTCTCAATGATATAAATGAGATTAAACAAAGCAATACTGATAATGATGAGAATAATGGTACAGCGAATTGTCAATTACACCTTTGATATTTTGCATGATGTTAACATTTACTCAAACTGAATATTATTCTTAATTTCAGGTAAATCAGAAGAGCAAGAGGACGAGTTCTTTAAATGTATCGATTGCTTATCAGGTGTAGCACCTGCTTGCTTCATATGTAACGAAAGAGAAGGAGATAGAATAAGATGTTCTGTGTTAGCTTGTGGAAAACATTATCATTCGTCTTGCTTGAAATCGTGGCCACAGGTAGATTATAGTGAATGCGTGTTCTGACGAACTGTCATACGGACAAACTCAGTATGACACAGTAATCAAATATATATGTATGTATATACATATATAGATTCTTATGAGCGTATACATTTTTCTCTCGTCTTCAGAAGTTTCATTCATCAGAATACGCATCTACTGTAATGATAGCCTAATGTTCAATAACAGATATTTAACATCATATATAATGTTATTATATATTACTTGTAAATATATTACTTATTTTATTTTCTCATTAGTCTCATTGGCAAGGAGGCCGCTTAACTTGCCCATATCATGTATGTCATACATGCAGTTCAGACAATCCTCAGGATAGTCATTCGAGAGCTCCAAACGAGAAATTAGCACGATGCGTTCGTTGTCCTTCGTCCTACCATACATCTACGTCTTGTTTACCTGCTGGTTCGGTAATTTTAACTGGTAGCCAAATAGTTTGTCCGAAGCATTACCAAGCCCCACAACCTCCAGTAAACGCGGCATGGTGCTTTTTATGTACAAGAGGCGGAAGTCTTATCTGTTGTGATACATGTCCAACGTCATTTCATTTGGAATGTTTAGGTAACTATTTTTAAAGCGAATACAATAGTTACAGAATAGTAATATTATTGATAGCAAGTCGCAGATATGTATATAATTATTGTATGTAAATATTGATATTAGTAGAGTGAGATAGTGAAAATAGTTAAAAGAATAATTGAGTTAAAAGAATAATAACAAATGGATTTTATATTTAATGATGATTTTAGGTATTGATGCTCCGGATGGTGCATTTATTTGTGAAGATTGTGAAACAGGCAGATTGCCTTTGTATGGAGAAGTTGTATGGGTTAAACTTGGTAATTACCGTTGGTGGCCATCTCGTATTTGTTATCCTCATGAAATTCCTGAAAACATAGAAGCCATACCTCACAGTCCTGGTAAATTTTGCGTAATGTTTTTAGGATCAAATAATTATCATTGGATTCATAGGTAAGTAATATACTTAATTATTGTTTGAATTAGATTAAATATGAAGAAAGATATTTAACAATGGTAGTTGTATTTTTATTTATAGAGGACGCGCTTTTCTTTATCAAGACGGTGATGCAAACATAAAACCACCAATTGGGAAAAAAAATAGGGATGATACTTATCGTAAAGCATTAGAAGAAGCCAATGAGATTCATCAGCGTTTAAAGATCGAAAGAGCTGCAGCTAAAGACCATGGACCAAGAGGATTGAAACCTCCACATTATGTCAAATTAAAGGTATTTCATGTGTACTCAGGCGTACTTTGTGCATATGTAAACACTAGTACATGAATATTGTCAGATATAATGTATAAATCTATGACTTATATCTATTTCTAGATGAATAAACCAGTTGGCAACGTAAAGCCAGCAGAGGTTGAAAGCATCGTTGCATGCGATTGTGATGCAGAATGGGAAAATCCATGTGCTCCAGGCACAGATTGTCTTAATCGAATATTATTAGTTGAATGTAGCCCTGGTATTTGCCCAGCTGGTGCCAAATGTAAAAATCAAGCATTTGTACAAAGACAATATCCAGCTATGGAACCATTTCATACCGTAGGACGTGGTTGGGGTCTTAGAAGTTTAGAACATATTAAAGCTGGTCAGTTTGTTATAGAATATGTAGGTGAAGTTATAGATGAAGCTGAATACAAACGGAGACTACATAGGAAGAAGGAATTAAAGAACGAGAATTTTTATTTTTTAACTATAGATAATAATAGAATGATCGACGCTGAACCAAAAGGCAATTTAAGTCGGTTTATGAGTAAGTATTTCTTATTTCTTAATAAGTGAAGACCAAAAATAAATAAATCGTCATTTATTTCAAAATCCTATTCTTGAAACGTGGTAGATCATTCGTGTTCACCAAATTGCGAAACGCAAAAATGGACGGTTAATGGAGATACTCGTATAGGTCTGTTTGCATTATGCGATATCGAGCGCGGCGAAGAATTGACCTTTAATTATAATTTAGCTTGTGATGGAGAAACTCGAAAGCCCTGCCTCTGTGGAGCGCCAAATTGTAGTGGTTTTATAGGTTTAAAGGTACAGAAACCACAAGTAACTACGCCTTCAACAGCAGGAATTCAACAGAAAAAATTTGATAAAATCGATAAAATGAAACGTCAAAAAAGGTAAATGATGACACATAAAATGCACATATTGTATACTAATTTGTCTAACAGAAATAGTGGAATATTGTATAGTTTTGCACTATCGTATGCAGCAAATATGTCTAGAAGAAACAGATCAGTATTTTTTATTTTTTTGTATCTCTAATATTATATTCTTATCTAATATCTTGGATCAATCATTTTTTCTCCTAATAATTCATTATTTTAACATACAAATAATGTGTAATAATTTGTAATAATGACTATAAAATAATTAGGTTGAGGAAGCATGTACTGTGTTGGAGTTGTGGGCAGGAAATTGAAAAGTTGACAGAGTTTGTCGTTTGCGATCAAAAGACATGCAATAAAAAGTATCATAAATCTTGCGTGATCATTGATGATGCAGATTCGAGATTCAGTTGTCCTTGGCATCATTGTGCAGAGTGTCGTCGTAGAACATCTGCACATTGTTCGTTTTGTAGTGCTGCTTTTTGTCAAGGTAAATGATTTTTTCAATATAATTGTTAAGCTTATTGTTTATCAGTATTATTGAATTTACTGTAAAATTAATCACATTTATCAATAGTACATCTGGATGGGAATTTATTCGAGTATAGTGAAAAAGCTGGTTTTGTCTGTAAGTTGCATGAAAGTATGGATATGCAAAGATCTGCTGAGGATGAAAAAGATTATTCGGATAATGATACTGAAACAGACAAAGAACATTCTTCTACAGGTTCCAATAGTCCATTGATCATAATGGAAAAATCAATACCGCGTGAACCATCACCAAGAGTTTCCATAATAGAGGTAAGGTAAAGTCTTAAAAGATATATTCATTGTTGTAAATTGTCGATGAAAATGAGCATTCTTCTATACATTTTAAACTTTCGTCCAAGAATATCTTACGTTTCAAGCGTTGTTATAATTCTCGTTCGTTTGTGTTATTTATATAACAAAAAGTAGGCAAATATAGTTGACAATTGGTGGTGGTAAGCATGAGAAGAAAATGTTGTACGTAGAGTGTAATGCGTTTTCTCAAGGGATGAAAAATGTTCATTGCCAATCTGATCGAACAGTTATAGACCTATGACAAATTCTTTGTCTTCCAATGCTTCTATCTTAATTAATATCATGTATATTATATTTCTATCTCCTTAATTCGTACTTACAGAATCTTTTCTGTAGAGATATAATATTTCATGTTTGCAAAAATGTCAATTATTATTTTCAATTTCATTAATATTTCTATCTGTACACAAAAAGTTATGTCGAAAGTACTTACATAGTTAATTTGCTTTGGAATTTTGTGCAAGTAAATACAATTGTTTTATTCATGTAACATTTACTAGTAAGATAATTCCAAAAGTAGAAAGAAAAAGATTAACAACGATTAACCTTTCTTGTTCTTTTTTTTTTCTTTTTTTTTAATTGTTTTTCACTGTTCCCAGCATCCTCTCCCTGACATTGGCAGTAGTGAGAAGTAGTAGCAAACAAACATGTTCTGTTTAAGTTTATACGTTCAAGTGAGTGCATATTTTTGGTATTATCTCTTTAGACCTCTGATCCATTGTATCACAATAAGAAAGAACTATCTTGTAATTAACAAATAACTTGTAAAAGTAGTTCAATTATCTTTGTTCTTAATTACTTATGAAATTTAAAATATTAATTGGTGAGTAAATTTCTTTTGAGCGTAACAGACATTTAAATACCATCATACTACACATAACTTATATTGTAAGCATTTACTTTACTTGTAGCACTTTAAGACACGCAGTTAGTTTTGAGCTTAAGGAGGGAAGACACTGTAATAATCAGAATAGGAATATTTTTAGAAGATTTAATTTTTTTCAAGTAAAAAATATAAAGAAGTCAATTTATTGCTTATTATGATTAACATGTACATACTAAGGAGTATAATAGAATATTTTGAACCAATTTCACTCACGTTCGTTTTTAATAAATAAGTTATTCTTCAAGATGTTTTGCTAGCTATGACAAAATTGATAATTCTTCCATAGCTAGAGTACGCCATATGGTGAATACGAAATAAAACAAAAAATACAAAAAAATTAGAAATTAAAAAGTTACGTCTGTTAAATTATGTAGGAAAGCATTGGAAAAAATTCAAGAATCAAAAATTGATTTTCTCGATCATTTACAGTGTGTTACCCTTTAGGTCAATTTTCTAAGTTATATTTAAATATCATGCTTCAGAAGTATTGATCAACAGCAATGTCGTTTTTCGAAAATCATAGGAATAATTCATTTTGTCCAATAAATTGCATATTGTTAAAATGCATAGTTTCTTTTTATGAAAAACATAGAACAAAATATGATTTATAGGTTCACCCAAGTAGTGAGGAAAGTGAAGAATCTCAAAAAGAAGATGATGAAGAAGCGACGCAGTCTACTAATTTTATGCCTTGTGAATACAGCTCGAAAAGTATGAAAAGAAAAGAATTGCACCGATTATCTTTAAGATTGAAAGGAGAAAAAGATCAGGTAGAAAAATTTAGTAATCTTACATCTAGTCAATTGGAGGCTATAATCGGTGGCAGTTTATTTGAATGAACCATTTATCCTCATTGATTAGGATCGAACGACGAAATATATTTTAATGTGCATAGTCTCAAATCTTCACGATTAATAAATCACAAATTATGTAATAAGAAATGCGATACAACTGTGGACGTTAATATGAGTTAGTAGTATTTGTAATTATATGTAAACATTGTTTGTAAAACACCCATTCCATGTCAAAGGGATCAGTTGAATAACAAATTTTAATAAATTCCAATTCTGCTAGCGAAACAATGAACCCCTTATTCTTAATATGATAATTTTTCTATATACACCTACATTACGTAAGTTAATAAGCTTTCTGCATATATATGTCTATACATTGCATTTATGAACCTTATGCGTATACATATATGTATATGCACGCACGCTCGTGCATACGCGACATACGTACACGCATTCATCTAATCGGGTTGACATGGAATGCTTTTCTTAATTTACAAGTAAAATAGCATAGAATTAAAAGTAGAATTAAAGTTCGTGCATATACATATTATATTTCTTAATTTTGTTTTGATATACAATTAAATATCTATAATTATATATACTAATTCAATATTTTGAATTATATATATATTATATATATAATTTCAATGTAAGTGTAAATAAGTTTTTGAGGTCCCATAATGTCTATTTTGTAAGATATATGTACACATTAGTTAAAAATTTTCTTTTAATCCTTTTTACATCGTAGTTTTAAATGTTTATCCGTTATGTCATCGTATCCATAAAATAGTCATTATATTTGTTAAATTAACTGATGACAACTGTCATCACACTGCCTTGTGAATTTTTGGAAGTTTGTATTACACAATGTTATTTTCAAAGATATTTACTATTACAAAATAGTAGTTGTGATATCTTTACCGTATATTCCATAATGTTCCGCAAATTCCGCGTTCTTAATTAATTTATTTCACACGTTTAAATCATCTTATTGAATTGAAATTCTTGTGCCTCTTTAATTCAGTTCGATTTGATTCAGTTAAAATTTTATAATATATATTAGAAAAAATATACATTATAAAATTTCAATTAAATCTCTAATTGTATATTCAGAGAATTCAATATAAGTTTGTTAATAGCGTTTTTATGTATTTTAAATTGTATATACATTAAATAAGCACACTGTTAGAAGAAACTACAAAAGATTATTATCTAATAATTTTGTATCTACAAAACAGTTTTTTTGCAATACAAATAGTAGTTCTAATTATTTCCGAATTTATAACGTATTTTTAAATTTTGATAACGATAAGTATAAGTACATAATCAATGAAAAATAAAAGAAGAGAAAAGAAAAGAATACCTTTCTTGTGGGGTGAGCGTAATATAATACCTGATAATACCATATAGATGTAAATATAGAATGCATGAATGAAAAGATGCATGAGCTGAAAAGGCGATATAAGAATAGGAAGAGAACGCTGCATTGAGGTCACTTATGTCATTCTGTAATACGGATGCACACGCGTAAATATACGTACAGTAAATATATATGTAAGTGTAACACCGATTAATAAACGGCGTCAGTGTGCATGCATGATTAAACAAGGATAAAAGGGACCTCTGTGCAACGTTCCTTTTCTAATTCCATATTACATCCACTTACACAGTAACACACGGTGTAATATAAGCGATAACATATAACTCGCATACTTTTTATCTCTCTATGTATAAATACTCATGACATTTTTTGTTTCATTGAAGTGAATACTTAAAACTGTTATAAAACTTTATTGGACTATGATGACCATACACAAAGTTTAAAATTATAAACATATAGATGTTATTAATAATTAACAATTGTTTATGAAGAATGTGTATGATCAAAAATATCTTATTAAAAGAAGAAAACAAAACGAACCAGATAAATAATACCGATTATTATTTTTATTATTATTATCGTTATTTTTTGCATTATTACTAAAATATAACAATTAACGTTTACTTTGTTTGTAATTATTATATGCAAATGAAACAGTACTAAATGCTTCTTTTCTTATAGCAGATGATCACATATTAACATTTTTATGGGCTTTTAAAGTGAAAAATTACATTTATAAACTTGTTTTATAACTTTAACTTTAAAAGATTCTTTCTACTTGTTAAGAATAAATTCGTTTCCTTTTTCAAAAACATATTATTGTCGTATTTAGTGATACGACAAACGACATAATGTTTCAATAATCAATTCGACCACTGTGCTTTCATTAAATTGTTTTAATACATCGCTTACACGGCTAATATCCAATATTGTAATCCAAAAGTTATCAAGCTTGTGATTCTTTACCATAGTCTTGATAAAGTTTCGGACTATCTTGTATTGAAGAAGCACTAGTGCTCCTTAAGCTTGGTGGACTGAGATCAGAATTTGTACCGATGGATATAGTTTCTTCTAATGATGTTTGTTTCTTTCGTAATACGGGTGCAATGAAATTCTGACCAGCTGATAGATCTCTTTTTTGCATTTGTGCCTATAAACATTGTTTTCAATTATTTAGATATTTTTAAATACAATAAGGCCAATTGCGCTCAATATATCAAAAAATACAACTGTACTTTAAATTTTGATGTGGATAAAGTAGCACCAGTAACAAGACCTAAAATACTCGCAGCAAGACCACTGAGTTGTACCGCAGCTAATGGTGATAAACCTCTCCTTACCAAACCTAGAGCTAATAGTGCAGCTTGTGCCAAAATCGGTGCGGCTCCAGTAGCACTTGCTGCCGCACCCGCTAATTGACCACCGCCTATGCTTGGTCCATAGGCAAAACATAAGTTATGTCTATCCACCTAGAATACATAATTTTATTATTATAAACATAGCATATTTTCAATAATTAATTCAGTTCATTCAATTTTCATATATTATTCTTATATATTACTTATATATTACTAACATAAAATATTCAAATATCATACCAAATGTTTTACTACAAGATATAACAGTCCAAAGGGTGTAATTAATGGACAGGCCAAACTATACACTGTTGTCATAGTAAAGACTAAGAGTAACCAGGCATAATGAGCACCTAGGGGAAATTCCCATAATACTGCCTTTCTAACATGTATTCTTTCAGCTCTACTACGTGCTATACACAATCTGAAGGTATATAAAGCTAGTTCGGGAAACCTGACTAACTCCAATCCACTTCCAAGTAAAGCTGCAGTAATTACGTAATTTACAAATAAAGCACCCTAGAAAAACATAACAATTTTACATGTTTGCATAGATTATACTTGTGTTGTAATTGTAAAATAGATTATATTTCATTAATTTCATTGTACTAGGTACCTGATCAGGTAAAAACACACAGTCCCATCGTCCTGTGTCATTTGCTGCGTTTACCGTCCACTCTAAAAATGCTTGTGCACTGGTTAGACCTAAGCTAGGTAATATAAGAACCATCAGTAATAAAAGAAGTAATGTCTTTGTCATTACTGCTCGATTTAGGCTGCTTCTAGTCCAATGTCTGACTAATGATTCACTTCTTGCTACTAATACTGGCATTAAAGCAGCCACGCTAACTAACAATACAGTTGGAAGAAAAGATGAAACTATTGGACTCAGATTCATAATTTCTCCTGTGATTGGTAGTTTGTTTAAAGCGGTTACTATTACCTGAAAAAATAAAATATGTTTCAACTTATTTTCACTATTTCATCATAACTACTTTAACTACAAATAACTTACAGCTGGTGTAGTAAGAAAAAATAATACAATGCCCAGTGAAAAATTTATTAAAACAGCATTCAGATACCAACATGGCCTTGGTATACTTAAATTTTCCCAGAAGATATCAGATGGCATAGGTGCATAATCCACAACCCATTTCGTACTTGGCAAAGAACATAAGTACTTCCGCATAGCCTTAGCTGCACCAGATGTACCTTATTGTTATAATTATTGTTATGATTATTTAATTATATTATATAATTATTTAATATAATTATTGCTAATGTGTATGTTTACTGTTTGAATAATTTATATAATAATTCATGTAATAATTTAGAATTGATTATTATAGTTACTTATAAATAAAACTTAACATAATATTATTGTAAATTGGTGACAGTATACTCCCTAAAAACTCCCTAATATAAGAAATTATAATAAAGTAGTAACTTACCTAAAGTTACGAAAGCTACTCCAAGAGGCCTGCTTAGTGCCACTTTTTTCTCTTCTTCGACTAATGCAGTCAATCGCATTTCTTCATTTGTATAAAATTCTTGAGCATCAACTTGCTACATAAAAGAATACGGATAGGTTTTATACTGTAACGGTTGCAATAATTTTCTGAAAAAATTACATACATTTTTACAACAACAACCTATCACTTGGCCACATGGATATGGATACATTTTCAATGGCTCCCTTCTTCTTGCATAGTTTTCACAATATAAACGTGCCTGTTCAGCACAATCTTTTTCTACATTTAATGCAGAAAGCTGTCTGATATCATAAGCCAATGTGACATCTTCCACTGTTAATGTGGGAAATACTTGTCTACAGAGAACCATAATATGAGGAAAGTAGAATAAAGAAAATAATAAATGTTACTATGTTCGTAAACATAAATTTGCATACTTGAAATAATCAATAAGACTTTGTACATCACACTGTTGTTTTGGTATTTCTGTAATTAATAATGTCCTAGCTGCCAATTCACCACCATGTTTAGAATCTCGTACCTATATAGTAGGTATCCTTTATAGCTTTATCATTTTTTATGTATTTTCATTGCATCTTTTGTCATTGTTATTATTTCAATCAAACTTCAAGCTTTAATGATAGTTTTATAACTTAACTTTATCTATGTTTAATTAATGGAACATACCTTCTTCAAAAAATGTTTCATGACGTATCCACCAATTGGTAAATAGGATAAAATTAAAATTGTATGCACCCAAACCCATGTAGACATTGGGTCCAAGTTTGATATTGTTGTGTGACCAAATGTTGCATCATCACCTTGCATATTACCATGAAAGTTAATTGGTAAAGCAATACATAACGATACAATAACCATTAAGCATGTTAAGATGATCAAATGACGTTCAAATGAAATATACAGTAAACCATCTGGTCCGGCTCGCTTTAATAGTTCCTCATCTCTAAGATCGAAATTATAAAACATTATTTAAAGTTTCACTAAATTGTTTGCTAACACATCAACATTAGATTAAATTATTCAATTGTTACATATTTAATAAATATGCAGCAAATTATTAAATAAGAAATTAATATGTTTATTATACTTACGTAACTTTGAACGCAGTAACAATCCATGATAAGAAACCTCTATCAACTTGTGAAAGTTGAGAATTAACAGAAGTTTCTATGCACAGTGCTTCTGTATCTCTACCCTCGTTATCTCCATAAAATAATTCCATCCATCGTTCATCAGTTTTATTTAATAATGCAAGACGTCCATAGTTCCATGCTTTTTTACGTAATAGACCAAACAAGATAACAAGGAACTGTCAAGATATATCATAATATTAAACGAGAATATTAAACAAATATAATACATATAAAATATATTATCTATATCTAAAAACTTATGTAATTTATAGCAATATAACTCTTCAAAAACAATTTTTACCAAAAATCCAAAAAAATTCAACAATAAATTTTCAGGAATGCCTGCATAAACATCTGTTATTATCGTTGTATTGTGCCTTGGGATTGGAATGCATGTTTCTGAGGATGGAGTTTCACGTAAAGTTGAGCTGTAATTTAAACAATAATAATCTTTTACATGAAATTTGTTAGTAAATGTTTAATTTTAGGCGGGATCCAATTAGATATATAACAAATACATTTTCCATAATGAAATTTCTACATAGAACATACAAATCTAAATTTGCGAAAATAAAATAATTATATCATTCAATAGTAAATAATTGTGTGCATATGTATTGTATATATACATATTATCTCTGTGTCATAGACAATGATGTTAAAGGGTTAAACACCTTCCAAGTAACAACTGAAATTATAAACTTACGCAATGACAAAGAAGCAATAATAAAATCGAAATACATAAGGAACTATACTTTACTACTTACTGAAAATGTGGGTAATCCATATTCATTGATATATAAGTATTTATATATGATTAAATAAATACAAAGATGCATATCAATAAATGTATGTCAATTTGACACATTGTATTAATTCCGTTATGAATAGCAGCAAGTATACAAGTTAACATAACCTAATCTGAATACAATGGTTACATATGGATAATATGTTCCCACTTTGACTCCCACTTTCCTCTTTATCAAGTTTTTCCTTTGTTCATATTGGCTTATATTAATTAGTGGAGATATGTTCTTTTTTATTACAATATTATTCAAATGTCAATAAATTTGATTTGAAATACTTAAATAAGAAACATTTTCAGCAAGTGCTAAATAAATAATTAAAAAGAGAAAAAATAAACTTCATAATTAAATATAAAACTTCGTTCTTTTTCTCTTCCTAATGTTTTTAAAGTTATTCGTCTACAATCCTATACATATTCTATACATATGTTCTTATTGACTGACTGAAGTATTATTTCAGCTACAATCTAAGTCCCCTTTTTTATCTATATACCAAAATTTGTATGTACTAATATATTTATGTATTGTAATGTTGAGAAACAATAATTATATATAGATATATGTAGATATAAATTGTTTTATTTTCGATATACATAAATAATTTATATATGTAGTAGATATGTAGTGTATGTAGCATATAAATAAATAATTTATTAATAATGACTTTAATAATGACAATTTGTACATAATATTACACACACATGCACGTGCGCGCGCAGCGTACATATATGATTTAAATTTTTATTATCATTTTTAAAATATCATATAAATGAATATTTATGATCGTTTGTATTGATTGTGTGGCTGTAATTCACCTGATGTGATGCAATCTAAGATCCAAGTTTCTTTTAAACCACCTACACCAATCAGAATTCTTGCTGTTTCTGGACATTCTGTAATACAACCACCAGCAGCTTTTATGAGATTTTTTAATACATTACAAGATGGTGTTGTATTTTTTTGAACATATATATATCCACAAGCAGCAAATAATTCTGGAACATACGATCTTCCAAATAGTTGCCTGTCTTTACGATTTTCCTAAAAATTATATAGTATAAATAAGTATAATATTGTATACAATAATTCTTGCATATACTATATAGTATACATGTACGTTTATGATTGTATATTTTATTTACCAAAGCTGCTTTTGAACAATGCACTATTTCATATTTTTCTGGATTTAACCAAGCTTTATTTTCTAAAGATTTTGAAACCCATTCAAAAGTAACTAACCAACAGCCTCGTATAATACCATGTAATAAGTTTATTGTACGTATACCTGTAGTCACAATATGTGTTGTATTTTTCGTAACGTTTGATTCAATCTTTGCTGAACCAAGAGTTCTAACAACATTTTTAACTATATCCTTATTTCTAAAATAAGATGATTGTAATGAAATATTCAATTAAAAAATACAATTTGTAATCTTATAACTTATGTAGGATGAATATTTCACATACTCATTAGATAAACCAGTTGTAACAATATTTAATTTGTACATTTTTTTTTTTGTAAAATGTACAATAGGTGAATTTTTCAAGAGTTGAAAATCATCTGATGAATTTCTTTCTGGAGTATAAACATTTGCTGTTTTTACTTTGTTAAGATTCTCTTGATTTTTATTTAATCTCCTTAAAATATCTTCATTAACAATTTTCTTAACAACAATTTTTTTACTGATTACTTTCTTTGTCCTTTTTTGTGTTTTCCCATCATGATTTTTATTATTTTTTTTAACAGTACATTCCGGATTATTGACATTAACTGTCTTATTAGATTTACTTTTCTTCTTTTTGTGTATTTTTTTAAATATTAAGCATGGAGGTGGTGAGTATTCCTTATCCTCTACTGGCGAAAATGATAATAATTGGGAACGTTCATGTAGTGGTAATAACTTTCTCTTAGATTTTCTATCAAACAATGAATATTTCATATTTTGATCTATTTCTACGTCACATTTACCAGTTGATTCTTTGATAATTGTAGACATTTCCAAGTTACTATGTGACACAGCTATTGTATTACTTACAATGCCATTATATTCACTGTCATGATTATTTTGTAGTATTACATTATTTTGACGCTGTGCCTTATAAATGTTGCTATGTTCGTCATCAAAATTGTTCCTTGTTGCATTCATAGGAAAATCATCAATTGTATTATTATCATTTTGCACTTTATTTAAAATATCTAGTGATGTATACATTTGTAACGAAGTAGTATTTATATTTTCCTGCACAGTTTCAAAACTTATTACAAACATATCTGTTTGTTTATTTTCAGAACTTTCATATTTTTCCTCTTCACAATTCTTGCATCTATATTTATTTCCACATATGTTATTGTCATTTATACAATCAATAGATGTGTTAACATTTAAGGACATTTTCACTGTATTTATATTATCCATTTCAATTAAATCTATGCTTTTATCACTCCCTTTTATCTTAGAATGCTTATGTTTGCTTACATTTTTCAATGGAGTATCATAAGAAACTGTATTATCTATATCAGAATGAACATCTATTTGTTCAAATGAATCATTACCAGAATCTGTTAGATACGATGCACAACTTAAATTGACTTTCAGAGAACTATGTTGATGTTTGAAGCTATTTCTACTATGTGATATTGCATTAATTCCCTTATTTCTATTTACTTTCATAGTGTGTATGTGTTTCAGGTATTTGTTGTCGATTAAATCTATATGATTTGTAAGCTTTTTTAAAGTGAAGATTTATTATCTGAAATTAAACATCACAAATCGTGTAACATTTTTAATTACAACAAATGAAATATTTATTATAATAGTCAAGATTGCTATTATTAACTAATTTTAACGAAGAATATTTTCAAACTACCGTCAAACATACTATATTTAATACAATATTTAACCTGTTTAAATGCATTGATACTTCTGAAGTTATCTGATATTATACCTATATATGTATTACGATTGTATATACGACCGTGGCATATGTATATATATTTTATATTTAAATTTTAGGACTTTTAGACTATTTGAATAAATGAGAAAAATAAAACTTTCAACATTTCGAAAAATATTAAATAATCGATTTAGTAGTAACAGTTGAAGTAGTTTAGTAGTAGTAAATTGAAGATACTACTTAGAAAAATATACTTCACTGTAAGACGTTAAAAGGATTTTCAATTTTGCTAATCGAAACAATATGTTTGGACTTTGTAAATATGTATGTATGAATAATTATACGTATATATAGTGGGTGATAGTGACGCTGTACAGTGTACTGTAGTTAGAGACGTCAGAGTCAGATGTACATTGTACATAAATTGATCACTCGTGGTCCTTTAGGTCTGTTAAACTTTAAACATAGCATTGATTATAATTAATTGAGCAATTGAAAAACATGGAAGCCGCTGATCAAGATGCTCATGATGATTATTATCTAGAACTATCTTCAGATCCAATTAGGTTTGAATCAGTCAGCTGTTTGACAAACGTTTTCTTTGATGATTCAAAACAACAGGTTAGAAGTGGATTTTCTTCGTTTATGTACAGTCAGTCATAAAAGGATTCGAACATAGTATAATTTTAATTTCTAAGCTCTATATCTTCAGTAAATGTACAAGAACCAACCAACCAATGTATTACGTTATACTATTGCTACTAGTAGAAAAATACTTTAGAGCTATTATTTATTATTGTCTAAATATTAAAAGATACACTGAAAAAGAATAAATTTGCGCTTTTTCAGTATTTTTTTTAATATTTAGACAATAATAAATAATAACTCAAAAGCTTTCCTTCTTCTTGTACAGTGCCAGAATCTTTCTATGATCGATTGTATCTTAGAATGAAATTTGGTCAGTGAATAAAATTTATTTGTGATTTAGGTATTTGCTGTTCGATCTGGAGGTGTGACAGGTGTATTAGTTAAAGGACCAAATCAAAATTTAAGTTTCCGAATGGAAGATAAAGGTCCAGTGATCTCTATCAAATTTTCTCCTGATATGAATATACTGGCAGTGCAACATAATAATTCTTCAGTTGAATTTATAAATTATTCACCAGTAGCTGGACTAGATAACATAGAATATTCGCAATCATGTAAAGGAAAAAATGCAACTATATTGGGATTTGTTTGGACACATGGAAATGAAATATTGTTTGTTACTGATTATGGTGTTGAGTTATTTCAAGTAAAAGAGAAAAAGATTTAAATAAATATTTGTATATAATCTATGATTAGTGTTTACAGTAACATACACAATAATTAAAGGCATTTAATCATTTTAGGTAAATCCTGAAAAACGCAATGTCAGATTTTTGAAATGTTTAAGTTTAGGTGTTAATTGGTTTGTATTTTGTCCGCAAAGTTATTTAGTATTATTATCATCAGGGACAGTGGGAAATCAAATGCAGACATTGCATGTAACACCTGGAAATCTTCATAAATTAACTAAATTTGAGGGTAAGGAACCCACTTGGTATATGAAGAAATATCGTGGTAAATCTAACATTGTTTAGGAATAATCCTAATAAAATTATTTATCCCTATTAAAATCATTTTAGTGGAAGTTGGTACAGCAAAACCAGGAAAATTAGCCGTCTATGAGAGAGACGTGGCATTGACAGTTTTATATGGGATACCTTGCATTATTTTGCTACGTCATCAACCAGGTACTAATCGTTCTACTGGGGCTGCTTCTGTATATATATATACTGTGCATAAGTATGTCCTTTATAGTCATTAATTGATTTAAAGTTAACTTTATATCTGTTATGTTATATCTTATACTTCTTTTATGTTTTTCAAGTAGAATGACAACAATCAAAAGAAGTCATATCTTGAAACTCGATGTTAGTGGTAAATTTGCCATTAATGTTGTAGATAACCTTATTATTGTTCATCATCAAACCACAAAAGTAAGTAAACCAATGCACATTGAAACATGAAATGTATAAGAAACGATAAATATGCATATGCTTCTGTAGACTTCCATGATTTTTGATATTATGTTATCGGGCATAAGCGATGGTACTGTAATGCATCATACTAGCATGGCACCAGCAAAACCAATCAAACCATATAGTTTAAAAGTTCCAGGAACAACCTTGTCAAATGAAACATATCAGCCTTGCCAACTATGTATCCTTAACAAAAATGAGATAGAGACATTGAAATATAAAATAATATTTCTGTTGTTTCTGTATCTTTCATGTATTTCCTTAATAGTAGTGTTTTACCAACAGATTCGCCAAATTGGGTTGTCTTTCAACCAAACATAATAATTGATGCAAAATTAGGTTGTCTCTGGTGCGTAATGACCTGTTTTGTTGCACAATACCTTTTTTTTTCTTCTATATATATACAGTAAAAACCAAATGTAAAAATATTTGTTGTAATACTGTTGACGATTGTGCTTCATATATACGTATAGGTATATTGAATTAAAATTGGAGTCTTTGACGAGACTTATCACAGACAAAGTGTTGCTCGTCGAATTTTTAATGCAGCGGACAAATACAAAGTACATTTTGATACACGTATTACAAAATTTTATGATGCAGCTGCCTATAAGTTTAATGGATATGCCAATCATATTCAACAAGTTAAATTCCGTCTATAGGAATTATTTAGAAAACGAAATACAAAATCAGGTAATTATGTAATTTTGTTTTTCTTTGCTTTATTTATTTGCTTTTTATTTATTTAGTTGACTAGTTAATTTATTCTGATTTCTATTGATTATATATAATGCTTATTCAGATGGGTACTCCATTGCAAAATAACGCAAAATGCTTAAGCACGACAACAGAAAATTACAAGTATAAATTACTGCTGGATCAAAGTGATGTATATAGTTATATATTATCGAAATTTCCTGAAAATACTATTGAACCAAAAATGATTGTATGGGTTCTTTTAGAATATATCAGGTATTTTTCTCTCTTCCATCTCCCCCCCCCATCTCTCTCTCTCTCTCTTTCGTATTAAAAAGCAAAAATTTGCATGTTTTTCTGATCGCTTAGCGAATAATATTATAACTAAATTTTTCTGTGTTATTCATTTTAGATCATTGGCGGAACACAGTATACCCGTACAGCATTATTTACACGAATTAGTTATTACAACATTAGTTCAGCGTAAAGCATACTACCAACTTCACCAGTTACTACAGTATCATGTAGTTGCCGATTCGAAACCTCTTGCGTGCCTATTGCTCTCTTTAGAGAATCTGTATCCAGCTGCTCATCAGCTTGCACTGGATATGCTGAAACGTTTAGGAAATGCTCATGAAGAAATAATCGAAGTTCTTTTATCGAAAGGATACATTTTACCAGCGCTACGGTAAATGTTAAGCATTTTTGTTATACATGTATCCGTAATAAGATAACATACAGCATACAGCACATGAATGACATACAATGTAGTTTATGAGATAAATTAGTCGATCGAAAATCTCGATCTGCAGATCGATTCGTCATTTTGTTATTCACTTGTTCGTTAATTTTAGTTACATTCGATCAGTTGGAATGGTGGATCAGGTGTCTGACAGAAAATTTCTGGAAGCAGCAAAGGCAACTGAGGACGCAACGCTCTTTTATTCGGTTTTCAAATTTTTTAAACAGCGTAATTTATATTTATACAATACTACAGGCTTTACAAAAGGGGAGCGCTATCAGCCTTACATCCAACATTACAAGTATTTATTTGAAGGAATCGATAATGGTTGTAATTCGGACACAAATTCCAATGTTACTACAATTTCATCGTGAGCTTTTGCTCTTTTCTCTGACTGTATTCTTTAAATAATAATACAATTCGATTCTATTGTAATATGAAACAACACCAACTATATATTTAAAAGTTATAATGTGTTACAATTAGAATGTTGTTTAGCTGTTTTCATATTTATTCATTTTATATATTTTCATTTGTAAAATATTTTTGTATTGTACATATATTATACATACACACATACACCCGCGCGTATTTAATTATATTTAGATATATAATTATATTAGGAATATAATATCTGTAGTACTTACAACAACTTTTGTGTAACTAATACAGCCTGTTAAAAAATTGTACACGTCGTATTTATATTTCGTGTTTTTTCCAAACACATTTGGTTTCGATATGTGATGATTATTTGTCCTTTAATTGGTGTTGTTTGTATTGTTACGACAATAATTTTCTTTTTAATGCAAAACACGATATGCAATACACGATTCACGGCCACACTTCTGCCGTAATATGCATAGTTAAATTTATATATGTTTCAACTCATGAAAGTAGCCCTCAGGACATTTAATAGAAAAAATATTCTTCTGTTCATTATTCGTCGACATTGCTGAAATATTTAGTAAGTACAACTTTTGCATCCTTGGTGAAAGAATTGAAGCAGGATCACTTAAAAAGATCGATTTGATATAAATATTGAAAGTTTTGTTTTATATACCATACGTAATAGTCCCACGCTTTCCATATACCGATATCGGACTGTTTTGATGGTGTATACACATTTTTAAATTTAACACACATGGTATTCAATATGTAACGTACGCGCAGTAGTATACGTACTCATGCGTGCGTACACGCATATAAAGACAGAATGATATAAAGTGCTTCAGACAATTTTTGACGAACGGACAATTGTTACACATTTTAAGATGTGAAAATATCAACGTATAAACGGACGGACTGGTTTAAAATAGATAAAAAATATGAATAAATGAAAATCCTTTAGTAGAGGAAAGAGAAGAGGGAGAGTGGGATGAGTTTTGATTGGTCCATTGGTTTTTACTTTTTTCTAAGGATAAAAAAATTAAGGAGAGAAAACGTGAAATATTGTTTTTAAGTACATTATAATTATTAAAACTGGAAAATTTGGTCCTTTTTTTATAATTACTGTATACGACCAAGAGTGGCAAAATCTTTTATCGACATTAGCATATTTTTTGTTGCTATCTTATGAGATGCTATCGTATACGAGATGAGAGTGCTTTTACGTATCGTATCAGATTCGTGCTATATATTTAATGCGAAAACGAAAATGATCGAACGTACACGATTCGCAGTACATACTATGATATCGTTTCATTAGCGAATCTTGCGACAAGATATACACAAAGAGTTAAACAATTACACGTAAAAGGTGAGTAAAATAGGGAATGGGTGGAGAAAGATAGAGATAGATAAATAGATGGTTACAGTATTGGATAAAATTACAAGACATTTCATATATTTGTACATATATTTCATATATTTAAAAGAAGGGAATATACATACACCCTACATGCTGCATATTATCTCCAAAGTGAGTACACAAAACCAGTTCATATAATATGGTATATGTGCTTATAACATAAGAGTGAGGAAAGAAGTACAAATTTGAGAATTTCTTTTTCTTTTAAATAATATTATAACAAATTCTAATATTATAATTAGATGATGAAATTTCATTTTTGTGTCTGCTCGTAGTCGGATAAAATACTGAAAAAAATCGTCAAATGAAAAATATGCCAGGTATCTTATAATTTTGTCTGACCAAAATTATAATGCAAATTCACATTTCTTTCCCTAATTTTTACGTTGTATATCATATTATGGACTTAAGATTTTATGTCTATACTCTGGAGATAGTATGTAACATTTAGGATGTATAAAGCGTACATTTTCTTCTCTTAAATATACGAAATATTCAAATATGCAAAATGTCTTGTAATCTTGTTCGGCACTGTAGATAGATAGAAGGGGGAGAGGGGGGGGGGAGGGAAAGAGCGCGAGCAAGCGAGAGAGAGAGAGAGAGAGAGAGAGAGAAGTGGAGAGAGGGTGAAAATTACGAGATATTGCAGTCATCCGTATAAGTGTCTCTAATTTGTTGTTTGGTTTTTCGCGAAGTGCGTCGAATCAAGCTACGACTGCGCGGTTTGCTCTTCGCTTCCTCATTGACAGTGACGACATTTGAACTTTGTGCTGCGACCAGTTGCTGAGAATTGCCAACAGAGCCGGCGCTTCCGGTTCTGCCATGTGGACTTCCAGACCTACCGACTCGATCGCTTCTGTAATACGCGAAATCGATCAAGTAACGATCGAGCACTACATATGTATATGTTGGGAAAGGGTTCGTAACATTATAAAAGCGTTACGCGACGCGTTAAACATAATCTTCTTTACCTTTATTCAACCAGATATCGAGCTACAATTTTTAGTTTGTTTGAAAAATGTTTCAGTAAAGCCGATACTTAATCTTGGCGTTCGTAACAATACTGCGATTGACAATATATTCAATTTAAAGTAAATGATATTGTAATATTTTCCAAATATAAGGACCGTACGTTTATGTGTTACTTCCAATCTCCTCAACTGTATTGTAACACGCGTGTGTTTTACGTACTTGCACGTATACTATACGGACATGTGGCATAACATATTACATTTTTGGAAATTTGTTGTTTATAATTAGTCAGAAAGTCACGAGTAACGAAAAGAAAGCGATATGTATGTTGCAAAGTTAATCGGCATGTAGAACAGATAAAGTACCGTAATAAGAATGTAAGATAATGACTGAAGGAGAAATGAGAAAAGGTGAGAAACGAAGAGAAAAGAAAGGGGAGAGAAGAAAAAGAGAGAGTACCTGCGCGATCCGTACGCCGAACATCTTCGTCGAAGGGCCGATTCGTCTGACTCGCCAACATGATTCTTTGGCACTATCTTGGATAAAGTGACGAAACATCGGAAAATATCTTTGACATTATAATCGTCCTTAGCTGAACATTCCATTACTTTGGCACGAAGTTTCGGCAATTCACAAAATAACCATTCACTCACGTCTTCGATTGGTACTTCTCTTCGCATCGTTGCAAGATCCACTTTGTTTCCCGCAACGACTATCGGTACTTCCTGCCGCACAGTCAAATGTGGAAACAAGTAAATACGAATAATACTTTATATTCTCCTAAATGATATTCTCACTTTATTAAATCAATTTTCAGTATGGTACCTGAAAATCTGGTCGTTGTTCTCTGACTTCTTCGAAACATCGCTTTACGCATTCGAAGCTTGGTAACGATGTCGTGGCATAAACAAGAAGAAACGCATGTGCCGTAGCTATGCTCAATCTTCTCATAGCTGGAAATTGCAAATCTCCTGAAATCGTATGAAATGCGTTATCTATGTTGGTCCTTATCATTTTTATAATACATATATACGTATGTATTATATATATATATATTATATTATATATAATACATATATAACGCAATGCTAGATGGCGAAAGAAGAGAAAACATTTACCAGCGGTATCCAGAAGATCGACTTTGAGAGTGAGCGTACCGAGAACGCATTCCCTCGAATAGAGGTCTTCGACGGTAGGCCTGTACCTTTCGCTGAATCCTTGCCCAAGTAAACGACGTATAATTGCGCTTTTCCCAACACCGGCACCACCTAATACCACCAATCTGATTCTTTCATGATCGGCCATTTTACAAAATTTCTTTAACTTGCTGTAATTTGATTCCGAGATCGCAAATGCGAATACGAATATGAATAGGAATACAATGCGAATGCGAATAAAGTAGATAAATGCTAATTCAAGGAGCCATTGGTAAATGTGTAATATTCTTGTTTCTGCTTGCTTTCCCTTCTCGGCAGTTCTTTTTCGCTTTCTTTTTGTTTTGTTTTGAGCAATTTATGCGCCACGTTAGATACGATTTAAATTAATTTCACAATTTTCGTTCGTCTTGGCATCGTAAAAGTATGTTTTTTACACAGCATTCCAATCTCATTGTCAGCTAAAAACAAAATTTATATTTTATTCGATCAGCGAAATTGTATTTATTTCATGCAATTAAAATAATTGAAAAAAAATAAGATGAATATCGATCGGATGAAACTTGAATAAACACAGAATGTATATTTGAATTCATCGACGATTTAATAGACACAAAATGTGTGGTATATCATTTATATGAGAAAACATCTAATTTTCGTGTAAATAAGTGTAAGTAAAGCGATACATTTATTGCTGCATAGAAGTTATATTCGATTCACGACGATGCAAACTTGAACAGCAAACAAAAGAGGCATTTTCAACGTCTCGCAAGCTGTATGATCGATCGAAACGCCAGTTTTACCGAATGCCAGAGAATCAAAACACACATATATATTTCATATACATGTAATATATTATATGAATAAGGATCTGGTTGTGAGCCAAGAAACTGAAACCTACGTATAATATGCTATCAATTGAAACTAATTTTGCGACACTATTTCTCGTTATGTTTGTCAGAGCTAGTCCGAACACGCTGCAATACCTAGCAACTTGTTTGCAACTTTTCTTTCCCTCTTATATGAAAAATTGACTTAAATACGTATTACCATATTAAATATTCAGTTAATCAAATCATTTGCATATTTTTGGTGCTTTTTTATGCTTTATGGTTTATCGCTCGTGATCATTGTACGATACTCTGATGCATATCTTTTAATTAATGTAATTTCAACGGAAACTTTTGGTATGAAAAACGTTCCGTTGTTTGAATGATTTCAAAATAAAAACGAAAACATAAAAATGATTAGTGGATTCTCGTTAATAGGCTCAATTCATTCTTATTATTATCTATCAGTACGTTAAAATTAATTAATGTTGCAATCCTAAAAATTGTAAACTGTGCAATTGCAAACAATGTCACTTGTATCTATTCTATATCGTTGAGATGATTTGCGTCTTGCAGTTTATCGGTGTTCAATTATTTATTTATTTATTTATTTATCTTTTAAATTATTTATTATTTAATTATTTTAGATTATTGATTTAGATTATTGACCATTTAATTATTTTAGATTATAGACCATTGACTTTTTCTCTTGAAGCATATGTTTTCCCGTAAGTAGATCAGTTATCGGAATACATATTATTATTTGATGAATTGCAAAATGTTAAACATTCCCAAAATTTTCCAATTGATTTAAATTGATACAGAGAGTATAATGCATGCAATACACCACTGGTATACAATAGTACGTTTACGTATATACATACATCATACGCACACGACATGGGTATGTATGTATGTACCTATATGTATACTCATATGATACAGAATATATGATACATTTATAGATTTAAATGTACACATAATACCGCAAATACTAGTGTAAGAAAGTTGTGGCCACATCGTGAAAACTAAGGAACTATAATAAATCAGAGTATAGTATTTTATTTGTCGAGGGTACATCTTGATTTGATCCGAATGCATAACTTGGTTAATCGTAGTTAGGCAGTAGCGCCAGGTAAAGTACGAGTGCAAGTATAAAGTATAAATAAGTATATAAGTAAAAGGGGGTGTTGGTTGGTACATAACCGATGCGGTGAGAGGTGGCGTTTCGTATCATCGCGATAGATATTCAAATGGACGACTCCGCTGTGCCGCGCCACGCCTCGCCGTTCGCGAGTTGTTCGCGCACAAACTTTGTAGAGACCAAATGCATCTTATTTCCGTTCGCTACACGCTTACCCTATTTGTTCATCGATTTTCTCCTTGATTCAAGAAGAAACAAATCTCACGAAATTTTGTCGATAAATTAAGGACGATGCATCAAATAGTTTGCGCGGTCTAACCATCTCGTTCTAATCCATTTTCGAAACAAATTCAATTTTATCGCTGTTATCGTTAATAGAGTTATACATGCGAATACTCATTGTCAGCATTTGTCGAGAAAATAATATTTTGAGTCAAAAGTTCATAGCTGCGTCGAAGAACATAATGATCGAATGAACGCTGCAAATCTTCTTTTGCATAAAACGGAGTATACATGCGAATAGAATACCAAGCCGAAATAGTATGTACATATTGTATATCCTTCCAACAATTGATATTTGCATACTACCTTTTATTTTTCCATATTGCCGATTAATGGCAACTTTGAAAAACAAATTCCCATTATGTGTTTATTGAGTTCAGTGTCTGCATTTGTTACGTGTATCGTTGCTCGTTCACAACAGAAACGGGAATTAAATACAGATTTGTGACCATTTCGCGTGAGTCGTTTGACTCAAGCGCTAAAAATACACGTGTATAACAGAGATTTAAGGGCATACTCTTCATATATTGGAGTTGATCTGCCGTGAAACGATCAAAGGCAGGATACGCGCGCTGCTAGCCGATCTATTTCTATGCCAAGCGCCCTTCTCTGTTGTCCTATCTAGAACGGTTTAATCTTTCTCTCTTTTTGTTGCTTCCAAAACGGTCCCATTTATTGGAAAAATTGTCGTGTATTGTGTCGAATTTTCTACTCGACCCTTGTTAACATCGATTGGTTTACTCACGACCGGATTTCTGTTTCAAAAGACAAACTATTTCCTTTCCTATTTCTTCCTTTTTTTTCGAGCAATGTACCGAGTAAATGAGTTAAAATCGAAAATAATTTGAAGCACGTATTGTTAGTATATGAATTTACGTTAACATTACGTCTTCTATAAAGGTAACGACGATGCGTGTTAAGGACTCTCAAAAGCCACGAGTTTAGCTTCTACGAGTCGCAGATGTTGTGTTGTAGTTTCGGGTGTCAATAAGGAGCCCGATATTCCCCTAATTGGTCGTTAGGAAATACGCACGTATGACCAATGACCCGATGACGCAGCGACATTATCCGCGGTATCTCGCAACGCGTATAGTGTGTAGTGACACATAAGGATATCTTACAGTTAGAAGGATCTGTTTATGGGGTGAGGAAAGTAACGAATTTTGTGACAAGACGGCAGGGGTTTTGTGACAAGACTGACGATGGGTTGAATAACTCGGCGCTCGGTACACGGCACTTATTCCAAAATCTCGAAAGAGCAACGTTATTCAGGAAAAATGTCTACGTATACATATGTATGTATGTATGTATGTATGTATATATGTATATGCATATGTATGCAGTTAATGAGTAAAATAGTACAATATTAATGTTTTTGAAATAATTGTTCTAAAGATTACCTTTATCTCCTTTTTTCAATATCAATTCCAGCGCAAGGCAACCGGAAACAATTATCGGCCCTGCATTAATGTCAAAGGTCGATCCTCCGTCCACCGTATGACGTAATAATTAGAACTTGTTTTTTAAAACATTTATTTTATGCACGTCGCCTGTTTCGTGTCGCGTAACGATTTAAGGTTAACGAACACATCGGGTGGTCTCACATTCGATTTTCGATGTAGATGAGCCCACTATTTACTGAACATGATCAGGAATAACCGTGATCCCTTAATAAAGAGGGAAGAACAGGTAAAGTAAAGGAAAGGCACGAAAAAAGTGTGTGTTTGCGAGAAAAAGTGGCAATATGTATATAAAAAAATCACGAATTCTTCTAGAAGGATGGTATTAAAAGCGGCAGGTACGTATAATACACTAACTAATATGATAAACTTTCAAGATTAAGGTTAAGGTTAATATACAGGGTGGTTGGTAACTGGTGGTACAAGCGGAAAGGGGGTGATTCTACGCGAAAAAAGAAGTCGAAAATATAGAATAAAAATTTTTTTTATTTTTTTTTAATTTTTTTAAAAATCTACAGTGAGATCCGTTATAACGAGACGTGATAAAGTGCACGCGTACCGAGCGAAAATTCAAAGTCGATTTTCTCGAAAACAAAGCCTCAAACGAAAAATTTTTATTCTATATTTTCGACTTCTCTTTTCGCGTAGAATCACCCCCTTTCCGCTTGTACCACCAGTTATCAACCACCCTGTATAATTACACATATACTATGTAGATACAGACAAGACAATACAGCAAATGTATAATATTTATTAAATAAAAAGACAGGTTTTCGTTAACTTTCTTCTGTTGAATGAAAGAAACAACTTAAACTCGAACAACGTTCGGACAATTGAATTTAACTAATTCGAATACTGATATTTGCTGATTGATAAAGCGAATGAAACATGAGAAATATAGATACGAAAAACAGATTACTTCGCTGTGTTTTCGTCAAGAAAAGAATTCTATACAACCAATCTTTCCCTTTAAAAATTAAATTTATTTTAGTTTTATTATCTCTAAAATATTAGTTGCACTGATCTACGAACTGGAACGACGCAATTATAATAAGTAATTGTTTTATTCAATTGGAATATCTTGCAACTTAAAATAATGATTATCTAATTTTCTTTTAATCAAGGTTAATTACATTATAATCCCCATTGATTTTTTATGTCATGTAGTTTCTCACAAAAATATCTCAAGTTCGGTTAACTTTGTGTTTTATATTACTCGTATATTGTCTATACGAAACATGCGTACATACTATGTATGCGACTATATTTATATATAATGCACATATAGTTGAAAAAAACGTACATAACCTTAAAAATTTCTAATTTTTTTATAGGTTCAAAACTCAAACACTTGTTTATATTTTTGAAAAGGAATATATAGAATTAGAAAAAAACACTTTAAAGAGAAAGTACACATATTAAAACAAAATTAAAACGTAACAGTGACGAAATCGTAAAATAATATTAGCCATGTTGAACGATAAAATGTACTAAAATATGGAAAATGGATATATGTAACAGTTTTAAAAAATAAAAGTAAAGATTAGTTATCATTGTATAAATCCAGACGAAGAAACTGAAGAAACATATCTGTTGATGTCCCCTCGATTTATCGCTAAATGCTATGTACATGTATACATGTATAGGTAATTTAAAAAAAAAATTTTTTTCATTGCATCGGACAATCATAATTTATATGTATTTACATGTATGTTTAACCCCTTAACCTACAACTACGGGCATAACCCGTAGTACGATGATCGGGCCGAACGTAAATATTACGGGCATAGCCCGCAGTAGATGATCGGATCAAACGTAAATATTACGGGCATAGCCCGTAGTACGATGATCGGACCAAACGTAAATATTACGGGCATTCTCGAACGTAAATCGTAGGTTAAGGGGTTGACGTTGCAATGATATTGTAAAAAATCTTTTGGTTCCACTAAATCTCGATCCCTTCTATTTTTCTATTTTTATCAAAGTAGGATAAAATTAATGAATAAAGTGAAAATTAAATACAGAACACATATATATTGCATTCGATCAAACACGTGAATGTGTATACCTGTGCCAAAAATAATCAGTATCGAAGAGTATTATTTGTAAATTATTCGAAAAATATGAAAAACATCACTTACCAGAAGAAAAATATAATCAGTAGTAGATTTTAATCTAAGATGTATAATAGAGTAGATCGTTGGTTAAGCTGTTAGACAACGCGCATGAATACCATAGAAGAAAAACAGATCCAACTCCAACTCCGGCTGCTGTCAAGGCGACACTGAACAACCCCCTCACAGCGTTCTGTTATGGTTATGACTTGCGTTAGCTGCCGGGTACTATGAAAATCAACTTCCCTTTAAGGAGCGTGCGCAGCATTATTTATTTTCCGATAATGCGGTCGATTGTGCCTGTATAATGGAACATTCATTTTCTTCCTTTCATTACGGTTTCATGCGTGCAATTTGACAAATATAATATAAAGAAGTATAGGAAAATCAATTATTATTAATATTCAATAGTATTATTGTATATCACACGCTCTGTAATCACAATACAATTTATATAATAATATGTACATATGTATGATAAAGTAATGTTGTGATAATATCCTGATGCTTCCTACATGAAACCAGGTACAATTTGAATATGCCAGTGTTTGATGAAAAGCATATTTCGCCATCTATGTATATGCGTATGTAATGCACTAACGTTTCTCATCATCATTAAATAATCATTAAATAATTTCGGATAACTATACTTAGTGCAAGATCGAGTATTTTCACAACATTGAATTATCATTTATCGATGACTAAAGTCCTTACATAACTCTCTGGTATTTCTCCAGATTAAATTAATTAAAAATCGCTTAGGACACATAATACAATGAGATAGAATTAATTTTCCATAACACGAAATAAACAATTATGTGTCAATAATAAGTATAAAAGACAAGTTTACATCTGCATCGATAATTGCAAAATCATACTGATAAATTCAAATCCATTTTTAGACAATAATCAAAGTAAAGATTATCAATAATAGACGTTAAATAAATTTTCTATCTACAAGAGAATAATACATCCTGTTTTACCTACGTTTCATCATTTAACTTTAACCTATACGTACCTATACATACATAAATACAAAATTCTTACGGATCGTGTCTCTTGGTCTCTTTTCTTCCCCTTTTTCTTTGTATACTTTACGTATACTCTTACACATTTTATTATTATTATTATATCGTGTTAACTGCTTTTTACGAATATTGTATTATACATATTGTTACACATACTTGTGTCATCTACTTTGAAATTTGTAAACGCAGTGCAAAAAATTCTACAGATACGCATTAAAGTTGCCCTTGATAGATTATCAGCATTGAATGCTCTCACAAGAGTTTTGCATAAGTATGCTGAGCAATGATAAATTTGTTAATGTTAATGTGTAATTCATAATTTCAGGTTCATTTAGTTTGTTTAAAAAATCGAAACATTAATGATTATGATTAATAGTGATGTATCTGTAATGCAATTATTAACCGATCGTATACAGGTAGAAAAAGAAGGCGAATCGTTGGTAACTATTCGGGTATGAAACAAGAATAAAAATATTGATAGAAGTATTTCTTTCTAATAATTCAACAGATGTCCCTTAAGACGTACGATAGAGTAAATCGTGAGTACAAAATAAAAATTGCAACATATTATGAAGGAATAGACTTGTATTACAAATGTATTAATCATTTGGAATTGGTTCTTTTCAAAAAGTTGATTTTTTGTTGGTGGAATGATATGCAATTATTAGGAAAATGTTTAATTCATTTTTTATTGTATAAATATATAACCACAAAATATTACTAGAAAATAATTTTTGCAATTTGTAACAAGAGAAAATAAAAAGACAGAAACTGAATGAAAATTTTAACATAAAGAGACGAAAGATGAGGGAGTAAAATCAAAGTAAATAGAAGGTTGTAACTACATCATAAAGAAAGTTGTACAGTGTAAACATGAAAGCGATTAATTGTCAGCAAAATATTATTAATTGGAACGACGAACAATTATTACACAGTTTTCCCTAGCAAACCTTTTTCTCTAAGCGTTTCTCGCTTTACATCGTAATATATATCAACATTAACGACGTCAACGGCATCATCAATGTCAGTGCTATGTATGTAGTTGTTACTATCTCAAGTATCGCAAAGCTAAGAGACTTTACGCCTCTGTTTATGTGATGCAGTAAAAAATATATATATCTTTTCGATTTTTCTACAATTTCTTTACAGTTACTGTTTTACTTCTCTCAGTTACTGTTCCACCATCATTAAAATAATGAAGATTGGCGAAGATAGTTTGCTATTGTTATATGAAATTGAATTATTATTTTCTTATTCAGTCATAGCACACCATAGCGAAGAATAAGCGTAATTGTTTTCATTTATTTCTTTCCCAACATAACTGACAATCTGTACATTAAATCGCCTCAAGTCCTAAGCGCTTACATAAGGAAATTATTCGAACTGAATGTTTAAATGAATTTTACCTAATATTATTACCGCGGAATACCTCTTCTGAGCTTTGTTTGAAAAAGTGAGTAGTGAATAAAGAATAGTAATATGAAAGAGTCGTGTGTAAATATATACGCGCGCGTGCATTCGAATAACGGATTGTGAGATTTTTTTCCTTTCTTCCTCCTCTTCCTCCCTTTATCTTTTTACCCGTTAATAAGGTATCTCTTTTGCGCGCAACATCAATATATGCGATTTTTCCGGCTTTTGGACAAGTATGTTTCGCTATTATGAAATATACCGAATGTTCATTTCAGTAACTTGTCTATTTTGAATCGGAAGGAAGAAAGAGAGCTCGTGTACGTATGTGGATGTGCACATAAATCGAAGCAAAAGCCACGTGCAAATTACGTGCAAATATAAACAAATTTTTTAATCACTTCAATCTTGCAATGCCTTTTTATATTTTCTTGAAATGCATATTGTAAGTAAAATATCCGGTCGCAATTGTGTACTAATATTAAGATGAAGAATCACCAAAGAAAATATATATGTATATCTGAAAGGTAGCGCTTCGAATTGAAATTGTTGTACATATATAACCACAGTTTGCGAGTGTAGTTAATATAAAAACTTCTTGGAAAAGAAAATAAAAGTTAAAAGAGCAAAAGTCAACAACAATCACATTTCTCTCACTCGCTCACTCACTCACTCAACAGTCAATCGCTCAATCACTCATTTACACTCTCTGTCTTTCTGTCTGTTTGTCTGTCTCCTCTCTCTCTCTCTCTCTCTCAATCCCTCTCTCTCGAAAAGTACAAACTCTTAAGTTACCGCGCTTAATAATAATCGTTCGAAAGTATTATTCTAAGGAAAATTGTCTCATTACCCCTTTCTTTTTTTCTCATTATTGCGCTTTCAAATCAGTGGCGAACATCGCTAAATCTGTCGTGGTATGTCTTATCGTTAACCCCTTAACCTACAACGTCGAGCTAGATTCGTGGTGCGTGTTTCGTGTACATGTGACAAACATTTTTCTTTTCTTGACCGCATTTGAACGCGCAGATATATTTTCTTGAAAAATATTAGAAAGATACCCTTAAAAATCTTGTTCGATGATCAATTGGTAGTGATTATTTATGAAACATCTTGCAGCATAAAATTAGTAGTATTTTGCACAACTTCGAACGTTCAACCAGACCGTTAAATAGCTCGACGTTTGACCGACCCTGCCGATAGTTACAACACGCGCTGTTGGAACTTAAATCGTAGGGTAAGGGGCTAAATATAGCAAATAATGAAATAGAACTATAAACCATGCACAACTATAAATCACGTTATATCACATTCAGTGATATCGGACCCCTATTTTGAAAAAAAATAAGCACGAAAGACACATGTTTCATCAGCAATACCAAATAAGGTAAAACATAAGATATAAATCAATCATTGTACCATTCATGTTATTATGCAGATTTTTCATAATAAAAATTCTTCATTCCGTTACTCTTGAATTATTTGAATTATTTGAACCCTATAGGAATCTTGTATTATCATGAAAATTTCACTAATCGTCATTTTAATAATATCTTTCATATAAGCCTTCACGCATAACTCGAATACTCGGTATCAATATCGTATAGGTTGCCAAACACCGGTGGTTTCATCCCGGCGATAATAATGGGGTCGATTATCACGGAAGACGGTGACAGCCGGAAACTGATTGTCCTGTATGTACTTGAGTGTTGCGCGTACCTAAGGCAGAACATTTCAAAGAACATGAATGAAAAAGAATCAGGTATAATGACAGGTTAGAAACATTTATCCAATGTTGATCTTGTGATCGTTCGATCGATTGCATCGCATTACCTGTGATACAAAATGTGGCAGTTCAACTTCCGGCGCAGTCGAAAGATGTTGTAGAATAAACTGATCGGATTGAGCTAACCAGAGATCGACTCCTCTCAAAGGATCATAGTTGAACGGTCCGATTCTAAGTAAACCAAGCGTACAGTCGTAAACATCCAGAACCTACACAACGATAGACAATCCTTTATGGTTATTAACAATGCGTTGCAAGTAATTTAGGTTAAAGGTGTGCGTAATAAAATCGTACTTAGAATTGAGATTTACGTATTGCGACTCCTTCGAAATACTCGCGTACCCACCTGTTGACCTCCGGTTAAATGCCTAGCGCATCTCAGCGCTTGGTCGGGTCCCTTGTCGGGGAAAGTTGCAGGGAAAATCTCGCCCGTTTTTACATTCAATCCGATACCATATATTACCGGCCACTGAGTGCTACCTCTTATCGTAGTATTCAATTCGCCTACACAGCATATAGTTAGATCGATCTCCACTGGCTGCTTGTGAAATGCCGCTAAAAGAAATGCAACGTTTTTTATACTTTATCTAAACAGAAATGATAAAAAAAGAATGACCGGGGAGAGGGGAAGAGGAGTGGCGTTGGTGGTGGTAGCGGTAGAGAAAAAACTTACAAAGAATATTGCAAAACAATTCTTCGGAATAATTTCTTGGATCGGAATAACCACCAACGAGTTGTAGTTCCAGACGACCCTCTGGAAATCCAAGGGCGAGTTCTGTTACCCTCTGGATCATTGCTGCTGCTGCATCTTCTGTGCCAGCACCATCCAGGTGCGCTAACGCGGCAGCACCGGAACCTAAATCGCATATTGATTCACAAACGTATTCAATGAATGTGCGTGCGTTTGCACGCCCGCGTGTATCGAACTGTTGTCATCGTTTATTGGTGCAATTAAGCGATAATCGAAATCCTTATGGTAGGGCTTACCGGAATGCCTCACAACGACAATTATACAGGTAGTCATATCATCCGAGCCAATGATGCTCACATTTTCTGAAACAAAAGAATAAAGAGATAAAAGGCTAAACTTAGTTATTTTCGGGACTTATAGATTATTGTTTTCTTTTTGCAATTCGTTTGTTTCTGAATGAGATTGGAGTTAAAGAAAAAGGCAATGATTGCGAACGAGACACGGAGAATGTTAAAACTGACGGCTTTTTCTAGTAATGGCTTGTTTTATTCGCACGAGAGCTAAAGTATCGCTAAATCTACTCAGTTCTTTCTTGGTCTGACTGGCTATCAGTCTCTCTCTTGATGGTATATTAGTTCGCATAGCATATACATGTATTTGTGTTATTTTTCAATACTGAAATGAGCAGTGTGTTCTTTCGGAAAATTCTCGAATAAGACAAACTGGAGACGGCATCTAGTCCAGTACAAATCGCTGCAACTAATATTATGTAGTCACAAGCATTACTGGAGGGTAATTCTCTCGTTAGTTAGATCAAATACGAAATAGTCCGCAAGGATTACGCTGTTTAATTATACACGTGATTTGTCATCAGAGGCGACAATATTGGCTTTCTGTTAAACTAGGGTTGGTTATATGAGTACATACATATGCATGCATGATCCACGGTGTGATTGACGGCACTGCCTTTGAGTCAACTAGCAAATATGGAATTAACAATGAAACATAAACATTTCTATTATAAATGTATGTTAACAGTTTCTGATTTCCAGAGTTAGTAACTTATGGCGGCAATGATACGGTGTACGTAGAAATGCAGTGCTTTTATATTTTATTTAAATATTCCCTTTTTTCCTCTCTTATTTTTTTTCTTACGCACGCACGTACGTGCATAAAGGTATATGTACTCACAGAAAAATCGGGGTCAATTACATGAGTTGCACAAATGAATGAAATGGCTCATATTTACTGTCGTGTGGCAAAGTAGCGGCCATTTCCCTTTGACGTACGTAAAGAAGTCCCATCGGTCCCACTAATTTTGCTGGCATCGAACGAAGTTGAGCTGCAGTTTCACGATATACCGGATGAGCTACGTACAGCGATCTGCTATCCGTTGGAATGTCCTCTTGTAGGACTCCGTTTACCACCAGCACCATTCTGTATAACAAATTATGCAAGCTTCGTTAAAAATCAGAATAAACTATCATTAGTAGTAAGCAGTAAATACATCATACGCAATTCCCTAGTAAGTCGGAATAAAAATAATATTACGAAAGGACATTCTATAACGTAACTCATAACCATAACGTATTAAACAGCGACACTGATTCATAGGTATATATTCAATTCCGAGTAAACAAGCGAAACACGTACAAGTAAATCGCATAAGTACTACTTCCTTTATCGATATTCGAAAGAAATGGGATATAGATCTTTAGATCATTGAATAATCGACTAAAAATAAATATCGCGATAGGAATGAACAGAACGTATATGGAGCGGTGTCGAGAAAATTTGGCGATACATACATACATGTTAGATGCATTTTTTTAATAGGGTATTTTTCTACGTATCTAGGTTTACGATCTAAAAAGTATTACGACAAAGCTGTTTATGAGATCAATGGATCGAAGATTATCGGCAAGCATTGTTGGTATTCAGGCTTTGCCGTTTGCGTTAACTGTATTAACGATAAAACCCCGATAAACGCCAACAAACGCTCAGCTGTAGCTAGCCAGCCAGCTTAGCCAGCCAGCCAGTTGGCTGTGCTTTCAGCCATTAGTCAGCTGTGCCAGGTCAGTTGCTGGCCAGCCAGCCAGTCAGTCCGTCAGCCAGCCAGCCAGCCAGCTGCCAGCCAGCCACAATAGCCAGCCAGAAGAAGCCAAAGCCAGCCGCCAGCCGCCAGCCAGTCAGCGCCGAACAGCCGGTCAGCCAGTCAACCAGCCAGTCAACCAGCCAGTCAACTAACCAGTCAGCCTCTCTTCCTAATTTACTCGAAAGGTTAAGGTCATTTGCCCCGAATGACATTCTGTGTTTAACCTTTCGTTTGTTTAACGAGATTACTAACAAACCGAGAAGCGAAACTAGAGCGAGATTTCTTGAGATGCACCACCTCGCTGCTCATTCCTAAAATGATTTCCTATCAGTACGTTTTTTCGATTCTGATCTTTTATCTAAATGTAATTAATTTGGCGATCGGTCTTTTTCCTTGAAATTATTATCGACACGATTAATAAGTGAGGGGAGGAAACGCAAAAATAAGAAACAGGAAGTGAACAAAAGTTTTATGATCGATGAATGGCCTGTGTGCTTATATGTACATATTCTGAAACATATACATATAATACCTATGCATGATATAAATATATTTTGTATAAAACCAAAACGTTTTGATTTGAGTCGGCTTTCACCGTTTATGTATATTTTTATCATATTTCGATCGTAATTTCATCAAGCTTTCGAATAAAACACACTGCTACATTTTAAGTATAACGAAGACATGAGAGAAAAAGACAGATAGATAGATAGATAGATAGATAGATTAGAGAAAGAGAAAGAGAAAGAGAAAGAGAGAGAGAGAGAGAGAGTGAGAGAGGGGACAGGGAATGTAGCTCAATGTGAGAAACGTTTTCTTTTGACTTCTTTTCATCTTTTTAAAAAGCTCACCTTCTAAAAAGAACTACGAGGTGGTTACAATTTTCCAAATAGACGAAACTTTTCTTGATAGAAATGATATTGTCGAAGAGCCAATTTGAAAGATTGAAAATTTGAAAATCCTTAGCGTTTCTTCGCTAACTAGTCGATTTTTGATTTTGAGCCGAAATCGTAGCTCTGTAATATACTCGGCTAGTTTCGATCGATAATGTATTTATTAAAATTGTCTACACATTTCCATCGATGACGTTCAGAGCAACACAGCAGACAGAGCAACATCGGGAAATTTTCGAGCAGAAGTTTGATTCATATTTCATAGGTGAAACGAATAATTTGTAAAATAACACAGATATACACAAAGTCAGAGCGCGATTAATCGTAGTATTTAATGCACACAATGTCTACGTGATAGAAGAATGAATCGCGATTCGATCGCGAAGAAATATTTGAAAGAACATGAATCCCAAATCAAGCACACGACTACGACTAAGCATTCACAACAACGTTTCATTCAATCGTCGTCTCGGTTAGGCTGAACTCATTAACAAATCGTGCTAATTATGGCTTCTATTATCGGTTAAAATGCCGATTGGTTGATCGGCGCGATCCATACACGGGTAGTGGGATGGGTTAAAATCCAGTCGGGACCAATCGAAGCGGGTGGTACCGATCAGATATCAAGTCGCCGCCGCTGCCACCGCCGCCGCGCAGCCGACATCACCATCACCACCACGAATAACAAAATAACATGTTTGTTTCGCTTTTATACCTCCTCTCTTATTCTCCGTACCTCGAAAAGTGCTTTAAAATCAAAATCTTCTTCGCACAATGCTTTTTTCTTTCACTTATCTTGTAGCTGGTGTACCGCTTACAGATGATCGAAGCTATTACTAGAACAGTGGTAACATACTACTCTGCATCTAGTTTGATACACTATAGGTGTGCACTATAGTTTTATCAAAATTCATTGAGATACTAAATTAGTTTATACTTTATATATATTGTCATTTGAATCAAAACATAACAAAGTAACAAAACCAAATTTTAAAACTGAGATTTGATTCCTTACCTTTGAAAAGGTTAATTCGCGAAATGAATTGTCGATACTCTGACACTGATTATTTATGTACCTATCTCAAATTAAAGACATGGTAAGTTATGGAGGAAGATGGTAAAAATCGATGGTAAAACGGAAGATAAACATCAGAATAAAGATGCGTTGAGATTATGCTTGATTATATAAACTGTATTTTAATGACCTTTATCTCGATCGGTCGACATAATATATGTATGTATTCTCTCTTTGATATCCCTAACCTTTCTTATCTTCTACAGAAAATCTCTTCTTCCCCAAAACATTCTTCAACTATCGTATAATATAATAAATCTGAGAAAATGAAATTTCTTAAAATTTCTTAAATGCGATCTTCAGTCACTTATCAGAGTCATTTGTTTAACATTGTGTTTATTTTATGCGAGCATTTGTAATTCGTATTATAATTTTTTTTTTCATTTTGCAAACGTATCGTTTGTGTTGTGCGTATATATTTATACAGGTGGGTTAGCAATATTCTTGATTTCATAGGAAATATCCTTCTTTTTTGCACAACGATCTTTTGTATACAACACATGGAACATGAGTCAGATACAAACTTCTGTAAGATGTAGAAAATGAAAATGACGTTCGCAGTAAATAAAGATTAGTGTATCGTTATACACCAAAGAACTGTCGTATTCGTATTCGTCGGACAACGTGGCATATAAATAGTCTTTCTATTCCTGCTCTTTGCGATTTCTCTGTAAGTCATTATATCCGGCTTATAAATATAAAAATATCGTTTCGATGCCTACCGAGAGAACACTATTATTTACTCATGGGGGAATGAATAATGAAAAAAATGCAGATTGCAAGTATATAACCATCCTTGTCATCCTGTATGATCTTTATCATCAAAGTTAGTCAGATAAATAGATAGCAAGAATGAAATTTAGCTGAACGAAGAATTATCGACGAAATTATCGCGGAAGGACAAAAAGAAAGGAACAAATGTTAAGTCGAAAATGGAAAAAGATCAGTCGTAAAAAAGGGTAAGAAAAAGGATCGAAGGAAGGAGCGGTGGAAGGGCAAAAGAGAGAGACGGAATGGAACGAAACATCTTGGTTGTTCGTGACCATAACCGGCGAAGAGGTTAGTAATAGGTTGGTCGGTTGGTTGGTTGGTTGGTTGGTTGGATGGCTGACTAGCTGACTGTGCAGATCGAGCCACACGGAAATCCACTTGAAAAGTAGCCATTACCTTAATTATTGGTCTTTCGTAGAGAGACTATGTGCACGTTAGCCAGAATACGATGCGAAGTGTGTTGGTCGGTTCTCCTGTCCTGTACAATTGGTTGAGAATTCCTTTCCACGACATTTTGCTCAGAATCTATCGTTAACTTCGCAAGCTACTTGCAAGGATAATAAAAACGCAAAGAAACAAAAACGTTATATCGTCTAACGAAAGTATTTCGAAATCGTAAAGAAGCAATCGTAAAGAGCGATTAAAATAAAAGCATATTAGCAAAGGAAAGGTATTCGCTAATAAAGTTAATATTCATAATAAAATTAGAAATAAAGTAACATTTGCATAGCATTTGAAGGAACGTTCGAATGGCAACATGCGAGAAAATGGCCAAGTATGTACCTAAATCTCTCTCGGTCAGATTTTTTCACATTTACACGATCCTTGCTGTTTTCGAGGGTATAATTTCGGAACGGCATACCAGAAACTTGGTATCTGCTGCCCCTCGCTCGCTCGCTCTTCCTTCTTTCTACCGATTACTCGCATAATGCACGCCAACTACGTAGTTACACTCGCGCCACGTTACATGTACACCTATATACGGCTGAGTGTAATTACACAGCTAGGATGCGGCCACGCAGTTATTTATTTAAGCGTGCAAAGGGCCGTAGCCATTAACGGGTGCCTTTCCTCGAATCACCTTCTCTGTGGGGCTGGTATTCTAATGACTGGTGATTTCACTGAGAATCTCTACCAAGTAAATCTAAATGACTACGCGCGACTTTGCCCGAGCAAAACGAGCATTTTCAATCGAACAATTTTCCTCTTTCTATCGTCCACTTCCATGTGGTATACCATATACACCCGTCATTCACTTTGCTCCGTTTTATCTTCTCCTTAACCGATCATGACTTTTCGGTTCTGTTTATTCTGTTAAATCAATTCAATTCGCTTGATTAAATTAACCAATTAACGGCAAATTACCGTTATCATTATCGTTATCAGATATGGATATAGATTTTGTTGGGTAATTGAATCTTCGAGTCTAAAATACAACGATATCAATGTCATAGCTGATTAACTTCATCCTACTACAGTCCGCGGTATTCGCAAGGATATGCGGGTGCAATGCAATGAATATTTGTGTTAGCGTTATTATGCTATAGGAAAATGGAAAAATGATCGAAATGCGTGTTACGAAAGCCCTCCCCACACACACAATTCCACACTGTTTGTATACGGTATACTGTAATTGTAATATACAACGTCTGGTAAGCGGGGACAGCGCGAAAGACCAATGGAAAATTTCACACTGTGCCGCCGTCGCGTCGGTTCGATTGCAGACGTCACGAGTGAAATGATAAATTATTATTACCAACAGAGAATTGTTTACGCGAAATAAGGAGGAAGCAAAACGAGAAATCAAGTAACGAAATCGAATCATTCTGTGATAACAACACGAAAAAAGGAGGTCGACATCATTTAGTAACGCGTTTTATCTTGGGTGGAATTGACTTGCGAGTGCGACCAACTTGTGTCGTAACTTGTAACGACAATTCGATAATTTCACTGTAAAAATGTTCTTTTATTTCTTTTCTTTCTGGTTGTTCGTGCACAGCGAATCCAATTGCAACGATAATTTGATCGTTCTTTCCTCCAAGAAAATTGTTACGATTTATATACGTTACAAAGAACCAAATTAGTTGCGTAAAATTTCAACTGGCTTTCATTTGTAGCCAAGCGTTTTACCTAGTCATGCACCTCATCGTCGATATCAATGGATAGCTGAATTTATTTTGAATTTGGCGGGATCTACAAATCGAAGAATTCCGATTCTAACAGATAGCGTGAATAACGAAGAGCGAATATTACCGTTACCACCTATCGGTATTTATCAATAGCTATAGCAAATATTGTTTATTAAAGATATGAAACATCGCGATTAAATATCTATGCAACAATCGTGCTCATTTATTTGCTTTTGTTCGGTTGGAGATGATTTTCTTCGTTCTTTTTTCGATTATTCGATTCAATAGATTAACGTTATACGAGGAAAGAATATCTACTAGTACTAAAGAACATCTAATCGCTACTACTACTACTACTACTACTACTACTACTACTACTACTATTACTACTACTACTACTACTAATACTACTACTACTACTACTACTACTACTACTACTACTACTGCTACTACTACTACTACTACTACTACTACCACTACTACTACTACAGATTAAACTAATCGTTGCATCGCAAATGGTTTCTCTGCATGTTCAATGTAACAATAAGAATCTGCAACACGTTCAATGTACAATAAGTTTTCGTTAATAACGGTACGTTTGTCGATGAATTAAAATCCTCGTTGAATCACTAGTACATGTATAATCCAAGATAGAAAATTTATCGAAAAGGTTATCAACGGAAACCGAGCAAAAGACATTCTAACTCATCGATTTGCTTTTTTTATATACATATGTACGTACGATGGACATGAATAATTACCATATACAATTCAAAGGGATTCTACGCGGTTGGTTTTTTCCTCTTTCTAGATTACAACTAAAACATCTTGGAGAAATAAATGACTAAACCGTTTTACGATAAGATTAGTAGAGAACACGATCATCCTACATACTACGCCGAGGGAGAACCGACAATGAATTGAAAATAGAAAAATTCACTACGTTTGAGTGACGAAGCAATCTGACGATACAATCTGTTTTTTCCCCAATACGCAAATATCCCGATTAATTTTATGATCGTACATAATAATCGTGAATATTCCAATACGGTACGATTAAAGAATAACCGATATATGTATTATTCTAATTATCTGAATGAACAAACATTGAAAACATTGAAACAGAAAGTATGTACGTATTTAGTTAGACAAGTAAGAAACAAGCGAAATCATGAATACAGTAAAGGGACGTATGTAAGTATTTATAAGTGGTCACCGTGATCAGTCAAACTTTTACATCTTCGTCTTATCCCCAGTTTTCTTTCTGAAACCGAAAAGAGCCAGTCTGAACTAAATCGAATCGAATCGAATCGAATCGAATCGAATCAAAAATTTGTACACTAAAAAAAGACACGGACAGCAACCTGTTCGGTTTTAGCAGTTAAAATTATTGAATTTATAGTTTTTCCATAGTTGGAACGGGAGACGATAACGCACATAATAAGCATGCTCAGATAACGAGTAGCCGTTTGAGCTAACGTAGTCCGATAAACGGTGCCCAAATACCATATGTATATGCGTACATAAAAACGACCATCATCTAAAGCGGACCAACCACAAACAACTATTTACCAGATCGATTATCGAACATTCAAGTCTATCGATATCCTGATACTTTATTTCGACGTATTCGTTATACGTACAATGTTTGTTACCTAACGATCTCTAAAATGATCTTGTTTCAATGCAATGTTCTTCTCTTACCGAAACACCAATAATCCAAAGAATAAATATGTATCAAGACTTTATACATATACTTGACATAAAAGTAAATAGCGATTACAATATAATTACATTTGAAATGTAGATTTAAAAAAAAACAAAACAGCTGAAAATGTAATATAATGTAAAATCGGAAGTTCGCCCAAACCCGAAAGAGGAAGACTAAGTAAAATAAATAATATGGTTAAATTTTTAGTCGTTTCGATTCGTCATCGATATGGGAGTGCAATCGCAATATTGGATCGCAAGCGTTTTTTCATACTCACTTTACGGTTCTTCGGATTTTTCTTCAAACTGATCGACACGTTCCTGCCGCCATTTTTGAGAAATATGCTGCGTTTGGTATTGCTTTCGTTCCTTTTTTGCTTTTCCTCCTTCAACTTTTCGCGATCTTTCTGCAATATTAAAAAAGGAAAAGTTTTGAAAACGAAGCTTGAAAACCAGCTCCAAATTTATGATTTGAACATTCATTCAATTCAAACGTTTTTGTCGTGCCTTTCCTCTCTAAATTTGATTCGTTGATATTCCTTCAAACACTCCTAAGTCATATTGGTTAAATACGCGCATGTATTTGTCGCGTGATATGTATCTCCTATTCGAGTGAAATAAAACGAGACATTTTTTACGTTTAAGTCTAAACATTTTTCCCTCTCACTCCATTTGTTACATCCACAGGAAGGTTCTAACAATTGGAATGACTCATCACGAGTAACGGTAAATTATACCTACGTTCATTCGCTCTAACTTAGATATTACAAGCATCATAAAAATGCATTTACGTTGATACGAGGTTTACTTAGATCATATGAATCGATTAAACAATAGGAAATAAAGCTGTCGGTAGAAAAATCTCTCTAAAATTAAAAAAAAATTTAGAACATAGCTCGTTTGTTGGTTGTGTCGTGAATTGCACTCTACCCTGTTTACGTCACGTTACAGGAAACCAAATCCAGCGATTCTTATTTTCTTTTCAATACTTTCTGGTGCCCCCACTGTCTAGCGTTCATAGAAAGAAGAAAACACACACAAAAAAAGAGAGAAAAGAAGAAAGGAAGAAAGGAAGGAAGGAACAACCAACTACATATGCCATATGCTCTCAAATAACATAACTATAGTACCTATACATACGTACAATCGTAGTAAGTGAATTTGCATACAGTAGCCCAGCAAGCCTGCAATCGTCTGATTCTCTACATATTTATGCGCTACGACTTCCTCCGATTGTTTATAAACGTATTCGTTTATACTGGATGAACAATGTGACGAACTTATATCCTTTTTCTTTTTCCTTTTTTTATATACTCTTGCACGTACAATATGCAGTCGACTTTAATCGGAACACGATTAAAACGCGTTCTATGTTTCTGTATTTGATACGAAGTTATCAATTTGTCGACAGTTAACTATCGAAAGACTAGTACCTACGTTTACCTGCAAACGGTAATGGCAATTATAATTCCATAATCACGCTGATCTGTTGTCAAAATGTGTGATTACGCGCATCTAATCCGTGCACGCACGCAATTGTATAGGTGAAAAGAGTACGGATAGGATTCACGGCGTGAACGGCGCGTGCGTGGACACGGACGTAAGTACATGTGCACGTACACCACAAGCTAGTCCGCATTCCACGAGTGGAACAACCGGTACACGGTCCAGTGACTCTCAAGTTGCATCTCTCAAAGTTGTGTTCGAATGGGATGGAATCGTTATGCAACAGACAACAGAAGACGAGAGTCAGTGGCCCGTTGAATTCACGGAAGGTGAACTGTTCTTCCGGGTCCTCTTCTCTTCTTTTCCTATCTCACTACCTTTCTTCTCTCTTTTTCCTCTTTACTCATTTCATTCGTTTAGTTTCGTCACTTACACAGCGAACACGCGCTTATAGTTTGCGGATGGATTGAAATCGAAAGTCGTACTGTCCGTAACACAAAAAAAAATGACGCACACCTGTTTCTTACAGATAGTCGTCACTTTTTCCCCTCTTTCTCTTTGGTTTCTCGATTCTACTTTTCACGTGTATCTGTATCCTAATTCTACGAGATAGCATGCTCTTCGATATCCGCGTTCATACAAAATACGGTTAGAGTTAAAATGCAATTGTCTTATCGATCCGAACAGGATGCACTTATCTAACGACTCGCTTAACCATGGTATTTTCTTTATTTATTTAAAAAATGTTCCTCTGTAAAACAACGATAATCAATTTGATAGAATAATAAATTGCTACAACTCTATCTTTCCCTCGAATACGTCTGGGTCTAAGGATATCAGTGTCAAAATATCGGCGTCAAAAAGTATTAGTAGAACAATCGTGGTGTAACTCGATACCCTCAACGCTAAGTTTTGGCAACAATTAATATTTTGCAGGGCAGTAATAATACGTTCGTAAATCTCTGTGAGCGATAATTATCTAGGGAGCTAGAGTGAATCTAAATTTCTAATCTGCCCCTCCCTCCTGCCCTTTCTCTCTCTCTCCCCCCCTCCTTCATGCTTCGAGCTAACAATAAGCTTAAATCTGAGTTTCTGATTTATGTAGACCCCGTAGGGAGTGCAGTTACCAGGCCACTCTACACTCCACACACTACACAGTACACACTACGCACACCTTCTTTACCCTCAACGCGCATACGTAGATACACTTCTATGTATATATTCACATACCTAGCGTATATACTATATACGTAAGTACATCCATATGCTTACATCTATTCCCGGTGCGATGTTGCAACGATACGCATGTACGCAAGACACATTATCCTATTAGTGGTACTTACCTATACGTGTCGATGAAACGCATCACAACATATTCCTATGAATATAAACACCGAGTGTGTGTATCTGTTGAACCGTAGTGCGAATGAATTTGTCCAGACGCATACGTAACGATGCGTCAACAAAACATATATATGCACTTAAAATCAACTTTTATACAACTGTCGTCAAATTTTAATTGGACTTTATTGAAGTAAAAAGTAATCTATGATAATAGTATTTTTATGTAAAAGTTTTTTTTAAAGGCAATGATCTATTATTTCCAAAAATTTCTACGCACACGTAAAGCAACTTAAAAGAAAAGGCGTCGGCAAACAAATATATAAAATATCAAAGAATAAAAAAATTAAAAATTCGTTCAAAATATCTCATGTCCGATCCGATCGATACAATATTTCGTTTCGTATTTAAATTCTGCGTCTAATTTGATAGGATAGAAAATATAATAAATTTCCTTCCTGACAATAATATCAAATTTCATTCAAAATCACCAATAATCGACAAATACGAAGATCTAAGAACAAGTAGAACAAAAAAACAACACTCGTATAAAGGTGTATGCGAATTAACGTTACAAAAAGGAAACCGAGCCGTATCGAATCATATCGAGTCATCGAGTCGTGCATAGCATTGAAACGTTACGGAAAATGATGGTATATCGTTGGATGGCAAGTGGTAAGTAAGTAGCTGTCACAGATGAACTAGCGGAAGAGTAAAAGGTTAACACCCTCTACTAGCCTTAAGAGCATCTTAACTCAGTTTAGTCCGTGACTTAAGAGAGTTTCGAGAGCCGAGAGACTCGTGTATCCACCACTACTATTATCACCAGCTCTACTCTTAAATACACATACAGTATACATCCATATTCTCATCTCCCTGCCGCCGCGCTGCCTTTATCATCATTTGAAAAGACTCAAAATCTTATATTTCCAATCAAGATACCTCCATTTAATCATGTTACTGTTTCCAATTTCTTCTAACCAATTGATGATTATTCTCAATTGAATTTTGCAAAAAATGCAAAAGAGTGAAATATCTACCGTATATACTTTAGTCTGGCATATTTGTTTTCTTCTCCTTCATTGGAACGTCTAAAAAATTTAATAATTATTAAAGTACCAAAAAAAGAAAAAATTCAGGTTAAGATTAAGTCAATAGGAAACTGTGGCAGTTTATGGCTCGAGTTTGTGCGAATACCGGGGATTAGTTACAATTTCATGCACAAATCACTTTAATATTTTCCTATTAAGCCATATAACCACGTTGCACGAGTTCCTATTACAGTTGCAGAGGAATATATAATATAGCCTAAGTATATACTATGCTATATTATATATGTCCATACATAAAGTACAGTGGTGTACATATTAAACATGTACACAAAGGAATACTTAAACTCTTTTCAATCACATATGAATATGTGCGACGAGTCTAATAATAATTACGCGTGTCTAATATTCAAGAATAAAAGTAAAAACTGCGAGATTTCGGATCGTTACATAGAATACTCAAAATAGAATTAGTGAGAGCAATCATAAACGATGGATGAATTTTTGTAACTTATGAGTATAAAAATTCTATTTCCTCTTTAAAAAAAAAGGAAATAAGTAAAGTGTATGAAATTAATCGTATTTCATTAAAAGAAGATAAAAGCAACAGTTTCAAGGACGCAAAATAAAAATATACAGATTTTCGATAAAAATCGTAGAAATAATTGAAAGAGCGAAGGAAAAGAAAAAGGGAAAGGTAGAAAAAGATGGATAATATAAGATCGAAGAATGGCAAAATATTAGAAAAGAGAAATGAACTTGGACATACAGAATATATGGTTGGGCGAGTAAAGAGAATAGATGAAATAAATACAAAATAAATGAAAAAAAATTAAATGTACAAACGGTAGAGTAAGTAAAAAATTAGACGCGTGAATATATCGAAAAAATGGGTCGACGATTCTGGTTAGTGGTTAATAGTTATGGGCCATGCATAACTATTCTAATCTAAATGTAGCTATGTAATACTATGTAATCTAACTTAACATTATCATATAATAATATAATAGACTATGTAATCTAAACATAAACTAATCTAAATGTAACACCTATAGCAAGTATTGTATACACACGTGGTGTTCAAGAAAATGCTTGATACCAAGAACACACGTAGACAAGATACAACACCGAAGCCTCATGGCTTCAGGGTCCCAGCCACGGCCAGATTAATGAAGTTCATTCGCACAGTGACTCTCAATCGTTAATCGGTATTTCGTAAAGCTATTTTAGTTTTCGCTATACCCAACAATTCTTCTTTTTTTCAGGCTTTAATTACAAAAAAATTCCGGTAATATTGCAATTAGTAAAACAACTGATAGCAATATACCACTTCCTATAACGAATATTTCTTCAAATTTTGCTATTATATCATATAACTTTATCATTAATACAATCTCATCAAAAAATCAACTTGTTGGCTAGCTTCAAATATTATATATATATATTATATATATATATATAATAATTATTTGCATTAAATATATATGTCTGTGTATGAACGCACGGTCTTTTCGCGAACAATTAAGTTTCATCGTCCATCTATTTTATGAGTCAATTTTATTCTGTGCTTAATAATTCAAGAATAACAGGAACGCAAAAGAGTATTTTCCAATCGATGTTTAAGTGGTCTTATTTTTCAATATTCTTCTATATTTTTAAGTAATTTTCACATAAGTTTCAGTTCAAACGTTAACGTAATATTTAAATTAAGTAATTTCACTTATATAATATTAGACAAGTACAATAAAATATTGTTTCTTTCTTTCATCAACAAATTTGATAATTTATATTATCTAAACATTTTATAGAAAAATTAAATCCAGATTTACGGTACGATATATTGATATATCTATCGACCGATTAATCTACAAGAAAACAATATTAAAAGAACGAAAGGTGAAAAAGAAAACCGAATTTGATTGATCGACAAAAGAACTCAAATAGCATTACAATACGAGTACACTGTATACGACGCGCCGATTTCCTGTATGCCTGTATGTAATGCGACACTCGGCTTCGATAGTGTACACGTTGTCGCTTGTAAATTGTGCAAGTTGTTCTACGACGCAATTTTCCTACATACATATGTATACAGATATGTACAGCTTTTCACTTGATATCACTTGTATACCTCCACCTTTGCATACTTTACAATGCGTATGAAAATTCGAGAACTTTATATGTTCTGTTTCATTTTATCTCAATTGCCTTAGTAGATGTTAGAAATTAAATAGATTATGCTCATATTTGTTTTTATATGCGAATATTATCATATCTGCATTACTTGCACGTGTAAAATTATAAAAACTATAAAATTCTAAAATTATAAAATTCTAACGGCAACTGCACTATTTTATTAGACCATTTGCGGGCTTACAGGTCATGATATGCGAGTCGTAAAAAATTGTTTACAAACACATTGTCTTGGCGGTTGACTCCCAACGTTTACAAATACGTTAGAAACAGTTGTGCGCCGTGGCGTACTGAATCAAAAATTATAAGAATTTGTCAGAAATTAAAAATCTGTGAAAACCAACATTTTTTGTGTAATATACTTTTAATAAGTTTCAACATCGACAATGACAGCACTTACCACTTTACGGCAGTTGATTGAACAAATGGTGTCCGATTTTGCAAATAGGTGATGAAAAGGTAATGTCTAGTAATGTTGAACCTGCATTCGACAGGGCAACGAGGAGATGGCTATCGTAAAATAGTAGTTACGCAACAAGCAACTGGTTGTATGTATACACACGCGTTGTAGTCGATCCGAAACGAAACGTCAGTGGTCACACTGTCATCGTCACTGTCATCGTCACCGTCACCGTCACCGTCACCGTCGCCGTCACAGCCGCCGTCGCCGTCGTCGTCGCCGTCACCGTTACCGTTATAGTCGATATTGTCGTTCACATTGCCAGCACATAATGTTATCGAGCACACACGACGTAATAACTAACCAACTCGGATTCGTTCAAAGCTTGAGAGCGAAAGAAACGATGGAATGACGAGAGAAAAAACCGTAAAGATATAGATAGAAGAGATACGATCTGATCGTGGTAGTCGTGTCACTTACGATTGCCAGTTACACACAGTCCAAACAGAAAAAGTGAGGCGCTTCGAGTGACAGTTAAACAAAAATTCAATAAGATTGAACCGACACGTTTTCTTTTTCATTACAATTACTCACACAACATCTACATGGTCCGCACTAGCACTCGCGTCTGCACTCGACCTCGTCGTCAGAGTCGCCTCCTCTCCTACCATCTAGCTTCGTTTGTTTCCGTCATTCTTCGACTTTCGCGGCAACAATGGCGCCTTTTGCGATTCGAAATCATGTTTCAACTAATTCTAATTACAAAACCAATTGATTTTCTATAGTCTGTGCTTTCTTTTTTCAACAAATGATGATTGCTTGTTACTTATTGCATAATATTCCGAATGAACAGGAAACAAGATAGCTATAAAGCATTATAAAGCACTTCACTTTAATATGTGTATTTATTTTCATGCTTATTGCATATGTATCATATATAACTATAAATATATATCAATAAAAGGATCGTTATCAAATCTTTTCATAATATCCATTAAGAGAAGTAATTCTATAATTTACTTTAGAATTTCATAGAATCCTCAAAGTAAACTAAAAGTAAAATATATAACTACGTTCGAATATAATCAATTTATATATATATAACTTTATATATATTTATAATTTTTATCAGTGACACAATGTACCGATGTAATATATTTTTTTAAATACAAATACTGTCATATTATATATTCTCACAATGTGTTCCCTAACTTTTATGTTTCGTGAAAACGTTGTGTAATATGTTATTGTCTAATATGTTACATTACAGATGAGATACCTCGTTTATCCTTACATAACATACATGTGCATATATACATACATACATATATATATATGTGTATATATATATATATATATCATTGTACATATCAGGGGCGTGGTTGTAAGGTTGTTACTGAGGAATCTACTATATCGACATATGACACTCTTTAATATCCATTGAATCATAGTTGAATTTGGATGATTCCTACGACGTAGCACAACTATAGAGATACATACATATAAAAACAGAGTGCGTGAGCGAGCTGAAAAAGCGATATAGGAATAGGAAGAGAACGCTCCATAGAAACCCCTTGTGTCCTTCTCTGATAAAATATGCAGATTCGTACAATAAATATGCAAGTGAAACACCGATCAACGAGTGACGCCAGTGTGCATGGCCGATTAGAGACGAGTAGAAAGGGACCTTTATGCAGCGTTCTCTTCCTATTCTTATATTGTATCTATTTGCACTGTTTTACACGGTATTATATGATTGGCATACTTTACCTTTGTATCTCTATGGGTACAATCGCACAATGTATGTACATACTACAGATAAATATACACCCCATTCTTAATTAATATATATACATTGTATATGTGTACATTGAAAAATATTTGTTACTAATTAGACATTTAATATGAAAGTAACTTCAATGATTAAACTTTTTCAGATATATAACAGTTACTAGGCAAATCTCAGATATATAATTACATATCAGGTAATCAAGACAGTTCATAGGTTCTCCGTTTTTAGGTTATTAAGTATAATTTTTGTAAAAGCTTGTAAACAAAACGATAAATGAACGAAATAGAAAAACGCGGTACATTTTAATTTTTAAAAATATCGTTTCGAAAAGGAGCACAAAGAGAGAGAGACAGAGAGACAGAAAGAGAGAGAGAGAGAGGGGGGGAGGGAGTGAGAGTGCAGGGAAGAGCAAAAATACAGACATTTAATCAGGTACATATAATCTTGCGTATTGCACATGTGTACATATTTACACGCCACGTTACATATGTCTATATTCATAAGCGCATATATGTCATATACAATGTACACTGTACATTATATTTATAATATACACATTTGCTCAAGTCTTGCGCACCATCTATCGGAAGAAGATGGTACAGTATTTCATTAGAATTGTTTCGCCCCTCTATTCAGCTTTTGTGAATTTCATCGGCAGAGTCGAATGTGATTTGAAGATGGCGATACAGGAGTAGGGTTGAGCGGACGCTTCGTAAGGAAGCCTCTTATTTAGCAGTAATAGCTGAAATTTCGATCGCCGTTGTGTCTGGTGAGTAAAAAGTGATATCGAAGGAATTTTGAACAAATTTCGAGTGAGATTTAAGTAGAACATGAATGGGAAAGAAATCGGAGATTTCCATCGGTTGAGCAACGAAATCTCGGGATACCTACTTACACAAGTACATATGTACATACGTATGTACGAACCGTTCCTCTTTCCAGACTGGGAAGTTCAATGCGGAGCACAAGCATGTGTCACGTCGCGGTCAAACGAGAGCATGAGTTCTCTAGCGACCGTCTGTATGCGAACAGGAATATTTATGAGCATATGATACACATGATCATACCAATTTGTATTTGTGTACTCGCGCGAGATCATAAAGCTGATTCAAACCAGAGACACGAAAATGGGCAAGAACTTGAGGCGTAACGGTATCATCGATTCATCTCGCTTTTGATCTAGTAAATAAAAAGTAGACTCTTTAATTAATTTCTTTAGTAAATAATTAGTTTCGTTGCAATTTTTTGCTTAAAATGAATTTATAATATGTAAATTGATTATAACGTTAATCGATTGAGAATTGAACAAGTAAATATAAATTATTTAATTTAATACAAAAAAAGGTCTGTAATTTATAATTAGTGAAACAGCGAAGTAACAGTGAAAACGGTAAGGTGGAACGTAAACGCTGACATCAATCGATGATACATATCTATAGTATGGTATAACAATTGGTTCATGTGCTTATTCTAAATGACAATAATACATACATACTGATAGATTAAAGACAGCAAAGAAATACCTGCGGTATTTCTCTTGGTTTCTTTCAGATGGTGGCGGGTTCTTTGCTTTTCGTGCTAATGAGGGGAACAATTCAAAAGGGGAGAGGCCTAAAACTACTAACACAATTTACTAATTGAGATGGAGATGGATTATCTTTGTACATATGTGTATATATACATGATATATATATATCTGCAATTGCCAAGTAAAAAAGAGAGCAAGCGATTATGGAATACCAAATGACCAAGCAGTACTCTCGTTTGCGTAAGGTTAATACGCACGCGATCTAGTCAAGAAAAGAAGACTTAAGCGTAGGCTTAAGGAGTAGTCCTTACAGAAGAAATGATAACGTTTCGTCATATAGAAGAAGACGATGCAATCAATCCAGAACATGCGAGCCTAACTGTAGAAGAAACATAATAACAGGCTTGAATTGCGAATGTTATTCCAATCGTACCTTCAAAGTATTGCAAACAAAGACCGTATTTCTGGAAAACCGAGGATCGTGCATCGGATATCGCAAATGAATAACAACACACAGGTAACTCCATCGTAATGAAATATCAATAACCTACCGATTCCGCTAGAATTTTATTACCAAAGGGAATATGTTACCAAAGAAACCATTAATCGAGCACTTGAAAAGCATCGGTAATGGTACGCGCGTAAACGCATAAGTATATGGTTTAATCTTATAGTAATGTGTCCTGCTACATATATATATAGCTGTGTTATTAATAGCAGTAATACCAAATTGGTCTCTGCTGAAAGATAAAGAATAGATGACCAACTTGAGGGGGAGTTGGTTATGATCGATTACATAATGAAGAATGTACTGCATGTTAATAATTTTTATGCAAAGGTAATGTACTATAACTGAGTAACAAATCTCGAAGTAAAAGTGACACTCGCCACCATGAAAAGGAGTTATTAACCCATGGAAAATTACGATGCCTTTATCGACTTACTTTCGTTCGTTGGTGTCAGCATTTCGTAATTTAATACCAAAAGAAAAAGAGAAAGATACGAATTTTCTAATTATAATTTTAAAGATTTATATTTCGTGACAAACGATAGATTTGAGTGTAAAAGAAGAACAATCTCTTTTGTTCATATGGAATGCGGTCAATACGGTTGATTTGATGTATGTTATCATCGAACGAACAATCGAAAACGAAAGACTAAGTGAGAAAGGGAGAGAGAGAGAGAGAGAGAGAGAGAGAGAGAGAGAGAGAGAGAGAGAGAAAGGAAGGGAGGTGAATCTATCATATACCGCGAGCGAGTAGGCAAATGAAAGGGTGGGGTTTAGAACAATTAGTATATCGTGATGGAGAAGGCGAGGGGTAGAAGAGGCATAAAAGAGGCAGAAGAGATATAAAGTTCTCGAAAGATTCGCGTATAGCAAAGCTGGTAACTCTATCTGAATAAATAACTATTTTATTGACAACAACTTTACTGACATATCGATGAGTATTGAATTCTCCTTCAAAGAAACATATTCTCTGAAGATAATGAGGAATTAGCGTAGTAGCAGCAGTCGCAATGGGACTCTGTTAGTTGAAAGAAAGTACAGCGAATGACCGAGTTGGAGGAAAGAAAGACGAAAGATTGTAGACGAGAAAATCGAAGGAGGAGGGTTGAAGGAACGAAAAAGGTATGGAAAGAGTCTGAAGCAGGGTGGAGAGGGTGTCTGGCTGGGCTGAGGGGTAAAATCCAGAGCGATATCGACCGTGAATTGCGCTTGCGTGGAAAAAGGCGCGCAATCGCTGTTGAGGAAGCAGCGTACCGCCGCGAGGAACAAGCAGTCAGTCGATCGTCGCGACGACCATCACCGACGAACAATAACCCTGTTGTTCTGCCGTACTTCTTTCTTTATATGGCCGCCGTTATTTCGCAGCTACTATTCCCTCTTGTACTGATATCAATCATTTTGTCGGTCAGAAGAAAAAGCTCCGTGTATTCTCATTGTCAGTACGTTGGTCTATTTCATCGCGTAACCATTCGGCTGAATTCTTTGATTCTTCCGCGAAAACTGGGTAAATTGTTGTTTTTCGACTATCGGTTTTATCGTTATTCCATTTCTTCCGGTATCCTTGTATCCTTGTAACAGCCTCGGTGATTCCAATGCGCGCACGAACGAAACGCGCATTTACGGAAAGCTACCACGTGAAAAGAGAAGTTGTCATTAGTAAGTATGCACCGAAGGAATTGTAAGTAAGAAGGGGAAAAGAACGCGCCTAGTTATTTCCATGATATTGGCTTTTTTCGTATTTCTTTCATTAGCCCACTTTTAACTTCTGGATTTCGATTACGAATGTAGGATTGGTAAACGATTATAACTATGATTTAAGATATTCACGACGACACGTAAGCTTCAAACAAGAATCCGTTTAAATGTATCACCCGACGCACGCTTGTTTGATGCAATAAATAAAAAGTTAGTGCAATAGACTGTGGACGAAGGAAAAACAGAACGAAAAAAGGAGTTAAAGAACTAAAGAGAGGAGAAACGCGAACAAAAGTGGGAAAGCGAAATAGAAGGAAGTAAGAGGGGGAGAAGAGAGGAAATATCGAAACGATAAGAATACGATAACCAACTATAGTTACTTTGAACACGAACGTATTGCCTCGCTAAGCCTAATTCCGTTGCTCTTAGTTCTGGCTACAACAAATAAATAACAAATTTTCCTTCGGGACCAAAGTAGAGCCGATGATGAGCGCATTGTGCGATTTTAATATTGATTGTGAAAGTAAAAACAATCACGATTGAAGTGTGTTTTGATAAAAAAAGGAAAAAGAAAGAGAAAGGGTGAATCGCAAGTTGCGTATGTAATTGTGTAGGATTAAAAAACAAATAGAAAGTTAAATGGTCAAAATCGATATGCAACAAAACGTTTTAAGTCAAGTAGCTGGAAGCGAACAACTGCAACAAGAGGAAGTTCAGCTGACCGAATTATTACCAGTGAAGCAATCGCGAATAAGGGAGAATGAAATTTTTAAACATATGAACACAAATGCTGATGCGACCGATGCTTTGAAGATACTGCGAAGTTTCACAACTGCCGATAGTTGCTATAACAACGATGAACATGAACTTTGCTCGCGAAATTTGTCTCTTTGCCGAAAAATCGAGCAAATTGAACAAGAAAAACAAGAGAAGGACAAACAGTGGCGAGAAGATAAACTGCGAAAGAGAATTGCAGAGTACGATAAACAAGTGATCGATAGCACCGAAATCAGAAAAGAAAAAGAAAGAAACAATGTTCGAAGATTCGAAAATAAATCGAGGACAAAGAACAGAAAATACAAACATTTCGATAAAAAGTCGATGATTGGTTGTGTAGTAAAATCTACGAAAAAAAGAACGATCGTTCGTACGGTAGAAAATACTAAAGATCAAAGAGATGAAGGAAATGGCGACGATGGGATGACACACCGCTATAAATTAGGAGAAAACGCATTCCTCGAAAATGAGAGGGGAAATTTCTTATCGGAGAATAACGAACAGGTAGAGTCAACAATTTATTTGGATTTAGACAACAATAGTGAGTTAAACGATGACGTTTACATGTTTCGTCGTGAGTTGATAGATGGGGAACAAGGACGGAAGGTAAACTTAAGAAACGTGGAACAAACATACGAAAACGAGAAGTCTGCGAAGACTACCGATGGAACGTTATTTAATCGAATAGCGATTCCTTGTGGGACGTCGATTGAAAATAACATTGATGTAGCAGAAAAACGATTTATTATCACTGCTGAGAAAAATAGCATATTTGATACGAAAGTATCAAACCCAAAATTGTTACTGGGAGATTCGGCAAACGTATCAAATGTCAATTTTCATATAACAACGATGAGTTACCTTGTGGAGAATAAAGATAATAATAATAAGGTTCAAGATGAAGAGAATCCTACAAATCCATTATGCAGACCAGAAGCCTCCGACAGTATAGTGGCTACCAAATCGACGTCGTCAACGTCAATATCAACATCAACGTCATCGTCATCGTCATCGTCATCGTCATCGTCGTCGTCGTCGTCGTCGTCGTCGTCGTCGTCATCGTCGTCGTCGTCGTTGTCGTCGTCGTCGTCGTCGTCGTCGTCGTCGTCGTCGTCGTCGTCGTCGTCGTCGTCGTCGTCGTCGTCGTCGTCGTTGTCGTCGTCGTCGTCGTCGTCGTCGTCGTCGTCGTCGTCGTCGTCGTCGTTGTCATCGTCATTGTTGTCATCATCAACGCCGTCGCCGTATTCGAAGGAAGAGAATACAAACGGCAGCGAGTGCGACCGCGGCAAGAATCAAAGTACCGCTTTGCACGGTATGAAAACTAAACAAGAGAATCAGCAAAAGAGATATTGTTGCGTAGTGTGCGAGGCGCGATTTAAGGGTAGCGGAGGTCTTCGTAACCACTATAAGATCGTACACGGTGCGGGACCAATCTTCAAGTGTGACGAGTGTGGGAAAGAGTTCCCTTTAAAAGAAAGATTAAAACTGCACGTGAGAACACATACTGGCTTCAAGCCATATAAATGCCCAGAATGCGACAAGAGTTTCGCCAGAGGAGGACAACTGGTGCAGCATCGACGTACTCACAGCCAGGTAAAACCGTATCGTTGCGGTTTGTGTTCTGGCACGTTCACCTGCGCTGCGAATTTGGCGTTACATGTAAAACGACACAACGGACAAAAGGATCACAAGTGTGAAATCTGTGGTCGTGCGTTCGTTCGGCGAGACGCTCTCAAGAAACATTTAGAATGTCTTCACAGAGACGTTAAATCTTTTCTCTGTGTAATCTGCAACAAGACGTTCAAGGGTCATTTACCTCAACACATGAGAACGCACGCACGTGATCGGCCACACGGTTGTGCCACGTGTGGTCAAAGATTTGCTCAAAAATCTCAATTGACTGTCCACCAGAGAACGCATTCTGGACAAAGACCGTTTAGGTGTTTGGTTTGTTGGCAGGCATTTGCACACTCGACGGCACTTAAACTTCACACAAGAAGACACACTGGCGAAAGACCGTTCAAATGTGCCGAATGTAACGCTGGTTTCACGCAACTACCCCATTGGAAAAAACACATGAAATGTATCCATGGCAGAAATGAGCCGTACGCTTGCAAAAAGTGTACAAGTTTCTTCAGAATTAAAAATGATCTGGAATGTCACGAAAAAACTTGTCATCCTGAATCCGAGACTGAACACGACGTTCCGAATACTCAAACCTCAGATTTAATCACAAACACGATCATGCCAGCATCTATTTCCATGGCCTTACAACCGACAGCGACTCTGCTTTCCAATGAAATAATCAGCGATAAACCCTCGCCGTCGCCCTCCAAATATAGAATAATGACTGTCGAGAGGATGAGATTGTTGCTCGCTGTACTTCTTAAAAGAATCAGCAAGCAAGAAAGACTCGACGAACTAGGCTTTGGTAAACGACTGATCGACCAAGTTCTTTACGATTCTCTGATATCCGCTGGCAAAGATCCAGTGGCAAGCAACGGTTTATCCGAACTTGAAACACTCACCAAGAATCTCGAGATATTCCTCAAATGGACTGTACCTAAAGAACATTGGGAACATTTTCGCAAATTGAATAAAACTCCCGAAGATATTTTGGAAACATTGACTGCTACTTAAATCAAAGTCCTACTCGTTTTAACATCATCTATGTGGCAATCGCTGGTATATATTTACCAAAGACTAACAAAAATACCGGTCGATACCTCAAATCCTTTCAAAATTACGATCTGATCCTGATTCTAAAGCAGACGCTTTTTAGATCCAAGACTGCCTTTCTTCAACCACAGGCGATCTTTGTACCAAGTCCTATATTATTATATTTTCCTTCGACAATGATTACATAGATGGACAGTGGGTAGATATAGGTACAGGTGAACAAATAACAGAAGATTTCAAGTAACTAAGCGAAACGATACGTATCTGTCAGTGAACAGAACAGGCTACCTAGTAATAATAATCTAATTTTAAGAAACGAAATCATTAGTGATTATTTATTAGAATTTCGATGCACAGACGTTCTTTCATATAGTATAAAATTAGTACTTGCTAGTCCAAAGTGCAAATGTAATATTCCTAATAATAGGCAAGCGACTCGTTATAATCACCGTTTCTACTTCTGCCGTTTTATTCCTCTTTCCGTATTATGAAAGATCAAATATAAAATCGATTTACGACATAGCATGCACTTTAATGATATTCAGAATGAGTTTTACACTGACCACGTTTTGTACAAGTAATACTGAGTTGTGTAAAAACTAATAGACTTGATAAATACTTTAATATTTCATCATCTAAAATTGAAAAGTCGGTATTCAATTTGCTTTGTGATAAGTTAGTTATATGTACATCGCGTGCCATGTTGTTTGTTTGTACTGCAAAAACTCGTACGAACAATATGAAAATACGTAGATTTTATACTTTTACGCAAAGTATAAAGCGATAATATACACGATATATAATTTTCATTGTGATTTATGTGATTCTAAGTGATATGATACTTCAATTTCATGAGTTGTTCCTCGTTAACGAATATATAAGTATATCTGCTACCGTACAGATATTTTTAACAGTCAACGGGCTACGTTTTCTTCAGGGTGCCATGCGTCATACTATTTCTTGCCCATGGTAATATTAATAACTCTTTTTTATTTATTATATAATATCGTCCAGATGGGTGTACTACGTGCTGCTCATTTTCATCGCTTGTACAAAAATATATGAGATGATATTATGCATGTTACGATGATGGCTAATATTATCGATTACGAACAACAAATTAAAAGGTGTACGTATGGCAATAAATTGAAAATGCATTTGTATTTGCCGTAACGGGAGATATATTTTGTTAATGATGATGATACTGATGATGACGATAAGTAAACAGGAAGGGAGAACGGGAGCGGACACAGAGAAAATCGATTAGAAAATTTGTTGTTGTGTAAATTAATATGTAGATATGTCTGAATGATGATACGAGTATCGTAGTTCAAGTTTTTGGGTAATTTCTTACTTAATTCGAAGAGGCTAAATACCAATGTAGGCTACTGTATGTGTTTGTAGCAATACATATATTCCATGAATTAGACGTAAGCATTTTATATTTATAGATACATTCATTGTTGTGTGCAAGTTACTGCACAAGTATAACGTTCAAGTTAAATGTATATAAACTTTATTGATTTTCCTTTGTGATATCTTTCTTGCCATTATTTTACTTTCTGTTTGTTTCTTTTTTCTAGATTATACGATACGTTATTTTCATTTGAATAGAAAATTTGTGAAAAGAGCAACATTTTCGATCTTTTCGTAGAATCTTTTTCAAATCTAAAAAAAGACGCGCGGTGCTACATGGAACTCTGTTGTGTTCGTGGCCCCGTTGTCAAACGGGAGCCTTCCAATACCTAAAAGCCTTATAGTCGTTATTTCCTTTTCTCATATGTACGTTGTGTAATTCTCGTTAGCGTATATTTGTTCGTTTCAGTGCGTAAATCGTGCATATTAACGTTAATATGTTTAATAAATATGCTCGTACGCATAAAACGCAAGTTCATCTTTTAAATAGGCATAAGTAAATGTGAGCAGACAATAATGATTAAAGTTGCAAGATTAATATAGTTGAGAAGAATAAAAAATATGTATACACGTATATTACTAATATTACATACAATTAAGTATGTTATTTTGTTTTATTAGTATGCAATACAAATAGAAAAATATATAATTAATTATACAATTGTGTATATTACGTAGTGCGATAATATTATACCGAGTAATAATTATCAATTTGTTAGAAACTTTTCCAATATGTATAATATCCATATGTGAAAAGGTACCACGTATTAGATTAATATTTTATATTTTGTAAATGTTTCAAACATTTTCTACATATAATTACATCGTGTTAATTTCATAGTTTTACGAGTTTTAGTTTATGAAACCCGATAAAATCAAATGTTTGTATAGGTCATTTCGTACGACAAAATGATCCGATAAAAGTAATTATTTTCTAACAAATGACGTTTGAAAATTTGAAACAAAGATCTCAACGAAATCATCCATCATTTATTCGATACGTGTCTACGTATTCGTCTTATAAAAATTCAAGCAAGCGTATGTAAGTACGATAGGTTACTTACACGACGTATATATGTATATTGACAAGGACTACAGTCGGTTTGGGCTAGTCGCATTGAAATTTATTCCAAAGATGAGAATCTACTTTCTGCTATAGAAATGCAAATAAAGGTCATAGAAGACACTGAATATAGATCGAGGTCGTAAGGCACACTTACATGATTGTAAATACGCATATAGAATTCAAAGAAGGATTTCAATGTTTTAATGATGATGCTGTTTAAGTGCTCGAATTGCTTTATTTTATATACGTTAAACGGTGCCAAAGTGAAATTTTTCATTCAACATTATCTATTGTGTGATGATCGATTACCTGTGTTGTTATATTTTCTATTGCTTTCAATTATGAACGAACTATATGTAAAGTCTGCGTTACATTTAATTACGTTCTAATTAACACGCGGAGAATGGATTATTTCGAAACATTTCGAATTATGTATACTTATTATTTTTATTCGTTCTAGTGCCATAACGTATTCTACTTTATTGTATAGTCAATTGTACAGTTATTTCAATAAAATGCTTCTCTTCTTTATTCAAAAAATATGTGCTTTAACATGTAGGAATATATGTATACAAATAGAGTATTATAGTAAAATTAATACTAAAAACGATTGAAATATATTTTGTATATCATACCTGTAGCAACAATATTATATGTAATACAAGTGAACATATATTTTGAACAAGTTTACTGTCATTTGTTACTGTCATCGTGTTGTTCAAAATCAGTGTATTCCCAAGAAAGCAAGAAATTCTCTCTTAAGTCTATTTGTAAGTTGCTTATGTTCAAACACTGAAAAATTACTTTAGGTAATTCATATTTTTACATGTTGAATATGCAAAAAAAGATAAAAGTTATACAATCAGAACAATTTCATTAGAATTTGAAAATAGTTGTCACGCTTTTATCATTCTAATTATAAGAATAGAAAACTCACATTTTCTTTGCTGTCATATTTAAATTGTATTTCGTGATTGTTTAAAGATACTCGTGAAATATTAGATGTTATTCCCCATATTTGTATTCCTCCTAAGATCATTTTTTCATTAAAAGAACTCTTCATTGCTTTGGCAGTGGATAGAGTATCATTCTCAATGGTGAAAACTGACCATACAAATTGTTCCTTCTCCAGCGAATCTGTAAATACACATCCGCTTATTAAAACAAGCTTATGCAAAATTTAAGTAATTATGTAGAAAAGGGCGTGCTTTATCATTCTTATTGATCTTGATATATGTTGTTGAGATCAGCATTCTGAGTAATTTCACTTTTACGTGCATATGACCACCGCTCAACTTTAGTTTCCGATGGTATTTTGATTATTAGGCAATAAATATAAAAAATAATTACAGTTTTATTTTTTGAGACTGCCGTAATCGTATTACCGATGAGACAAAAATTCTGTTATAGACCCAGCATAATGTTCCATGTGAACATTATGTTCAATGAAATCAATTAGATGGTCTCTCCTATATTATTATCATAAATTCCATATACATTTATTATTTAACCTAAATCTTACTTGAACCAGCTCAAACCAACAGTTGAACCGAAATCTAGTCCTAAAAAGATCATATACATTTCGCAAAACTAAGGCCGAACGGCGGTCAATGAAATCAGTAAGGTCTATCCTTTTCTATAGAAATTAATACTACTAACTATGGCATCAATGCAATATATACCTAAACTATCGCCATCATCCCAATATAGTTCGCCTTTTGCCTTTTTCACATGATCCAAAGTAATCAATAATTCGAAATTATTCTTTCTACTGCTAGTTGTAGTATCAGCTGGTTTCTGTACTGGTAAAATGGATCCTCCGCGAATCATCAATGGTATAGTATCGAGTGGCGCATTCATCGTGTAATATTTACCCAGCGCGAAGACGGATTCTTTTGTATAAAAATTATACCACACTCCATGTGGTAAATAAGCTGATACTTTCGTTTTGTTCTAATAATCAGGAATGGAGTGCATCAAAAAAAAAAAAAAAAATATGACTGTTTTAACTATTTAAATATTAGTGATTTATTAACATGGACCTTAACTTACTTCTTCTAAAACTGGAATTATCATCAAAGAACTACCCCATAAGAACTGAGTGTCGATATCGTATGTGGCCGAATCGTTCGAGTATCTAAAAGAATGTTAAATCTTACAAGCACTCTAAACAGGTCGTATATGGTCAATACACTTACTCAAAGAATAATGGTCGTGCTACAGTTTCTCCAAATTTATGTGCTCGAAATAATAACGTATATAAATAGGGTAACAACCAGTAACGTATCGTAAGGGCACGCTTTGATGATTTTATTACTAAATCGCCCATAGCAACTGGATCTTGTTCCTATAAATGATATATAATAACAATATTAGACATATCGTTTGAAAGAAATAATTGAATTTAATGGTCTTCATGCAGTAAGAATTCATAAATACAAACGATTGTATCGTCGGAATTATGATTACGAGAAAAAGGATAAAATGCACCAAGTTGCATCCAACGATTACATAATGCCGCTGTTGTATTTCCATTAAATCCACAAATGTCAGCACCAACCATTGGTATTTGGTAAAAATTCATCAACAATATTGCTGGAATACTCATTTTTAAATCGTGCCTAATGTATGTCCAATGTATTACGTAAAATGCGAATATTTAATAAATATTTATGAATATTTATAAACACTAGGCGCAACAATTACCATGAGGAATAAACATCTCCTGTCCAATGACCAGCATAGTGCCCATGACCCACCCAAGTTGAACGCGATATTATAAATGGTCTTTTTCGTCGAATATTGGTCAGTGCACTGTGTACATTGCCAATGTTACGTAATTTAACTATGCTTTATACTTCACTTATAAGTTCTTTTATGATTAATAGCGTACTTACTAATTCGTTGCTATTGCTTGACTTGTGCCATAAGTATTATGAAGATCATAATGAAGACCTAAGTAATGCTTAGCGTTCATGCACAATGTTTTTGTTGCGAGTATGTCTCCTACAACGTTCGGTACATATTTCGGATAATCCAATTTACTTTTTGGACATCCATTTTTATGTCCATCGTAAAAATTAGATGGCTCATTCATATCCTAGCAGTAGGTAAAAACACAAAGCAAAGATGAATATTATTAATGTAAGACAATTTTATTTTCACTAATAGATAATAGAAAATATGTATGCATACGATCCAAGCACCGTCGTATGCAAAACTATCATGCATGTTGCTCATCATGTGGAAATAATAGTTTTGCGTTTTGGGATTCGTAAAATCAGGCCACACAGTAGAAACAAAATTCCACGTCTTGCCAACAAATGGCTGATCAGTTGCTCCATCTTTTATAAATATATCTTCTTTCATACCTTCATCATATGGCAAATAAGTTCCGTGCTTTTCAGAACCAGATATTCCCGCATCGATTAAGGGAATATAATGCATTCCTCTCTACAATATATAGAATGTTATGCATCATATTAAATTTGTATATTTTTTACATGTATATATAACTTCAAATCATACTGAATGTATTTCATTCACAAATTGTGGTAACTCCTTAAATGTTTTTGGATTATATGTGAAATCGTTATTTTTATCCATGTAATCTAAATCATTCCATTGAGTATCCTGAAAATAAAATGAATGAAAATGGTTAAACTTCATCTATTACATATTCGTTTAAAGAATATGAATTTAATGATTTATGTAAAACATGTTACAAATGGAATTCCCGCTGCTATGGTTCTATTCCATATTTCCTTTGTTTTTTCTAAGGTTCCATATCCGTATCTGCACAATTTTGGAAAATATAATAAGAATATAATAACAATTATTTTGCAATAAGATAACTTTCCTACCTGCATAAATGAAAACCAAGGGACCAATATGGGGGGAGAAATGGTTTGCCTATTATCTCAGAATATTGTTTTATGACATCTGTCGGGGTTGGACCCAGAAAGAAATATATATCAAAAACACCGCCAATAGTTCGAAAGGTAATAGCAGGCGACGGTTGTAATATCACATCTACAAATAGCAGACGTTATGACACATATTTCAGCGAATTATATAATATAAAGAAAAGATTACTTTTAACATCATTTACCCATTGCATTACTATTGAGAAATAGAAGCCCGTGAGACCTTCCGGAATTTTCAATTATGAGATAGAAGGGATGAGATCCATATAAATTTGCCTAGATTTTGAAAGCTTGTCTTTATAAATATATATGTTAAAAAATGTAAAGTAGAAACAAAGTATAAATTTAAATAATGTCTTAAAATGAATCAACATACATTTTCTATTGGTGGTTGATCCTTGTTCAATAATGTAAACATTTGCCAATTAGTATTTAATTTTAGCTTCGTTTTATGTTCGCCAATACCATAAATATTATGGCTCGGCAAAAGAGCGCTTATCTGCAAAAACTGATCAGCAAATATGAAACCTCCTGTATTAATAGAGTCAAATCTGGATATGAAAAAAATAAAAATAGTTGTATTATATATACATATGTGTATATACGTATATACATAGCTGTCCAGTTTATCTGTGAACAGTTAAATATTTCGAGAAATATAAAAGATACGTAAAAATGATTCAGGCAAAGATTAGAATATTAAGAGTTGGTATTTATATCTCATACGTTGGTATTTATATCACCTTGAAATGATCCTGAAGTGCCCTGTGAACATTACATTAAAGTTTTTAAATGCATCTCTATATTTTTTATTATATATTTTTATAGCTGACACCAAAACATTTTCAAAACTTTACACGCATGTGTATTTCGTGTAACATAATTTCGAAATATAAAATGATAAAGTTACCAAAATACTGCCAACATTGTAATAAAAAATATACAAGAAACTTTAATGCAATACTCTTAGGTCATTTCAAAATCACTTCAAGATGATATACCAGAAATACCAGCACGAATGTACCCCTAATATGCTCAAACTTTTGTCTGAATCAATCTCTCGTATCTCTCATATTTTTTTGAGATATTTAACTGTTTATAGATAAACTAGACACACTATATGTATATATGTTCATACACATATAGGATAAAAGTAACACAAAATTCAAATGTTACTCACAAATGTTACTCACATCACTGTATCATCTAAGGTTCTGTATACTTTAAAACCAGGTTTAGTATTATCAATCTCTAATTTGTATTTTGCATTAACGTTTTTTTGAAGAAATGATTTGGGATCTGCTCTGAGAGGCCATGGTGGTTCATATCGTTTCTTAAGAGGATCATATATTTTTATACGTAGAATAGTATCGTCTATAGTGCTGGTTTCTACTTTAACCAGTGGTAGGTCATCTTCATAAAAGGAGCTTTTTATTTGTTTGAGGAATCCAAAAAAGTTGTTTCCTTCTTTACTAAAATTTTGATACCTGTATATGCTCCAATCACTTGGATAATAACAATATGGAAGATTCAAAGGAACAGGTCTTGTCGTTGATATTTTTTTGTTAAGAGAATTCCAACAACAACCTCTATTTCTACAGGATAATTCGGATGCTCCATCTTCAGGATGACAATCAAAGCGTAATGTAACGGGAATATTATTGCACTGCTTCTAATGAATAAAAGTTATAAAACAATGATTATTATAACCTGCAATCATGCTTTTCAATTATAATATTTGAAACTCACTTGTACAATTCTAGGAAATTTTGATATTGTGTCATGAGATTCTATATCATATTCAAAATTTTCTTTTTTAGATAATATCATAGAATCATTAACCAGTTTATAATTCGTATTCTGTAGAATTTCGTCATTTCTAGAGATTATATCTATTTTATATTCTTCTATAATAATGCATTTGCTTTGTTGTAAAAATACTATTATTACACCAAGCAGAATAATGAACATGATCAATTTCAGAAAATTATATGTTAATATATACTTGGAATATCTATCTAAAACCTTATTTTTTGGTACAAATTGTTGTATATCTTTCACATTCATTTCTATTGTTTTTATAAATTTCTTCATTCGTTAATTCGTTAATTAACTTCGGTATTTTGTATCTCTTTGAGTATTGAATAGGCCACCACCTTTAATAAGAAAATTAAATAGAATTAGGTTGAAAATAAGGAAGTTGATAAAAAACAGTTAAAAGGACTAAAATTTACCAATGAAAAGTAATCTAAGATATCAGTTTCTATACAAATATATCTATAATACATAACATAATAATACATAACCTTAAGAGCCACGTACAAAAGATAACCATATACATACTATTAATACATATAAGAAACATGAATCTTCATTATTTTTACAGACTTATGTACGTTTTAATACGTCAAACATGATTATCTTCTACAATAATATATTTAACTAAATTTCCCACTATATATATTTTATTAGTATTAAAATGTTCTCTTATATACAACATGAAAATCCCACTTATCATCGAGCATTATTTTGTACAGAGAAGAAATGAGAATGCTCACTGCTCACGCTACTGATACTATGTAGACACTTAGGTAAGTACATGATACATGGCGTTTGGGGCGACCATTTTATGACAATAAACGGCTCGCAGTTGCTTCACATATCTTCGCATCTGTAAGACAACGCTAATGTACCGATGAAACTTATCTATTTTTAATACTTTCTTAATTAAAAATTTTATTAACATAGTGAAATTTTTTTGATTAAAATGAGGCCACGATATTGTTATATAATTCGATCATATTGTTTGGCCTTATAAATTTTCCTTCTTCGATCGTCAGTCGGTCGCTATGATTTGTAGCTGCACAATATTCAGCTAGTTTTTAGCATGATTGATCTGTTTTGCACGCGAATTAAGAATGTTCCTAGTAATGTTTTGTTGTCCTTTCCTAATTTCCTTGTATATATATATGTATATATATATATATACACTATACATATATATATATATAGTATATATATAGTATATACTATATATAGACTCTATATAGTAGATTCTTAAGTATAGTAGACTATATTCTGTATAGTAGACTATAGTATATACTATATATAGACTCTATATAGTATATACTATATATATATAGTATATACTATATATATAGTATATATATATATATATATATATATATATATATATATATATATATATATATATATATATGTCGGAGATGAAAGAACACCGGAGCCTTTGGAATTTTGGATAATCCCGCAACATTGTAATCTAGAGTCTACTATAGCTGTAATTGAACAATTGTAGTTATTCAATCCGATTGTAATTGTTTGCGAGTTGTGATAATGAGCTTGGGCTCGAGGCGACAGCTAGTCGCTGAACGTAGCCGCGGTCACGGGATGAACGCTTTGTCTAACAATGGTATGGAGTAATTCTATAGCTCTCCTTAAAAGAAATATTCGTGGCGGCACGCGACAGTAAACATTCCAACGGTTTCTGTCCCGTGGCTCGCCACACGCAGACCCTATTCTTCGAGCAAGATGATTGCTAGAGTCGATGCGTCTCCGCAGTACATGTTCAGCTAGCCCGAGGGTCCGTTATAAATCTTAAGATTTAGTTGACTAAAGTCCTTTAAACAAACAGTCTTTGTCCCAGCTACGGGAAGATAGGAGAGACCTATTTTTCAACGAACGGCGTCTCCCACTAGCAACTTTCCCTCGAGGGCGACTAGCATCTTTTTCTAACCACCGATATGGAGATTGACCAATTAGCAGCAACGCCAAATTCCCTCACCTTCTGAACGAAGGCTATCCTCGACGAATCCGATGATCTCGTGTCCTCAAACACACTCCATCATAGTTTTCCTCTGCAGCATCACCGCGACGGAGAGTCATTCTCTCGTGAGGTCGTATTAGCGAGTTACGTAGTGTCTGTACGCTCGGTGGATATTCCACGTTTTCGCAAAGAGTCCGACTTAGATTTTTGTGAGCACGTACATCTATCATTCCGTTGACCGCGGATTCGTTATTGAACCTAAGACCAACATCACTAGTATCGCGAGTGTCCAACCGCCGCGGTTGATTGTCGAGTCGGTAGTATCCATACCCGTATTAACAGACCGTATCTTCGTTATAACACGACGATGGCCAATTCCAATGAAGATTTATCATATGCCCACAACCTTATTCCTGACCCTTCTCCGACATATATATATATATATTACAAATTAGTTTTTAATACCTTATGTGTATATGCATTGTGCATATATACGTTTCAAAATCAAGTGATAATTATTTAATTAATAATTAACATGTAGTAATAATTATACTTATTTCTATTTTATATTATGCTTATTGACATATTATTTACTATAATTAGTGCTTATAGTAGTGCTGTAATGTATAATGGCCTAGTTCTTATTGTATTCATCATGAAGTAATTCAAATAGTTATAAATGGTTAAATATGCTTACTTTATTCTACATTCTATACAAATATATCATTACAAAATTTTAAACACATCATATCGCACATTATCATACTTATATAGACTGCAAAGTATACTAAAAGGAATGGACACTTATTAAATGTATAAAATATATTAAGAAAGAAAAGAAAACAATATTTTACATTTTTTACACAATTTTAATACACACATACATGTTCTTGTAATATAAATATCACATTTTTTCTTTTAAGTTATATCAATCTCATAGTTGTTTTTTATTTTTTCACATTGTTCAATAATTTCTGAAATAAAAAAGATTAATTTGCACAATACAAACGCCATACAAAAATATGTGTCACTTAGAAAAACTTACTTTGAACAATCGTCTGTAATGTCAAAATAGTTGGTGATTCTGGTAGTTCCGTTAAAAAATTTTTTCCCTCATCACAACACTTAGCCAAAAGTGGATCCAATGGTAGAGAACCCAAAAATTCTATATTCAATTCTTTAGCCATTGCATAACCACCACCTGTTAATGCTGGGAATATTTCTACAGAATTCTGCATAAGAAAAAGGTGCTCATAAAAATAACAATAACAATTCAAATTACAGTAACATTATCTAATCAACTTAATATTATCTTTTTCATACTTACTTTACAATTAGGACACATGAAGATACTCATATTTTCAATAACACCTAAAATTGGTATATTCACTTTTCTGCAAAAATCAATTTCTTTTCTCACATCTAATAAAGCAACCTGTTGTGGAGTTGTTACTATTATTACTCCTGTAATTCCAGCATCTTTAAGATATGAAGTTGCTGATAAATGCTCATCCGATGTACCAGGGGGTGTATCCAAAATAAGATAATCCAATGAACCCCAATCTACTTCTGATAAAAATTGTCTAATCATTCCTAGAAATAATAAAATGAACAAGAATGTATATGAATAATAGTAAAAATTATTATTATTATTGTTAATAAAAATGTGTACATATATGGAAAACAGAAGTAGCTATAAATCAAATACCATTTTTTTTGGGTCCTCTCCATATCACTGCATCACTTGGACTTGTAAGTAAAAATCCAATAGACATTAGTGACAAATTGTCTTCTATATACTACAAAAAGAGAAGCAACATTAATAAACGAGTTCTATTAACTTTATATAGACTCATATTTGAAAATATAAGTTCGAAATTAATGATATTTCCATTCACATTTATTAGTATTCTTTTTTTTATGAATGTTACATACTCCTAAAGTTTGATTCCAACTTTCTAACAAGAACTTTGAAAGAAAGTAAAACATGCTGAAAAGTGTTGAGTTTTCCCAAAATGACTTTTCCCAAAACCATTTTGAGATGCCATTAAAAAGAAATTGTACTTTGCAACTACACTAGTGCCATTACGACAAAAGTTGTATAGTCTTATTTATAATAGAGTGTGTTAAACAATAAATTTTACTTTACTATTTTATTCTAACTTTACCTAGAACAATATTACAACTCAATTATTAGAAACACCCTGTATAACCTTACTATATCCAAATATGGTACTACATATTTATCTGAATTTATTTCTGTCTATAAAAACTTACCACTGGCGACCATCCTGATCCACTTTGATGAACTTGTTCACCTATCACACCTAATACTCTTGGTTGAGATGGTCCACAAATATCAATATCTAGTATCGCAACCTACAAAATTTGTTATTTTAAATTATCATTCAGCAAAATTAAAAATCTATAAAATTGAGCTTTATATATGTTATAAACAATTTCTTTACTTATACTTAAGGTTACAAGTACATCATATAGAATATTAAAGGCTTAATATATAATCAATGATCAAATAAAATACTGCTATAGAATAATATAATAAATGTATGATATATATATATATATTTTATATTATATATAAAATATTTGTTATATATATATATATATATAAAAGTAAAAGAGTGTAAGTATATTCTTTAGCATGAACTGTATACTATAAACTGTAATGATTGCTAGAAATTGCTCTGTTGATATATACATAGAAAACAATATGGATGTTCTTGCTACAAGAAGGAAGGTAAGCATTTTTAATATAATATTAACTAAGATAACATTTAGTTTATATTGTAAAACATATGGCATAAAAATGTATAGATAACAATACTTCATAAAATAAAAGTTTAAAATAATTATTTCTCACAATTTTTATGTTAGAAAGATACATACATTTATATCAGCATTGCTTGCTGCCAAGAATCTGGATATTAATGACGTTATAGTACTTTTACCAACTCCCCCTTTACCAGATAACACCATTAGTTTATTTTTAACTGTGGAAAGCCTTTCTTTAACAAGATCTATAGTAGGATCCGGTTGTCTGGCAATACCAGACGCGCATATCATTTGATTTGGACAACCAGCGCATATTGATACCTTCCCTGCATCTTTATTTGCAGTGCCAGGACAATCTATAAAAATGTTATTACTTATCCACTATATAACAAATAAGGTTTTACTAATATGTTACATTCATGCTAGATGTATAGAATTATTACATTCAGTTTCTATAAAAAACATTATTACAACAATTATAATAATTCAAACAATTCAAGCAGGTACATTTGAAGATGTTGCTTATCTTTTAAATCATTGAAACAAATATTGAAATTAAAAACACAATATAATATAACCTTACATATAAATACAAACGTATTACTAAATTAAAAGTGATTCTTCGCACACTTGAATTAGTTATCGTATGTAATAATTATAATACCAAATTATAAATGATATATTAAATATTTTGTGAAATATTTTTTGTTGCATATATACTTACGTTGTGGTATATCACCAGGTATATCTGCCATGTTGGATAATAACCAACTAAACTAACTGCGACTAATAATTGTTCAAGTAACGGATAAAAAGATAACGTCTAAAATCTATCTAAAAATGTTTCATATTTTTTAAAAACAGTTTAGTGATTTCTCAATTCCCATTTTATGCTAACTAAGGATTAAATCTCAAATTCATCATCCTTACAAAATTTAAATGAGATGCGATTTAAAGTTTTCACTTTATTTTACCATTGTTAGCTTCTGACCCTAGTTAAAATAAGTGCAATATTTTCTCTTTTAATATATTTTATTTATGTAAAATTTGAAACAGTTGCAATTGTGGAGTAATTTTGACGGTGGTTATAATTTGTCTTGGCGTCCCAGTATGGAATATAAAAATGTTAAAATTCTACCCTTGTAAGTTTTCGATAGATTAGTATTGCTTCATTTAATTCATGTCTCACAAAAAATATTTTTTTGTAGAATCACACAATCAACACCCAATTATGCATCAGATGTTGCAAATAAACCAAATTCATTAAGATTTCCTAATTTAGTGACGGGATATAAATGTGATGCACTGCATGCTTCAAAAACTGTTCTACATACGCGATATACACCAAATGAATGGTTTCAGAAACAAATGAAATATTACAACGAAGCAGATGCATGTAGATATTCATCAGAGAGAGTGAGAAACGAAACTTTGCGAATTATTAGGTAAACGCCATATCAGATTTTACACTAATAGAACGCTATTTTTCGTTAATCTTATTACTAGTCTTGTTTTATTATGAATTCTATATGAATGTTCTATATGAAATTCTATGCTATGAATATAGTTTTACAGATTTTAGAATCAAGTATATCTCAAATTCTATATGGGATTTAGGTTTAAAAATTGAGGTAATGAATGCAAAATGTGGAATGATATTTAAACAAAGTAAATAATTTGTGGAATTTTGTGTATATAATGCAAATAATACTTACTTTTACATGTCCAAATATTTTTGTTACAGAATAATTGAATATGATTTCGATTAATTTATATTATTGTATAATATATGTATAAAAATATGTGTTAAATTAACAATATAGAATTTTATAGTACAATAGATAGTGTTTCATAGAAAAAAGAGAGGAAACGATATATCACAGTATATATAGTCAAATTTTGTTACTATCTGAATACTTTTGGAAGCAACTTTAGTAAGTCAAATTGCATGTATATGTTATAATGTACATAATAATAATAAACAAATACTGTAACAGAGATGCTGAAGAGAAAGTACAATCTGGACAATACAATACCAGCAGAAGACTTGGTGAAAGAATAAATGATGTCAATTTTTGGAGGAATGAAATAACATTGGAATTAGAAAGGTTACTTCAGGAAATTGAAAAATTGCAAGATTGTCATTCTGCTTTAGATAAAGCTATCAAAGACATTGAAGATCCATTACATATAGCAGAAGAGTGTCTTTATCATAGAGAAGCTAGGAAAGGTATGGCAAATAAGTTTGATAGTAAATAAAATATCATTGCTGTGAATAATAATGTTATTGGTTGCTATTGCTATTGTTGTCATTAGAATATATAATCTAGTAATACTGTTCCATCTCCCTGTTGTACAGATACAGAACTTGTACATGACGATTCGGAGAAATGTTTATTTAGGGAAATAGAAATCTTAAATAAAAATAAAATAAAATTGAGAACTTACTTAGATAAATGCAAGGATCAGGTAATATTGAATTAAGTGATTAAATTTTAGTGTGATCATAAACCGATTTTACTTGCAGCTACGGAACTGCAGAATCTCTCAATGTCAATTAGAATTGGACCTAAAGAATAAAGAAAATGCATTAGAAATAGATACAATGTGTCATCACTTGAACAATTACAGTCACGGACTGCAATATTATAACGGAATTGAAAAATATGATGCATGGTATATAAAATTTTGTAAATAAATCCAATTTGTATTAACAGGTTGCTTTATGTAAAAATTAAATTTATCTATCTCATTAGCTTTGCTGAACAAGATACGTGGATACACACTGCTAATCAGATAGTTCAGAAATCACAGATAGAGAGGAATAAATCTTGCCAATTAAAGACAAATGTAGAAGCTCTTATGATTAAAATTACACAAGAAATGTGGGATGCATGGAATAATACGAACAATGCTTTAGCACATAGATCTTCTGAATTACTTGAAGCTAAAAATAAACTTCAACAACATTTACAAATGGTACAAATAGTTATATTCCATATATTGAAATAACAGTGTAACATACTATTTTTAGATACAACAAGAAATCTTTGATGTTGAGAAAAACATGGAGTTGATGCATAAAGCTATTGGAGATAAGAGTTACATACTGAAGGTAGCACATACTAGATTTGAAGGTAGAATGCATCGCCCGGACATAGAGCTTTGTCGTGATTATGCGCATATAAGGTTCATTTTAATGTGTTTATATTCATGATTACAAAGGATAATAAGAAATAAGAAAAGAAAACTTTTAATATCTTTTTAATGTATTTTGCTTTCACAGCCTTCAGAAGGAAATTGGAGAAATAAATCATCAAATAGAAAGGATGCACAGAACATTGAAAGAACTAGAGAATCAACATCAGAAATTATTAAAAACACGAGCAATGCTGGAGCACGATCTTATACTAAAGATTGACGCAATACATATTGATCGAGAAAAAGTCTCTGGTCTTAGACGTGCTTATCCAATTAATATTCTTTTCAAATGTTAATGCTCACCAATAAATACATAGTTATTATTATATATTATTACATTGTCTTCCCCAAAAATTGAAACAATGTAATGTAATTAACAACATATTAGGTATTGAACATATATTTGTCAAAACACTAACATCCTTTTTTTACAATTTTTACTATTTTTTCACGAAACTCGGTATAGGAAATGTCATTCCTTCTTTGGCTTCAAAGAATGTATAGGAAAGTACAATTTCTTCAACATTTTCCATTTTTGGATCATCAACAAACTCTGGATCAACGTAAAAAAATACTGGCATGTCAACCTTTAACAATACACATTAGATAACATAATTAAATGACTTCCTATTTCTATAATAATGCAATTATTTTATTAAACCTACTTCTTCATGTGGATTAAGTTGTTGTTCCTCGAAACAAAAACACTGAATTTTATTAAAATATTGTGCAGCTTCATATGGTACTACGTTATAAGTAGATATACCAGTCACTGGTACATTTAATGGATTTTTTGCTGTGTAAAATGCTAAGGCAGTTTCTCCAGGAACAACTTTTATAAAATTTTGTTGTGGTTTGAAATTCCATTGCATCATGGCTGCTGTATCAGCATTAAATTTTATTTTTATCACTCTATCCTTAATAGGTTTCATTGAATGCACTTTGCTGTTATCATGATTGGTTGATACAGTACCACCATAATTATATGACTATTGAGGAAATTTATTCTCAAACATCATAATGTCAAACGTAAGGTACATATTAAAATATGGATAGCATATTTTAAAAACAACGATAATTACCTGACAAAATATTCTATATAAAGGCACGGAAGCATAAGTAAAACCAACGACTAAAATACCAAATCCGCTCCAATATAAACGCGAAGAACGCATTCGTCTCTTGTGAGTCGCATCGTAATATTGATTAAACAAAACTCGAGACACATTCGTATGTACTTGCCTTCTGTAGTAATTCAATATATTTTGATAGATTTTCGTGTGCATTTTATTTTCTCCTTTATTAATTTAACCTAAAAGTTTATGAAAACTTTTCAAAATCTACCATAAAGTAGATTTACCAAATGCAATGTACAATTTGGTGAAAAAAGACTAATTTCATAACATATTTTAGTCATATTTATGAAAATTCGATTTAGTTTATCATATTTGTTTCACAAATTTATGGAGAATTGCTTGTTTAAAATAATAACCAAGTCTCTTTTGCGCGAACAATGTCATCACTATCAAGACTCGCAAGACTAGCAACCATAGAGATATAAAGATAGAATATGCAAATTATATATTACCGTTTAAATGGATACGATATAGCAATAAGAACAAAGCACTGCATAGAAATCGCTTCTGCCCTTGTCTAATCGGGCATGTACCACATGCATACTGCCGCCGCTCGTTAGTCGGTGTTAAGAGAGAGGGAGGAAATGATGCTCGCTCACGCTCACTGTTCTAGTTGTTCCCGGACTGGGGCTGCACCTTGCGGCCAAGCGCTGGAAGCAGTTCTACGCTAGCATATAACAAGAATCTACAGCCAGAAACAAGTAGTCAATGCTAATTATCGCTAATCTTCGGAACAAATTCCTCCTTCTCCAAATCCAGGAGGAAAAGAATCTTAAGGGGGACTAAGGTTAATTCGTACAAAAATAAGACACGTTTTTGTGAATTATTTGTGACGACACAGTTAAAATCTCTTTATTAAAACCAATAGTACATTAAAGTATGACATTCGAAGAATATTGTATAAAATTTTCACGGAGAAATATTAAAAAATACAGCAATGGCAACAATTATTCGGACGTGTCTCGGAAAAAATCAAAGTTCATTCGTTAGGTAACAGTTTTCCCCAGGTAACGCTGGGAGGGTTTTTCGAAATTTCAATTTTTCACTTTTTTGGAACACTTTGAAGGGAAAATTAGCCGCAAATTTTCGCAAAATCGGCTAATTTTCCCTTCAAAGTGTTCCAAAAAAGTGAAAAATTGAAATTTCGAAAAACCCTCCCAGCGTACCTGGGGAAAACTGTTACCTAACGAATGAACTTTGATTTTTTGATTTCAGATGATCCAGCACCAAGTTATCAGGGGCATCACAATTCTACCTTTTTTCCGAGACACGTCCGAATAATTGCTGCCATTGCCGTATTTTTTAATATTTCTCCGTGAAAATTTTATACAATATTCTTCGAATATCATACTTTAATGTACTACTGGTTTTAATAAAGCGATTTTAACTGTGTCGTCACAAATAATTCACAAAAATATGCCTTATTTTTGTACGAATTAACCTTAGTCCCCCCTTAAAAAAAAGATAGAAATATGACAAGATGCGGTAAGCGAATACAACATGTTTAAAGATACTTTCTTATCTATAATAGGAAAACCAATAGTAGAAAACAATAATCCGAGTAAAATTGACCGTATTCCACTCCGGAGAAACAATGGAATGAATGCAAACCCTGATGAAGCAAACAACAGACCCAGAAAAGAAAAAAGACAGATCTGATAAAACGAAGAATGTGAGATGGCCAGGGAATAAAGAAATTAAAACCTGATTAAATTAAGGAAAAATTCCACTATATAAAAATGGAAGGTATGAAAAATTGAACAAAATTAAAACCGGACCCAAGAATTTCGAAATCGAAGAACAATGAGAGGTCCGCGACATGTACCGCCTTGCGCGGATTCTGCCCACCATAATACCCAGTACGATAAACAAGCAACTGCAACGCTTCAAGAGATCAAGTATCGGCACCAGCAAAGGTAATTACGCATCAAGAAGAGTACGACTTATCATCAGCAGAAACTAATACTGTAAGAAGAATGCAGCAGCAAGGACTTCTGAAAAAGGAAAATTTCAACAACACGTCTACGAAAATCACATCAGCGGAGAGAAGAAACCCTAATACTTTCAGAAGGACACCAGCAGAAACGAAGATAGCAGCACCCGCAGAAATAATTACGTGCCGAACTCCGCGTTACTATGGTGTAAACCGTCACGTGACAATTATACCATGATGGTTTTAGCACAAATAAGCGTAGCCTCATAGAGCAAAGTTTAGTTGAGTTGACTATTACTCTTAACAATCAAGAATTATTATTGTATATGTTGAGATATGTATAATTTTCTGTGTTATACTAGGTTAAATGCGTAGTAGAGATACTTGTATGTGAATATCAGTGTGTGGAAGTATGTGTGTCCGAAGCGTCTCGAAAACAGATGAATGTAAACTCTTCAGTCGGTTAAGGTCCGTCGAAGGGTCGGTTAAGAGTCGTCGAAGAGTCGGTTTACAGTCGGGTATAGAAGAAAATGCTGTGTGTATCGATGAATATATAAGGAATCGTCCATGAAATAAATATATCATTGTTTTAATATTAATCCTCAGTATAAATTTAGTGTTCCTATAACATTATTTCGGCCTCAAAAATCCACAATTCTCAACAGTATATTTAATCAAGCCTTCTTTAGCACGTCGACTGCTACACGTGTTTTCAAAGAAATTTCCGTCAGGCCACGCGTACAGCAGTACCAAGCGTTCTTTGCTAGGTGCTCCCATCGATATTTTAGTAACGTTAATCGCTTAAGTGGTGGTCTCAAGAATGATCTTTCGTTTCATTTGTTCGCAACATTAAAATCACTAGCTGTTGTTGAATATAATGAAGGAAAGTGTGGTATAGATTATTCCGATCAAATGGTTTCTTATGCCACCACAATTAGAAAAGGAATCAAATGGTACAGAAAACTTGGCATTCAATTCTTTCTGGGAATTTCTGTTGTAAACGGTTTGACGGTTTACAAAATTGCAACAAGAAAAAATATAAATATTAGAATATTTAGACAATTATTAGTTGCAAAATTATTAAGGTTGCCTGAAAATACAAAAAATCCTCGTTTTCGATGGAGTCAGCATAATATCGCCGTTCGGAAAAATGATTCCGGAAGAAGCATTAGACGCGCATGCAAACTATGTTATGCAAATAAAAGACGTCGAATGGACCGAACAAAGGCACAAAAGAATTTGAAGAAAACAACAACTTATTGTCCAAATTGTCCCGACCAACCTCAACTATGTATAGAATGCTTTAAAGTTTTACATTCTGAATAATTTTTTAAATAAACCATTTTCGTATTTTTATTTTATAACAATTCAACTATTATTACAATTAATTATTAATTAACAATTTATTATTATGGAATATCTTTTCAAATACCTACGACGATCCTTCGCAAGTAGTCAAATAAGCGACACCCGAATATGGGTTACGTGGCCTGACCAGAAACTTTGCTGACACCCGAATACGGGTGTCGTGGCGGTCAACGTGTTAAGACTATTAGACGTTTAGAATGACCGTTCGCTGTGATAACTTGCGATCTCGTCGTGACTGAAAGAATCACGCAGATTATGCTGCCTTCAATAACTGAAGACGCCTTTTTGGATTTGGAAGACGGATTTTTTGCATTTCTCTTCCCACTATGAGCAGAAATATCTGCTCGTCTTTGGGCAAGATGCGAGAAGCCAGATTGGTTGCCACAGAGAGTATTATTGTTACAAACAGTCTTGGTTCATGCTAAATGCCAAAAGCAAGAAGGAATCATAGAGCCGAAAACCTTAATAGTAAAAAATGTGCAGAACATTGGTTTAAACGTTTGTTAGCTGCCAAAATTAAAAGAGAAGACAAGAGGAATCGAAGGAATTAGGATTAATCATAGAGCAAATAGAAATTAGTTTTTCGCCGTCAATCCAGATGTTACGTCGCGTAACACTCTACCTAGCCGAGGCCACACACCGCGGGCAAGATGGCAACCAGATATCTTCGGATACTCACTGCGTACCCTGAATAGCCTCAAGTACCTTCCATAAATCTCATAGATTTCCTAGTAAAGGTCCTTCAAACCAAACAAACGTCTATTTCCGAAGAATTTCTAAAGACTATTGTCTACCACGGCGGGACAAGGGAAAGTTAGTTCTTCTCACGTATGATGCAACTTTCCTCCCACTAACCACTTTCTCTCGAGGGCGGTTAAGACCCTTCGTTTAACCAATTAACAACGAAGCCTATTTCCCTCACTCTCTTAACTAACATCGGCACCAACAAATCCGATGGTCCCGTGCGCTAGACACACCCATCCTTAGCTTTCCTCCGAGACAGCATCGTCTCCCAAGACAGTACTGATTTTACATCCTTCGAACGGTCAACATCCTTCCACCGGGTATACACACCCGCAGATCAGTCACTCACTCATCTCGTACATACGCACCAGCGTAACTGCCTTCGTTATAAGTTGTTGGAATAAACGGTGAAATATAACTTACTCTACTGTGTCATATTCATTTAACCACCTCTGTTATCTTAACCGAAACAGGGAAACGACTACTTCGCGGCGTCGATTCACCGAATCGTAGCGAGAATTTACGCCTCTCGCTGACGCGATTTCCTCGCGACCGCGTCTCTCCGCGAACGGTCGTAACATTTGGTCCTTCGAGCCGGATTATCAGTGGCAAGTGGATAGTTTTGTCACCCATCCGGTTGAAACATTTGGTCCTTCGAGCCGGATTCAGTGACAAGTGAAAAGTGTGGACACGTAACCGGTCGAATCATTCGATCCTCAAAGCCGCATCACGCGTCAAGTGAAAAGTGCATACCAGTGACACCCACTATCATACAGTGCCACGTGAATCCAACATAACCAGCAGCGGAAGCGTTACCCCCCAACGAGGTCAGTAACGTCAAGGATCGTCACCCTTGAAGAGGTATAATTCGGTGGTTAAAACGCAACCACGCAACCTCCTGCCGCAACTGGACAATCTTCAACAGAAGTAAGTTATAACCACTCCACTCTCAATTATATAACAAACAATGGCAACCGGAAACGAAACAGAAATCATCTCCTTGCATCGGGAGCGAAGCAATCTAAGCGACCAATTCCAGGCCGTATCGAAATCACTCGACGAATACGAACAGTCTGGTCAGCACTACAAGGCCACCTTAATAACTTATCGAAAACAAGTCGACGACATTTGGAAACGGTTCAACATTGTCAACGACCAATTACTTGAGCTCGACGACATCGCACCTGTGGACTTACTCGATGTCTATGTGGATCTGGTAGTACGATTGAACGATCTCATCGAAATTAATTCTTCCTCAATGGATGCCTCCAAGAGAGTGGCGAATCCAAAACCTCCGGAATGCAGCAGCAAAACTCCTAGCAGGTTCCAGAGACCACCGATCCCATTGCACGACACGCGAAGCTCATCGCATCACGCTCGCAACGTGTCGCCTACACGCGACTTGACAACAACCACATTAGCATCGGCAGGAACTGAACAATCGGATTCAACGCTACTAATCACCTTGAATGTGACAAGCTTCAACGAGCCTTGGGACCTGAAGAAAAAGAGGGTCTAACCAGGCGACAAATCATTTCAGAAACTAATCTCCCACAATTTGTTACAGAACATTCTATCTGATCCCAACGATTCTCTACTGAGTTCACAGAGCGCCGTACCGAACTAGTCGCGTATCATAAACATCTCACTGGAGTCACCCGTGGCTCCAAAAACGCCAGTATACTCTCCAACACAAAGGCAAGTCACAGTCACGACGTCCAACGGTCATTCTCCACCGAGGATCATCACTAAGAGAATGCGATTCGAGCGGGTCATCGGGGGGAGTCCAGCCTCCCAATGAACCTCAAAACTCCGCACCGCGCTTGATGAATCTTCACAAAGCACCACCGACGTTCCCTTCAACGACACTTCCTGGGCCGAGGTGTTTAACGACACTTCCAGAAGCAAGATCCACGACACTTCCTGGGTCGTGAATTTCACCTGGAAATCGCTCGGCATCGACGAGGAAGACGGCGATCTAGACTACAAGGGAGACAACGTGCCATCCAGGCAACGGCCCTTCGGCCGCATCGCCAAGTTCACCCTAGGGACGACAGCATCATCCGGACGGCTGTGGTTCACACGGCAAGGAGCATCTTGGATCGAGGTGCCACGCAGCTCGTCCTACCATCGAGCCAAGTCGATCCAGCAGAATACGGGTCATCAACAATCAACATGGAGTTGGGCGGCAGCTCCAATTAACTTTACCTTTACAGAACTCTTGATCGGTACCCTCTCAACGGGGGGAGTATGTTACGTCGCGTAACACTCTACCTAGCCGAGGCCACACACCGCGGGCAAGATGGCAACCAGATGTCTTCGGATACTCACTGCGTACCCTGAATAGCCTCAAGTACCTTCCATAAATCTCATAGATTTCCTAGTAAAGGTCCTTCAAACCAAACAAACGTCTATTTCCGAAGAATTTCTAAAGACTATTGTCTACCACGGCGGGACAAGGGAAAGTTAGTTCTTCTCACGTATGATGCAACTTTCCTCCCACTAACCACTTTCTCTCGAGGGCGGTTAAGACCCTTCGTTTAACCAATTAACAACGAAGCCTATTTCCCTCACTCTCTTAACTAACATCGGCACCAACAAATCCGATGGTCCCGTGCGCTAGACACACCCATCCTTAGCTTTCCTCCGAGACAGCATCGTCTCCCAAGACAGTACTGATTTTACATCCTTCGAACGGTCAACATCCTTCCACCGGGTATACACACCCGCAGATCAGTCACTCACTCATCTCGTACATACGCACCAGCGTAACTGCCTTCGTTATAAGTTGTTGGAATAAACGGTGAAATATAACTTACTCTACTGTATCATATTCATTTAACCACCTCTGTTATCTTAACCGAAACAGGGAAACGACTACTTCGCGGCGTCGATTCACCGAATCGTAGCGAGAATTTACGCCTCTCGCTGACGCGATTTCCTCGCGACCGCGTCTCTCCGCGAACGGTCGTAACACCAGAGTTCCGTCGCCAGTAGTTTACGATAGCGATAATTATCCCTGTTTTATAACCTACATAGAGAATTATATCAGAACTTTGTTAATAAACATACAACTAAATGAATCGAATAAATTACCAATTAAGAAGATATTGAAAATCTTTATTTATTCCAAGAAAACTTTAATCCTTCCCGTGCTCCTTCTAGTCCTCCTTCTAATCCTTCTAGTGCTCCTGCACATAGCAGGTAAGCCGAAACGGAGTTAATTTACCAGTCGCATTGATACGCTAGTTAACGTTACTCTTATTGTCATATTAACGAATTAGAATATCAAGAATACAATAGTTTGGAAATTCAAAATAGTGCAGCGCTTTAGAAAGGCGCGACAAGTTTTTGAATCTATCCTATCCAATCGTTCGCCTTTGTTACGTCGCATGGAGCATGTGCACCCCAGCCAACGCTACCTGGCAGCCAGCGGCCCACCTACCTTCTTCCCCACCCTCAATAAACTCAAGGACCCACCATAAAACGTCACCTTCTAGCTTAATTGTTTCCATATGTTTGCCAATCAATCTATTTGTCTAGAAGCATTTCGGTTTATGTCCGGATTAGGAAAAATCCTTGATTTTATTAGGCTCTTAAAAAGCACGGAAAAAGCAGGTAGTAACCGAATGGGAAAACCCAACACATGTCCACCGAAAACGACTGGTTTTCCCCAGGAATGAAGTCACTCCCGACGCACGCTGGTGGGAGACTTCCTCATATCCTTCTTCATTAGCTGGGTCATAACCAATCGGCATCAAGCTTTCCTTCGGAAAAATATAAGAGCTTAAGGGAGTCTTCACCGGGGTCACTCTCACGTCAGTCGAACACAGTCAATCGTCACAACACCACGTCATACGCGACAACCCGAACGGAGTCTCAGGTCGTACTCATTCGTAGTCAGTGTTATCAACCATTCGTTCTTACGCTCTCACCCTCTGATCCTCTGACTTTACGTTGTACATTCTGGCCGAGTCAAACATCACAACTGTTTCATTTAACTCAACTCATCGTGTATACAAGGTGTCATAATAAAACACAACTGGAAACTTGTTACATCAGTGTACTATTCAATTAACCACCTCTATTACCCTAATCGTAATAGGGGATCGATCATCTCGCGGCGTCGATTGAACAATCGTAACGGGAATTTACGACTCCGGTTGATGCGTTTCTCCGCGATCGCGTCTCTCCGCGAGTGATCGAACAGCCTTGTTTCGAAATAACGAACGAAAGTCAAACTAATCGAAATAGTTTAACGACTATTTCTGGTGGCAGCAACTACGCAAAATCAGTCACTGTGATAACAAACGAAACAAACACTTAAAGACTGAAAAAGAGCGTTCTTACTTAAACCAGTCAACAAATTCTTATTAATAGTTTTTGTAAACAAAAAGACTGCAGATCCGATACAGGATCTGTTTTATTCAGTTATGTTAGCAGACTATCAGCAGAAATACGACAGAACCTGTTGGAGCTGATCGGTAACAGAAATCGACTAGAGTTTTACTAATTTTTATGCTGTTACGTTGGTGGCCGAAACAAAACAGACTCTGCGCAATGCAATTGGGCGGCGAAATGACAGCAGAAATCGAGCAGATTCTGCAATTTTGGTTATTTAAACTTTAAATAGAATGGTGTATGCTGGATTTTGAAAATCTAATTATTAATCTTTTCCATAGTATGATAGTTTAGAGTATAATAACTTCAATTGTGAATTAGTACCTCATCCCATCTCGCATTAAAGTATCTCATTTTAATGACATTTTGTCATTACCACTTAATGATAAAATCCGCAATCACTTAGTTACCAACCAAATAGATGATCTGTGGTTGACAAATCATTGCTTCTCCTACATACATAAACTACATCCATAAATCAATAGAAAGATGTGGTATGTAGATAGTCCAAACGTGACCCAAACGTAATCATCTCCGTCGTGTTTTCATCGATTTGTAATGGGATTGTAATAACTCAAAAAGCGAGGATGCCTCTGCTCTTTTATTATATGAACGCATTCCGTTTATTCTTTACGGTTGCACACTGCTGAACACCGTTGAACACCGTTGGATATCGCATGAACATCGTGCGATGCGTACGTTTTAGCTCTAGATTGATAAGCGCGAATTGCAGGGGGCGTAACAATCACTCTATTTTAGAAAGTGAGACAAGAAATTCCACATAATGTCAGATATGTCCTATGCTTAGGTAATGATAAAAGTAAAATTAATGCTGCTATTGTTATCGTTATCATTAATAAAAAGTAGTGTCATAGAAAGTTTATATGCAATATTTCTATATCTAGTTTGCAGTACTATATATCACTTTCTTAAACAATATCAGAGACTTTGGAAATTTGCTTTCTGGTAAGACGATACTAAAACGATATAGAAAACAGGAAGTTTATTCGAAAGTACTAAAATAGTTTATTGGACGGAGTCGTTGATCTGAACTCTACGTAGTTCATGACCGACATCTTGCCCGTCTCGGTGATTCGGCCGTCTGACGTGCGTATGTTTGATAGTTACGGAGTTTTACGTGGTGGGAGTAGTGTAAGATATTTTTGTATCTGGAAGATTAACGCAAAGGTATCTTGATCGCAGATTAAGGTAAATTATAACACGAAGGGTAATTCTAGTTGTTATATCGATTATAGGATATACCAGGTTATTTGCTTTAGTATAACATAAGTAAGAAAGGAATGAAAAGAGAGTATACAATGATAAATAGGTAATGTGTAAGGCAATGTAATTTTGTGGATGACAGAATGGATTTGTTTGGATTTTAGAAGATTAAAGAATAAATGAAGATACATTTAGAAGATATATGTGTTGTTTATTTGACTATTGACCATAAATTGTGAAATTAGGATTGAAATATAAATCATATATAGAATAGTTTTGAAAGGCTAAGGATATTGTTGGGTTAAGAAATGTACGGAAGAAGAAATTGTGAAATGTATGGGTAATGGAATAGAATACTATTATGAAATGTAGTAACTATAATCTGGTAATATATTAGTAAGGAATATCATGGTTGGAATTTTGTAATTAAACAGATACTATATGGAAAGTGATTAACGTTAAATTATTTTTACTTAAAGGAATGAAAGGTACTAGTAATAAAATAGAATGTTATTATTAAAGGTAGTAATTATATAGAATTATAGGAAATATAGTGGTAATTACAGTAGATTATAAGTGTAGATGAGATTTATGGCACGATACGGAAACAGATATGGAAGGAAAATGAATTCGCTGGAATAAGATTGAGTGGAAGGAAATGCAGAAAGGAAATTGTGGAGAAGCTTAATTTTATTTGAGAAAGGCAAGTTGGGGCAAAAAGAACAAAGCAATGTGAAAAATGAGGAAGAAAAATGAAAGAGAACATGGCAATTTAATAAGTGGTAAATGGGTGGTGAATGGAAAAAAGGATATAGAATAATAGGGGGTTCTCTAAAATACTTTTTTTGATGAAGAGATAGAAGAAAAAAAGATCCATGGTTCTGGGAAAAATAGATTAAGTATAAATGTAGATTTAAGTAGGTGACACATGAAGAACCTGGTTAGCTCTGCAGTAAGGTGTCGGACTTGTAACCTTTTGTTAGCGTGTTCGGTTCTTGAGATTGTAGAGCCCTGCTGATGTTTGCAGGGAGGCTGCTCGTTTTTTTATAGTTGTTCAAACCAGCTCAAGGTAGTGAAGGGCATCTGATTTTGCTACCGTAAACAATTTTTATTCTACATTTGTTAGATGGGTAAAGAAGAGAGTACTGGCGCCGTTTGCCATGCTTAGTCATATAGGGGTGCATGAACTATTAAATTAATGCATGAATAAAGGAGAGAAATGTGGAAGCACCGCGATACATAAATTGGTAAAATATAAGTAAAATGATGAAAATGATTAAATAGATGCAAATAAATGCAAATAATATGGAAGCGGTGGTAAGTAAAAATAATAAAAATAATTAAAACAACAACAACAACAATAATAATAATAAATGTGAAGGAGATAGAGAGGAGGGTGGAATATGTGTGACTCGTCAGTAAGGCTATGCCCGGTAGTCCCTGCCTTAGACGTAGAGGTAGTCTCGCTAGGTGCGGTATTTGTATCATTCGCCCGTATATTCGACCGCTAGCGAGATAGACAGACTCGTTGTCGTCGTAGCCCTCTGGTGTTGGCGGTTGGTACCCGCGGATCGCCCGGGAGGTGTTTCATCGCGTTGATGCTGTCACGTAATAAAAGAACGAAGTTTTATAAGTAGGAAAATGAGCAAAAGCTCATTCGTATGCTTTATTAACTGCAGGTTACAAACTGAGCTTACTGTCTAAAGGACCGGGGTTTTTATTTCCTTATTATGACTCATATCTTATGGGTAGGGGTCTGGCTATTGTTTTTTCTCTTAGTTATTACAATGCTAGGTGTTGTCGATATATCCGATGTCAGCGGAATTGGGTGGTCATTACACCTGTTTTCTGGGTGGTCGTTACACTCCTCCCTTCGTAGAGTGAACTTAGTCCTCTAAGTTCTTGCGTTTCTTTAGAATCGATGGATGGAATTTGGCCTTGGGCGGTGTTGATAGTTCAAAACTTACTCTTGATTTCTTTTCTGTTCCAGGTTGCATAGGTGATACTGGTGCGTAAATGTTTATAGGGACGGCGGGTGTTGCAGTACTAATATTAGGTGTATTATTAACGGTGTTTTTCTTAATTTTACAACAAAACATGTGAATACATAATTTTGACAGTCCTATCTTATTGAGCAGATACAAACATATGAGTCCAATGGATATATATCCTATTATCTGCAACGTAGTGAGGCCCCAAGTTTTAATTCGTGTCATTCTGTGCGAAAAAGTTAATTGATTGGCTTTATCTTCTATTTGATTCAGGGTATCAGTATAACCGTTTAGATTGCTCATTACTTTAGGAGTTTTTTCTAAAGTGTCAAGCATTAAGGATAAGTCTACATTACTAGTTATATTTATAATTTTGGTCTTAATATTATAAAAAAACGCTCTTGGGGTTACCACTGATTCTCATATGGTTGTCTCCATACAATTTGTCTACAGTTACTTTAGTTTTTAACAGAGAGGGTTGCTTCAGTTTAACAATTTGATGTCCTTCTTTAGAGAATATATTGAGTTCTATTGGTTTTTCTGGTATAGCTATGTAGTGATTTTCGCTCTTGAGTGGTATAAAAGTTATTTCTGTGATCTTATAGACTGTGAATTTACAGAATCTCATGGTATTGTCTACACTAATTATTTCACTAATCGTGTTTTGAACGTCTATCATTTATAGGTTGAGTTAGTTTACAAATATAAAATTCGTGTTTGATTCGACATTGCTTGTCCAAATACATCTGATCTACATTCATATAAGTTAATCCTGAAGTGAAAAATATTGGATGTTCGACTAATGGGGCGAGAAATGCTCCGTTCTTTTGAGTCGGTATGGGGTATACCTGTTCTATTTCCCATTCTGAGTCAATTATCGTTGGAATTGAAATTTTAAAGAAGATCTTTTCATTTTGGACAAACAGTGTGAGTGTAGAGACGTCTAAAATGTTTTGGAAATTATTTTCTTCTGGTAAAAATTCTTTATTCATAATGTGATTTCCTAAAGCTTTAGCGTATTGTTCTAAGAAAGTGTGATGATCCATGATCTGGAGGCTAATAATTCCTTGTTTTCCTAGTAAAACCAAATTGAGTATTTCATCGAGTTGAAAATGTAGATCCGACAAAGCACTTTCCATAGAAATAATCTTAATTACTAGAAGTTCCTGCTTCTTTACTGCGTTTACTTTTTCAAGTTGTTTTAGACTGTCAATGTTTAAGATTTTCCTAATTAGAGCAGTTTGGTTAGCTACAATGGTTTTTAATTCATTTCCTTCACTAAATAGTTTGTCAATATTCTGGTTTATTAATTGTAGATCGTCAGAATCTAAAGTTCCGAAAAGTGTTTTGCTAATTGAGCCTATAGCGTTTATTAATCCTCTCTTAACTCTAGAACGAGTTAATAATTTCAAATGTGTTCCTAGTGTTTTGACATTATTAAGTTTGTTAGTTAAGAAAAGTATCTCTGGTTCTATTTGACATGAGGGGCTACAATGTTTTTGGGTCTCTGTTATATGTTCTCCTAATGTATCGATGTGGTCAAATATGTCGTTTACATCTATTCCTATGTACACGTTAACTTTTTCGTTATACAAGTAGCCTTTAGATATTTTCTCGTGAAAAATTGCGTTATTTTCGATCGGTATTAATTCCAATCCTAGCACGAGGGTTGTGCATGAGATGAGCGCCCTGAAAAGTATGTTTTAATTCTGTTACCATGTATCTTTTTAATTTGGTTATTGATTAGAGTTTCGTAATAAGAAGTCATAGCCTTTTCGATGTAGTAAGGACCTAACCATTCATCGTCCAATTTATCCGTTTTATGATCATTATGTACAAGAACTGCATCTCCCTCTTTAAATACCGTTTGTGTCTTAATGATTTTTCTTTGTTGGTCTCTCATGTAGCGTTTTCTACTTTGTTCAAGTGTCCGTTTAGCTAGTGCTTTATATTTGTCTAATTGTTTTTGCCATAGTGTAAACATTTCTTCGTATGTATAGTTGGGAGTTCTGGATATTGAGGATGGGAGGTTAGCTTTTCGTCCAAAGGTTAGTTCAAAAGGTGAAAAACCGGTTGCATCGTGTATTGCTGTGTTGTATCCTAAGCATACGAAGTTTAATACTTCGTCCCATTCTTTGTCTGAATCATTTAGACTTGTTCTTATCATGTCTTTCACCGTTGCGTGTGTTCTTTCTAGAGATCCGTTAGATTTTGGGTGAAAGCTGGTTGTTCTTATATGTTTGATTTTAAATGCTTCTTCGAATTTCGTCATGAGTTCGCTAATGAAGTTCTGTCCTTGGTCTGTTAGTATAGTTTTTGGTGCTGAGAAAATGTAGATATAATGATTAAATAGAACATCTATTATGGATTCGGTTCTTTGTGTCTTGAGGGGTGTTAATATCAGGTATTTGGTCAAATCGTCATGAATGGAAAGTATATATTGATTTCCTCGTTTAGTTTTTGGCATGGGACCAATTATGTCCATTGCTATCTTTTCGTTTGGTTCAGTGGGGGTTTGGGGTATTACGGGAATTTCTTTAGCGCGGATTCTGACAAGTTTCTGTTTTTTGCATGCTACACAATTTTTTATAAATTCCTCTACTTTTGAGAACAAATATGGGATTTTAAATCGTTCTTTGATTTTTGCGTAGGTTTTCTGTATACCTAAGTGCCTGAAACGTCGTTATGGTTTTCTTTTATAATCGCGTCAACTTGTTCGTCTGTTAGAATTTGAATAGGGTCGTATGCAAAAATTATTTCTTCTATCTTGTCGTTAACATACATCAAAAATGTTTTTATTCGCGCCTTTTCGATTTCATCGAAGCTGTTGTCTCCTATACCTAACTTTTTATATGTGGTAGCTGTTTCTATGATTTTCTTTAACCATTTCTTTTTGTCGTAGGGCCCTAGAGTTTCTTTTGTTATTTGGAAGATGGATTTTTCGTTGGGGACTATCTTTAGTAGTTTAGGAAGCGTGTCAGTGTCTTGTTCCCATTTGTCATACTCGTCAAGGAGATGGTTTTCAGTCGTCAAATTGTTAATAGTTTGTCTGGAAAGTGCGTCAGCAGCTGTATTATCTTTTCCTTTATGGTATTGTATTTCATAATCGTATTCCTCTAACTTTAATCTCCATCCGATTAGTCGTAATGAGGGGTCTTTGCAGTTTTTAAGCCAAGTTAAAGCTTGATGGTCGATTCTTATGAGAAAATGTCTTCCTAACAAATATTGTCTCAAACGTTTTACTGCCCATACGATTGCAAGGAGTTCTTTTTCAGTGGTTGAATAATTTCTTTCTGGAGGATTTAGTGTTCTGGAGATGTAGCAACAAGGATGGTCATTTTGCGAAAGAACAGCGCCTATTCCTTCGTTAGAGGCGTCGGTTGTTAATGTAAATGTTTCATTAAAGTTGGGATAATGCGTCTTTGTATAATATGCTGCTTTGTATAATGCGTCTTTGAGAGTTTGAAAGCTATTTTGTTGTTTGTCTGTCCAATGAAAGGGTGTGTCTTTCTTTGTCAGGTCGGTTAAAGGTTTGGCTATCTTTCAAAAATTACGTATGAATTTTCTATAATATCCTGCTAATCCTAAGAATGATTTTACGCCGGTTGAGTTTTTGGGAATTTTGAATTCTTTGACTGCTTCTATTTTCTTTGGGTTTGGTTTTATTCCTTCGTGTGTGATAATGTGTCCGAGGTATTCTAATTCTGGTTTTAAGAATTCACATTTGTCTGGTTGAATCTTTAGTCCTAATTCTCTTAATCTTTGTAATACAATTGCAAGGTTGTCATTATGTTGTTGAATCGTATTTCCGAATATTATTATGTCATCTAAATAAACGAAGCAATATTTGTTTAATAAACCGCGAAGTTGGAATGTAGCTGGGGCGTTTTTTAATCCGAACGGCATTCGATTATATTGAAAGTGTCCCTGAGGAGTACTAAAAGCTGTATATTTTTTTGATGCTACGTCCATTGGTATCTGATGAAACCCGGAGGAGAGGTCTAGTGCGGAGAAGAATTTTGCGTTTCCTAATTGCGAGAGTATATCATCAATATTTGGCAAAGGGTACGCATCTTGGTCAGTTAATTCATTTAATTTACGGAAATCTATCACTATGCGCCATTTTTGTTTTCCGGAGGCGTCCAATTTCTTAGGGACTACCCATACTGGACTATTGTACGGTGAATCTGATTCTTCGATTATGTCTTTGTTTAACATTTCTTTGATTTGTTTTTCAATTTCTAATTTGTGTACCTCGGGTAGTCTGTAAGATTTTGTATTTATGATTTTGTTTTCTTTCAACGTGATGATGTGCTTTGCTAAATTGGTGCATGGTAAAGTGTCTGTGTCCAGATTGAATACGTCAATATAGCGTAAGAGGATTTTTTCGATAGGAGTGCGGAAATTGTTTTCAATATGGCCTGTTCTAATTATGTTTCTGAATTTTTGAATTTGTTCGAGATCAACTTCATTGGAGAGGTCGTTAGAAATTGATATTGGTTGCTCACCAGTATTGCAAAGCATACTTGCGTCGGTTTCTTGTCCAGATAAATTGTTTCGATTTTGGTTTGGCCTGGAGAAATTACCTGTGGTGGCTGAAATGACAATACATGATCGTTGAGTTGAATTTGGTCATTTGTAATTTTATATTGATAGTTTTCTAGCATTGGCAACCCTATGATTCCGTCTTTAGTGGGAAGTCGTCAGGTACTATGTAGAATTTGTTTTTTTTTCACAGATTCTAAGATAAACGTATTCGTCTGTCTCGTATTTGTCATTGCCCATAAAAAATGTTTTCTTGTCATCTTTTAATGGGGTGGAAATGATTCTTGAACGTTTGACTATATTTATTCCGGCACCAGTATCTATTAAATATCGCTTTAGTCCAAGTTTTGATCCGATGGTTATTGTGAGGAGTCTTTCAGTGATGGCGTTAATTCGTATCGTTGGTCCTCTTCCACTTCTTCCTCGAGATTCATTTCCTTTTCGTCTGTCATTATATGGTAATTTCTTGGTGGTGGTAAATTCCTCTGGCTGGCTGGCGGAAAATTTCTCTGTTGGGTACAACCGTTGGATAAATGTCCCGTTTGATTACATTTGAAACATTTGGGCGGTGGTCGTTCCATTATCATTTTTCTTTTCGTAGGTAGATTTATTGGCTTTGATAGTACTGCGGTGTCGAATGTGATGTTTCTTTTTGCATTGGGTGTTTCTTGAAATCGGGGATTGGATCCTGCAATCGGTTGATTCGTTGCTCTTCCTCTTACTATATTTTTGTTACGTTCAATTTCTCCTATAAGTAACTCCGCCTCGAAAGCTGTGTCTTGTGCTTCCTGGAGATTCTTTGGTCTTGTAGCCGATGTGCGTATTTCTATTTCGGGTTTCAGGTTTAGGACAAAGATTTTGGTGGCTCGTTCGGTTTCAAGATCTATGCCAACTGCTCGTCGTATTGGATCACGAATTTCATGTTGCAATGCGTATATTAGTTCGTTGAGGTTGTGTCGAAACCTCTTCACATAACTGTGTGCTGATTCGTTAAAGTTCTGTCGTGTACGTTGCAATTTATCGCGGGCTCCATTAGATGTAATGCTTACGGACACAAATTTTCTGAGGCTTTCGAACAGATCTTCATAACTCTCGATTTCCATATGGCGAATACTGCGTTCCGCTTCTCCGATAATTCTTTGTGTCAAAATTAAGCGTAATAATGCGTGTTTTTCACGACACTCGGCTCGAGCTTCTGTTACCTGTTTAATAAACCCTTCTACTCCAATATCATCTTGTCCGTTGAGTGTAGGAATGAAGACTAGACAGGTTTTTGAATTGTACACGGAATTGTCATAACTTACCGCGTCTTCTTCACTGTCTACATTGTCTGTTTCATTGGGTTTTACTTCGGTCTTTTTTTGAACGGGTGGCCGCTTTTTCTGAACGGTGCTGGTACTAGCGTCTTCGGTAAAAATGGAATTGAACTCAGACGTGGTAACTGACTGAACTCTTAATTGTAGTTCAGCGATATTCTTACCTAAGAGTTCGACTTCTTTAACGCGTTGTTGACTTTCATTGTGTAGTTGTCTACGCAAGTCATGTATAGCGTCTAGTATGGTCCGAAGATCCATACCTGTAGCTATAGAGCTAACAACAGATGCGTCTTCCGATTTCTTGCTCATAGTGGCTTTTATATTGTCGTCGGAGTCTGTACTATTGAAACTGTCACGACGAGTACGATAGTGTTTAAAAGAATCCAGTTTTTCTTTTTACCTGGGTATTCTTCTTTTCGTGAATGTTGCCCTGACCAGTTTCAGTTTTGATGTTGCCCTGACCAGTTTCAGTTTTTCAGTGATAACCGTAGTCCGCCTTACGTGGAAGTCGTTTTCACGCAAAGTGAGCAGATCTATGCAGAGGTCCGTTTGATCCTTCAATCTTCAGTGATGCGCGTACGCCGAAATCGTAATTTCGTTTTCACTGAACCGAATGGATCCTGGCAGGATCGTCAAAAATGTCACGTAATAAAAGAACGAAGTTTTATAAGCAGGTTACAAACTGAGCTTACTGTCTAAAGGACCGGGGTTTTTATTTCCTTGTTATCTTATGGGTAGGGGTCTGGCTATTGTCTTTTCTCTTAGTTATCACAATGCTAGGTGTTATCGATATATCCGATGTCAGCGGAATGCCTGGGTGGTCTTGGGTGGTCATTACACCTGTTTTCTGGGTGGTCGTTACAATGCATCGACCTGTCGGTGTCCTATTGATACCAATCCGCCACATAATAAATATGTAATAAATATGAAATAACTATATTTAAAACAGAAAGAAGGACAGAATATGTATGAATAATATAAAATATAAATAGTGGTGATGTAATATATGTCGGAGATGAAAGAACACCGGAGTCTTTGGAATTTTGATTAATCCCGCAACATTGTAACCTAGAGTCTACTATAGCTGTAATTAAACAATTGTAGTTATTCAATCCGATTGTAATTGTTCGAGAGTTGTGATAATGAGCTTGGGCTCGAGGCGACAGCCAGTCGCCGAACGTAGCCGCGGTCACGGGATGAACTCTTTGTCTAACAAAGGCATGGAATAATTCTATAGCTCTCCTTAAAAAGGAAATAGTTGTAACACTCGACAGTAAACATTCCAACGGTCTCTGTCCCGTAGCTCGCCACACGCAGACCCTATTCTTCGAGTAAGATGATTGCCAGATGTCGATGCATCTCCGCAGTACATGGTCAGCTAGCTCGAGGGCTCGTTATAAACCTTAAGATTTAGTCAACTAAAGTCCTTCAAACGGACAAACAGTCTTTGTCCCAACTACGGGAAGATAGGGGAGACCTATTTTTCAACGAGCGGCGTCTCCCACTAGCAACTTTCCCTCGAGGGCGGCTAGCATCTTTTTCTAACCACCGACATGGAGATTGACCAATTAGCAGCAACGCCAATTTCCCTTACTTTCTGAACGAAGGCTTTTCTCGACGAATCCGATGATCTCGTGTCCTTAGACACACCCCATTATAGTTTTCCTCTGTGGCATCATCAGGACGGGAAAGGCATTCCCGCTCGCGATCTCAACGATGAAAAAGAGTAACCCCTTACGACCAGGGAACATTACGCATCCGACTTAGATTTTGTGAGTACGTTCATCTATCATCCCGTCGACCGCGGATTCGTTATTGAACCTAGGATCATTGTCATTAGTTTCTCGAGTACCTAACTACCACGGTTACTTGTCCGGTTCTATAATAATCGTATTTGCACTAGTCAATGTCTTCTCTATTGCATAACGACAACGTGTAACCCAAACGAAGATTCGTTTCACGCCCCTAACCCTAATTCTAATGTAAATCCGACATATATATGTATGTCGGAGATGAAAGAACACCGGAGCCTTGGGAATTTTGGTTAATCCCGCAACATTGTAATCTAGAGTCTACTATAGCTGTGATTAAACAATTGTAGTTATTCAATCCGATTGTAATTGTTCGCGAGTTGTGATAATGAGCTTGGGCTCGAGGCGACAGCCAGTCGCCGAACGTAGCCGCGGTCACGGGATAAACGCTTTGTCTAACAAAGGTATGGAGTAATTCTATAGCTCTCCTTAAAAAGGAAATAGTTGTAACACTCGACAGTAAACATTCCAACGGTCTCTGTCCCGTAGCTCGCCACACGCAGACCCTATTCTTCGAGTAAGATGATTGCCAGATGTCGATGCATCTCCGCAGTACATGGTCAGCTAGCTCAAGGGCTCGTTATAAATCTTAGGATTTAGTTAACTAAAGTCCTGTAGAGGATTGATCTTATCAGATATCACGAAATACAGACTAACTGTTTGTGAGCAATTTATTAAAGATATATATATTGTCTATACAATTAATTCGTCACCAAGCACAAGTCCAGGTATGATAACTCTTACGAAATAAATACGCGCTATCTCAAGAAACTCCGTATATACGTCTGATGCGTCTGTATGCTTATGCTCCGATCGCTGAACTTCCTCGCTCATCATTTCGTTTGTTTATTTATACTGGTCGGGGGACAGTCGGAAAGTTTGGACTCGACTGCGTTTGACTGTTGAAAGTAGCGGCAACATTGTTTTGCTTGGAGTTCATTACTCCTTGCAATACCTGTGATCTAACGGTCATGATACTCCGAAACAAAACAACAACAGGATTTGAATTGTCCTGCTCGCGTGCCGCTACAGTCCTTCAAACAGTCTTTGTCCTAACTACGGGAAGATAGGGGAAATCTATTTTTTCAATGAACGACGCATTCTGCTAGCAACTTTCTCTCAAGGGCGGCTAACATTCTTCTCTAACCACCAACATGGAAATTGCCCAATTAACAGCAACGTCAATTTCCCTCATTTCTCCATTTCTCCACGAATTCGATGATCTCATGCCCTTAGACACCCCATCATAGTTTTTCTCTACAGCGTCACCGTGACGGAGAGACACTCTCTCGTACGATCTCATCAATGAGTTAAGTAACGTCTTTACTCAGTGATTACTCCACGTTTTAACATAAAGTCCAACTTAGACTTTGATGAAAAGCAAATTCGCCATCCCGCTGACCGCGGATTCGTTGTTGAACCTAGGATCATTGTCATTAGTATCTGGAGTATCTAATTACCACGGTTACTTGTCAAATTCTGTAATAATCATATTTGCATTAGTCAATATCTTCTCTACTGCATAACAACAGTGTCTAATCCAATTGAAGATTCGTTTCACGCCCCTAACCCTAATCATAATGTGTACCCGACATATATATCCGAAATATAAATGAAATAAATATAAATAAAAGAAATACAAAGACAGATAAAAAGATTTAAATGAAAGAAATACAAATATAAATAAAATAAATAAATGCAGATAAAATAAATATACATAAGAGAAATGCAGATATAAATAAAATAAATATAAATTGTTTGTTCGACCAATCGCGGGGAGACGTAGTCGCTAGGAGAGACGTCAACGGGAGTCGTAAATTCCCGTTACGATTATAACAATCGACACCACGACTTGATCGATCCCCCGATTTCCGTTGAGATAATAGGGGTGATTGAGTTTGTATAACACTGTCATTCACAGAATTATAAATTATATATTTCCAACACTTAGATTACACTGATGAGCATAGATAGATAGATAATCACTTATCGCACGAAGATAAGATAGATATGGACGTTAGAGCAGGGCTCTTATAATTGGATTTAATGTATTAGTGGACGTAGCACTATAAGATATTTAGGAGAGGAAATGTATGCTCGACAATACCAAGACCGACTCTCGCTTTATGCTTAGACTGCCCCGATATGCATTAGCTTAGTTAGACTTAGTAGTTGACTTTTCCAACGATGTACAAGAAGTGAAGTTGAGTGACGATGCTGTGTCGGAGGAAAGCTAGTGATGGGTGTGTCTAGCGCACGGGATCATCGGATTTGTTCATGCCATTTTAGGTCAGGAAGTGAGGGCAGTATACATTGCCTCGGATTGGACAAACGAAGGTTGGTGGACTAGGAAGGGTCTTAACCGTCCTCGATAGAAAGTTGCTAGTAGGAAGCATCGTACGTGAGAAAAACTAACTTTCCCGTGTCAAGCCGTAGTAAACAATAGTCTTTGGAAACTGATTTAGAAAAGACATTTGTTGGGTCTGAAGGACCTTAGCAGGCAAGTGACTCGGGTTTATGACGGTGCTTAAGGCTATTGAGGGTACGCCGTACGGAAGAGCAGACATCTGGTGTCCGTCTGGCCCGCGGTGTGTGACCTGGGCCAGGCAGAGAGTCGCCCGGCGTAACATAAATGTAGATAAGAAAATAGAAATATAAGAAATATAGGTATAAATATATGTCAGGTTTACATTAGAATTAGGGTTAGGGGCGTAAAACGAATCTTCGTTTGGATTACAAGTTGTCGTTGTGCAATAGAGAAGACATTGACTAGTGCAAATACATAGACCCGGATAAATAACCGTGGTAATTAGATACTCGAGAAACTAATGACAATGATCCTAGGTTCAATAACGAATCCGCGGTCGACGGGATGATAGATGAACGTGCTCACAAAATCTAAGTTGGACGCGTAATATTCACTGGTTGTAAGCGGTTACTCTTTTCGTCGATGAGATCGCGAGAGAGAATGAATTTCCGTCCCGATGATGCCACAGAGGAAAACTATAATGGGGTGTGTCTAAGGACACGAGATCATCGGATTCGTCGAGGATAGCCTTCGTTCAGAAAGTAAGGGAAATTGGCGTTGCTGCTAATCGGTCAATCTCCATATCGGTGGTTAGAAAAAGATGCTAGCCGCTCTCGAGGGAAAGTTGCTAGTGGGAGACGCCGCTCGTTGAAAAATAGGTCTCCCCTATTTTCCCGTAGTTGGGACAAAGACTGTTTGTCCGTTTGAAGGACTTTAGTTGACTAAATCTTAAGATTTATAACGAGCCCTCGAGCTAGCTGACCATGTACTGCGGAGACGCATCGACATCTGGCAATCATCTTACTCGAAGAATAGGGTCTGCGTGTGGCGAGCTACGGGACAGAGACCGTTGGAATATTTACTGTCGAGTGTTACAACTATTTCCTTTTTAAGGAGAGCTATAGAATTATTCCATGCCTTTGTTAGACAAAGCGTTCATCCCGTGACCGTGGCTACGTTCGGCGACTGATTGTCGCCTCGAGCCCAAGCTCATTATCACAAATCTCGAACAAATACAATTGGATCGAAAGACGACAATTGTTTAATTACGCCTATGATAGAATCTAGATTACGGTGTTAAGGGATTTTTCCGATGTTCCAAGGGGAAGGCTCCGATGTCCTTTCATCTCCGACATATACATAAAAGAAATATTGATAAAAGATCTCAGATAGTGAAGAATACACTATTTGTATTGTTGCTTAGCAGTGATGAAGACGTAATGGAGAAATGATTTTAGTATCGTTTGTTTTTGAAATATGTTTACTACTCCAATCCCCTCAACCAACCAAACACCCAATCCTACCAAATTCATCACTACCTCAACCTCCTATGCCCAAGCAGTACAGGGCATCCAAAATAACCCGAATAGCCAAAGGGATCTTTCCCAAAATAGTGTCCCCAACCCACCTAACACAGACAACTTCTCTAGGCTTGAAAAGCTAATAGAGAAACAATCAGAGCAAATAAATAATTTGCTATCGCTACTAACACTCATCATGGATAAATTAATACGCCGCGACGCAAAATAAAACCAAGGCGCATAGCTCTTTGGAACGCCAACGATCTAGCGCAACACAAATTTGAACCAGAACTCTTCCCAAAACACCAGCAAATCGACGTAATGCTCGTATCGGAAACCCACTTCACCGACAAAAACTACCTGAAAATAAATGGTTACAAATGCTACCATACCCAACACCCCAGCAGAAAGGCCCACGGTGGCACCGGAATAATAATCAAAACAAGTATTGAGCACTACGAACTTCCATCATTCCAGAAAGACTACCCCCAAGCAACAAAAGTAGCAATAGAAGACTGTCATGGCACAATCACCACTTCAGCAGTATACTGCCCTCCCAGACACTCCATCGCCAAAGAAGACTTTGATAACTTCCTGGACACCCTGGTCAATAGATTCATAGCTAGAGGAGACTATAACGCCAAGCACATCCAATGGGGCAGCAGACTGGTTACAGCAAGAGGCAAAAACCTCTTAAACAGCATAATAAACAACAACCTCAACTACCTCACTACATACGAACCCACATACTGGCCCACTGACACCAACAAATTACCCGACCTTCTCGACTTCTTCGTAACTAAAAATATCTCATCAAGACACGTCCAAATTAACTCCTTGGCTGATCTCTCCTCTGATCATTCCCCCGTGATAGTTCAACAATTATCGAGAATACACCTAATGGCTCCATTCACAACCAACACACTAACTGGCAGCTCTTTAGAGAAGTCTTTACACACTCAACTTCAGCCTTAATTCCACTAAAAACCAAGGAAGAAATCGAAGCAGCCACGGAATACTTAAACACGAGCATAATAAACGCCATCCGCCTCTCCACACCGACAAAGACGTCTATTAGCAAACAAGAATATCTCCAATACATACTAAAAAAAAAAAAAAAATAGCAGAAAAACGTAGACTAAGAAGAGTATGGCAGATCCATAGAACACCGGATGACAAACGCAAACTAAACAACGCAACTAGAAAGCTATCCAAAACCATAAAAAATTATAAAAACGACTGTTTCCAAAAATACCTCGCCAGCTTATCCCCCACAGCCGACTCCAACTACTCACTACGGAAGGCCTCCAGGAAACTCACACGCCCCCCACAAATAATCCCACTAATCCGCCGTCCGCAAGGTGGATGGGCACGAAGCCCTATAGAAAAAGCCAACCTGTTTGCCAAATACTTGTCTAAAGTATTCAAACCCCATTCCCCCAAAGCTGCCGCGGACGTTACTGAATACTTGCACACCCCCTTCCAAATGTCCCCTCCTATCGAACCCTTCACTTCTGCAGAGACTATAGAAACAATTAGTCGCCTAAACCCCAAGAAAGCAGCAGGGCACGACCTAATAGGCAACAAAGCAATCAAGGAACTTCCCATAAAAGGGAGCGCACTCATCACATCGACTTTTAATGCCATCCTTCGCCTTGAACACTATCCTAAGGCCTGGAAAATCTCATTGATTACCCTCATTCCTAAACCCGGTAAACCGATATACGAAACCAGCTCCTATCGCCCAATCAGTCTTTTACCTACCCTGTCTAAACTATTCGAGAAGATGCTCACGAATCGACTCCTTCCACTCCTAGAGAACTTGAAAACACTCCCAGATCACCAATTCGGCTTCCGAAAACAACATTCAACAGTAGAGCAAATCCACCGCATAACCCATACGATCAGCCAAACACTCGAAAAGAAAAAATATTGCTCAGCGGTTTTCCTAGACATCCAACAACCATTCGACAAAGTATGGCATGAAGGGCTACTATACAAGCTTAAAAAGATCCTACTTCACCCCTACTACTCCATCCTAAAATCCTACCTAACCAATAGACAATTCATGGTTAAATGCCTAGACGCCACTTCCGCAACATTCCCAATAGAATCCGGCATACCCCAAGGTAGTGTTCTCGGACCCCTACTGTACTCCATCTACACTGCCGACTTACCTATATCAAACGAGATAACAATAGCGACATTTGCAGACGACACAGCGCTATTAGCCACCCACGCAGACCCGGTAATAGCCTCATCCACTCTCCAGCGAAGTCTCGACTCCATGGAAAAGTGGTTTCATAAATGGGGCTTCAAAATTAACGAAAAGAAATCCTCACACGTAACCTTCACGCTCCGAAAACAAACCTGCCCCCAGGTCACCATCAACAATGTAACAGTTCCTAGCAGGGACTCAGTCCGATACGTGGGCATGACCCTGGACTAACGTGGAAGAAACACATCTCAGATAAAACGAAGCAACTAAAGGACAAACTAAAAAAATTCTATTGGCTCACGGGCCGACGCTCCAAACTAAACATACAGAATAAAATTACCCTCTACAAGACCGTAATAAAACCTGTCTGGACCTACGGAATCCAACTATGGGGAACAGCAAGTAACTTCAACATTGAAATACTCCAACGCTCCCAATCGAAAACGCTAAGATCCTTAATAGACGCACCTTGGTATGTTACCAACGAAACCATCCATCGCGACCTCAAGATACCCACAGTCAAAGAGGAAATAGCAAAATATAGCGACAGATATAGCAAAAGAGTCAACAAACACCGAAACCCCCTAATCACTGGACTACTTGATACGACGGACCAGATTCGCAGGCTGAAGAGGCACTACCCGCTAGGCCTAAACGCTAGATTCATTTAGTTATCCAAATTATAATCCACTTACTTATAATACTTATAAGTAATACTTATCTATAATAAGCATTAACTTATTATAAATAAACAGCCATGTCACTGCGCCACGCCAGAAAAATTACTGAAAATTCTCAACGCGAGAATTGATTGTAATTTCAACAAGTAAAAAAAAAAATCTAATACTTTTTTTTCTTTTGGTTTCTCTACTAATTGCCAGGTCTTATTTTTAATTAAACTATTCATTTCTCGATCCATTGCTTCTTTCCATGAACCGCTGTCATCTCCACTGAAGGCTTTTTCATAGGTTTGAGGACTGTCTGCGCTAACTACATTCATATAAATGAAATATGAGCTCGTTTGGCCATATCTTTGAGGTTTCTTTCTTTCCCGTCCTGACCTTCTCAAATTATTTTCTATGTCCTCAAGTTTTACTTCTGATTCGTTACTTAAATTTCTCTCCTTTTTTATTATAACCTGGTCGACCTTTTCGTCATTTATTTCATTTTCATGAATTTCGTTTGAATCCGAATGTTCGTCAAAATCCTTTTCTGTTTCATTATCTGATTCATCTTCTCCTTGAAATCCAAATTATAATTTTATTATTAACTAAGATCCTATATCCAACGTTTCATAACCTACAAGTATTCTAGTGTCTGCTTTTTTGTCCCATTTTGAATTTCTTTTAATTTCAGGTATTATTACGAAAACAATTATAAACTTCAGCTTTTGATTTCAAAGTATAAATCAATGCGCACTTACTGTAGTCGTCTATAAATGTTAAGAAATATTTAGATCCACCAAACCCGGTATTTTTATTAGGACGATTTTAGTTAGGAGAGTGAGGGAATAGGCTTCGTTGTTAATTGGTTAAACGAAGGGTCTTAACCGCCCTCCCTTAGTGGGAGGAAAGTTGCAGCGTACGTGAGAAAAATTAACTTTCCCTTGTCAAGCCGTGGTAGACAATAGTCTTTGGAAATTCTTCGGAAACAGACGTTTGTTTGGTTTGAAGGACCTCTACTAGGAAATCTATGAGATTTATGGAAGGTACTTGAGACTGTTGAGGGTACGCAGTGAGTATCCGAAAACATCTGGTTGCCATCTTGCCCGCGGTGTGTGGCCTCGGCTAGGTAGAGTGTTACGCGACGTAACACAGAATTTGATAAGAAACCGTGGTGATTAGACACTCGAGATGCTAATGACAATGGTCTTAGGTTCGATAACGAATCCACAGTCAACGTGATAGTAAATGCGCTTTCTTCCAAAGTTTAAGTCGAACTCAACTTACTTATTCACATTATAAGTAGGTCTCGTGACTACTATTAGCGGTTCGCGATTCGCAATTACCAGTTTGACTTCTAGGCGATGCGTTATGACGCACGATACTAGATCGGATGATGATTGCTTAAGATGCCGAGGAACTCGGGTCAATTATTACTGCTAACTACCAACTATCGACTCTGATTGACGTCTAACGACTGACTTTCTGTCACGATGATGCTGCAGAGGAAAACTATGATGGGGTGTGTCTAAGGATACGATCATCGGATTCGTCGAGGAAAGCCTTCATTCGGAAAGTGAGGGAAATTGACGTTGCTGTTAATTGGTTAATCTCTAGGTTGGTGGTTGAGGAAGGATGCTAACCACCCTCGAGAGAAAGTTGCTAGCGGGAAGCATCGTGCATGAGAAAAAGCAGATTTTCCGCATCTTTTCGTAATAGGTAATAAATTTAGGGAATGCTAAGACAAAGGTATTTGTTCGTTTGAAGAACCTTAGCTAGAGAAATCCTAAGATTTATAGCGGGTCCTTAGGCTAGTTAAAAATATGCAATGGTGATGTTTCGACATCTGGCAATCATCTTGTCCGAAGGATAGGGTCTTTGTGTAGCAAGCCACGGGACAGAAACCGTTGGAAAGTTTGCTGTCGAGTGCCGTTACAGCATATTTCAGTGGCACATTCTATACGATTCCATTTCAAGTGCTCATAATTAACTAACAGAACAAATGTGTACCGTATTCAGTGTCAAGAGAAGTGTCAAACTCGCGTTTAGTTGATGTTATTGTAGTATCGGGGCTTTCCCTGGGGAAAATCCCGATGTACTGCTGATAAAAAACAATAAGAGTGCTGACAGATAATGTTGGGAATTCCCAATGGGCCATATAACCGTGGCCCTTTACGACACGGAGTAATTAAAAAAGGTGTACTTGACCATGGGTTATTTACATCTTTGTGCGTACTAGGAATACCAAAACCGTGGTATAAAAGGCAGCCGTTAGTCAGTTGCGAGGAGTTGTACCAAGACTCGAGAAAAGTGAGGAGTTGTACTACGAGTCGTGGGCAAAGTTGTACGAAGAGGGAGCACGAGGTGAGTATAGGTTCTCGCGCAGTGGGACCACGCCGTAGGAAACCCCAATGAATCTGATATTCTTCTATAGTCGGGTGGCTGCCGATCGGAGCCTTCGGGAACTTGTCGGTTTGCCGATCCGGTGCGGAGAATTTCGGAAAAGTTGGTACGCCCATGCCGGTCAAGACCACCCTCCTCACCTTCTCGTGGGACTCTCTGTCACCTTGCACCGACTCCGACCGGGATAACGTGCTACAGAGTGAGTGGCATGCAGACGGGAGTTACTGGTAACGAAAAGAGTAACGTTTACAGTGCAGGGGAGGGAGACCCTAGTACCGGTGTAGGTGGTGGTAGTAAAGTGGGCATCACTACTTAGTTATCATACGACTACGGTCGTTCGGGAGTGGACCGCCAGGCTCCTGGACGTGCTTCTGCGTCTGGTGAGGAAGTACAGAAAGAAACTAGTAGCAGGAACTCCAACATATCGGAGGCGTTGGGAGAGAGCGATCTGGGATTCTTCTAGGACAAATTTCCTTTGTGGCGTGGAGGCGGGAAGTCCTACGATGATATATCGTTGAGTTACTCTGTCAACGCGACTGCATTATGAAAGCGATCGTACTGGAGGATCGCCGAGATACGCCATGGGAACGGCGGCGAACATGGAGAGCCGAAGAACGGAACAGACGCGGGGGAGAAGGAGGAGCTCGAGTTCGAGTTTGAAAGTCAAAAAACCTCGACGGCTCAGAGAAAAAGGTGGAGAAGCGCCGCTACCGTCTCCGAACCAGTATCATCGTTGGCGGAATATAGAGAGAGGATGGTCGGCCGAATAACAGACCTTGACGCGGAATTGATGCGTGAGATGGAGGAGGTGGAGCGTATTACGTCCAGATCGAGGAACTTGAAAGGAACCCATGTGAGAAGATTGCAGCTGGTGTGCTGTAAGGCTAGGGCGGTCAGCGCTGAGCTTCAGCTGCATATGACAGTTGCCCTCAGGGCTCCAACCAGCAGCCGAGAGATAGAGAGAAAGAAGGAGGAAAGAGAGAGGGAGAACCCACGCCTGAAGGAAAGTGTGCGTTACGGAAACGAGAGAAGATGGAGTCGGTCGAGCTGATCGTCAGGAACACAACTTGGAGGGTCCCATAGAGACAGATCACTCGCCAACGTGAGTAAACTTCTACGGACCAACCTCAACCGCTCCCGCCGTGCGCAGGACTTAATGTTTCAGGGCCTGGTGGAGCGGGGAGTCAGCCTGCCGGTGGCGGCTGAGCCATATCGAGTGCTTGACGAGTCTCAAGGCATGGGGGACTTGCACAATTCGGTCACCATTTTTTGGACCGGGATTAGCGGCAACCCGACCTGCTCGGCGATTAACACGTTGATGCAGGCGTGCATTACCGGTAGGTCACATGAGCCTGTCCCGTGAGGCGGCGTGCATCACGGTGGGTGACACTTGTATTTTACAAAATAAGTAGTATAAAATAGGTTTATGTTATTTTATCTCAACATTATAAACAGACATTCAATAGTAAAAGCATAACAATTCAATATTATAAACTTAACATATGTAGCGGCACTCGACAGTAAAATTTCCAACGGTTTTTGTCCCGTGGGCCGCTATATAAAGACCCTATCCTTCGGATAAGATGATTGCCAGATGTCGGCACGTCCTCACGGAACATTTTTAGCTAGCCCAAGAACCCGCTATAAATCTTACGATTTGTTTAGCTAAGATTCTCCAAAGGAACAAATAGTCTTTGTCCTTCACATACTACGGAAAATACGGGAAGTCTATTTTCCGCACGTACGATGCTCCCCGCTAGCAACTTTCTCTCAAGGGCGGTCAGCACCCTTCTCCAACCACCAAACAGAAATTAACCAATTAACAGCAACACCCGCTTCCCTCACTTTCCGAACCAAGGCACTCCTCGACGAATCCGATGATCTGGTATCCTGGGACACACCCCAGGAGAGTTTTCCTCTGCAGCATCATCGTGACGGAGAGTGAGTTAATAATCGGCTAGAGTCAATTGAGATAATCAAGAGATAATTGTATCCACGCGTCGTACGCCAAGTGTACGCACCGAATATAAGCGTGAATAAATATCTTGGTTGTTAAACATATTCGAGTATTTCTTCAGTACCTATCACGACCTATCCACCTCGCATAATTGTTTTCTTTTTTATGCAATTTTCTAAAACATGTTAAATAGAGTGCCGGCTGGCCCTTACAACGATTACAATATGTTTTTTTGGCATTATTCGCGGCATACTCTTTACCTTTTATTCTAGATATGCGTTTATAACATTGTTTACATCGGCGCCTCGTCTTACTCGCGAGCCCTTGGTACGACTGCAGAATATGTGAATGTTTTTTGGGCATTACTTCATTTCCACTTGGCATTGCTTCTCTGTGGGGATTCACTGTACTTGAAAGGTGATTTTAGTAAAAAGGTGATTTTAGTATCCCATTTTCTATGTACATACCACGCATTCACGAGGCAAGTCCCGCATATTAATTCTATTACAATTTTTCTATACCATATTACGGTTCTGCGCAAATAACCATAATAGGATGATATCTGATCGGATAGATCAACCCCTTTTTGTAGCATCATTATAAAAAAACAGTGTCTGGCTTTAATTTACTATTCTCCCCCTGAACAATAATATTTTTGGAAGTAGTTAGTACACATACTGGCCTTTTGTCAGTCCATTTTAAAAATTTAACGTAACCTAACATTATTTTCGTCGTGTATGTTCCTTATGCGCGCCGTCGTTGTCCGATGAACATGCATGACTATCTTTTTACGATACGGAATTGAAACATTTTTTAATTCGCACTATCAACGTTTCTTATAGGAAAATGTTCACAGAATTGCGTGCGATAGTCAGAATTGGCGTTAGACCTCTACCTTTTGAGAAAAATCGAAAAGAATACTCCAAAATTAGGGCCAAAGCTGGTCCTTTCAGCTTTACTTAACATTTAGAAATATATGCAAATTGATATTGCCAAACAATTGTACATCGATGTATAAGCTGATGTCCACGGAATTCATCGAACCCAACAGGAATCGTATAGCTTTTGTTATTTTGCTATAAATTGAGGTCAAAGTAAAAAATTGCGATCGTGTTGAACAGTCTAATCTGACGCTGTGCCGCCCCACGAAGCCGACTGTGCATTTGGGTGCCGCCTTACACAGAAAACCTGAATATCGGCGCCGGCGTCAACGAGTAAAGCGAGGACAAGGCTTGGTAGCTGTACGTTTGAGGGACCTGGCCGTGATGGCCGTGGTGGCCGTGCACGCGTCCCCCAGTATTGGCCTGACGGAGTACGCCGTTTTTCTGGATGGACATGAGGCTTGCGCAATGCGTCTGCGAGCTCGCTCATCCCTGGCCTTCGGTGACTTTAACGCTCATGCTACGGCGTGGGGTTCCCGTAGGACCAATGGGAAAGGGCGCATGGTGTTGGAATGCGCGGCCGGGCTGGATCTCCAACTTATAAATCGGAGGTCGTCCGGCACGTGTATAGAGTAGCGGGACAAATCCATCGTGGATCATACTTGGGCGAATGCCACGGCCGTGTTTCAGGATGGGAGGTGTCCGAGGAAGAGACACTCTCGGACCTATACATCCTGATGGACGTGGCTATGGGTGGCCCGTCCAGGACACGGGGGCCCAGGCGTCCACCGCGGGGGGGCAGATGAAATCGCTGCAGTGGGGCTCGACCCACCGCGATAAGGACTTTATGGCGGCGGCCGCAATAGTCGTCGCTTAGGGGGACAGATCTGCTGATGAACGGACGGAGGCGGGAGCTGTCCGACTGAGGCGCGACATGCCCGCCTTGTGCGACTCATGTATGCCGTGGGCCGGAGCTCCGCGCAGTGCCGGTATGGTGGTCCGAGAGACGTGTATCTGCTCGCGACGCCAGTATACCCGAGCCCACCGCTGGAAGCGAGAAGACGAGATCACTGTGGCTTGCTTCAGATCACCAGACCTACCGCGAAGCGTGGGGATCTCTGCAGCGGGCTATTAGGAGAGCGCAGAAGCGGGCCTAGGACAAACTCCTGGCCACTCTCGATTCCAATCTGTGTGTCCTTACTGAGCGGTATTGAAAAATCTTCGCCTCACACGACAGATGCAATGGACCTTCAGTACCTGGAAGGGGTCGCCGATACTCTGTTTTCCAGGGAGAAAGAGGAGGCGCGCCCCTTAGGTTCTCCGCGCCTTGCGGAGGACTGAAATACGGAACTGGAGATGTCAGAGGAGGAGTTGTCAGGGGATCGTAGGGAGGATCGGAACGCGTAAAGCTCCGGATCCCGATAGAGTCTAACCCGCCTGTTCAAAAGGTGTCTTGCCTGGGGCGAATTCTCTGGCCAGTGAAGGGAGGGACGGATGGTCCTTCTTCCGAAGCCGCGACGATCTCCGGATTTACCCTCGGCCTTTAGGCCGGTGTGTCTGTTGGATGAGTCGGGCACGCTGCTCGAGAGAGTGATAGTTGCTCGCTTAAAGTAGCACTTATCTAGGGTTATACCCGGACTGTAGGAGGGCCAATACGGTTTCCGGAGGGGGCGGTCTACGAACGATGCCATTGTTCGAGTCCGCTCCGTCGTCGAGAAGGCCGAGCGATGGGGCTGAGAGGTATTGGCGGTTTCACTGGATATCGTCAACGCCCTCAACAACTTGCCCTCAGGGAAGATAGAGGAGGTCCTGGAGTTCCACCGGGTGCCTCCCTATCTCCAAAGCATTCCCGCAGGGGGACCGCCGGGAATGCAGAGGAACGCGACGGCTGATATCAATTCTCTGCCAAACCGTCAATCGCGCTCGCGTGTAAGTAAAGACAACATCGAGTTCTTAAGATGTTTCTTACGCGTTGTTGCTTTCATGCTATCATCCAAGGTAGATCTCCGAAAAACACTCTACCAGTATGTAAATAAGAAACTGTGGCGGATCGGTATCAACAGGACGCCGACAGGTCGAGGCATCAACGCGGCGCAACACCTCCCGGGCGATCCGTGGGTACCAACCGCCAACACTAGAGGGCTACGACGACAACGAGTCTGTCTGTCTAACTCGCTAGCGGTCGAATATACGAGCGATTGATATAAATACCGCACCTAGCGAGACTCCCTCTACGTCTAAGGCAGGGACTACCGGGCATAGCCTTACTGACGAGTCCACCGGTAGTCCCGGGACGAAACGCACAACTCTCTCTCTCTTATCATCCGCCTCATTGGTGACCCCGACGTGATCTGAACACGCACCTTTGGAGAAGGAGTCAGGAAAGGAGCCAACCACCGACGACGACCAAGCCAGGAAGTGATGTAGCCATTGCAATAGTTCATGGGCATCACCTCCAGCAGCACGTCAGAGGAGGCGACAACCACCTCGTCCCCACGACGATCAGCCTTCCATCATCGACGACGAGCCATTCCCTCTAACTTGTATCGCGCTATATAGCTTTGGGGTCACGCTATAGCGCTAGGGGGAGGCTGTGTGGCGGATCGGTATCAACAGGACGCCGACAGGTCGAGGCATCAACGCGGCGCAACACCTCCCGGGCGATCCGCGGGTACCAACCGCCAACAATAGAGGGCTACGACGACAACGAATCTGTCTGTCTAACTCGCTAGCGGTCGAATATACGAGCGATTGATATAAATACCGCACCTAGCGAGACTCCCTCTACGTCTAAGGCAGGGACTACCGGGCATAGCCTTACTGACGAGTCCACCGGTAGTCCCGGGACGAAACGCACAACTCTCTCTCTCTTATCATCCGCCTCAAAACCATACCATTCCATTTTGAAAAACAGAGTTGATCTTCATATCTTCTTGACACCTCCACTTATAGAGAAAATTAGTAATATCAAATTATTTAATCTTCTATTTTCAAAAACAAGAATTATTCAGGTAATCTGTTTTAAATGCCCCACCCTGTATATATTACATATATGTCGGAGATAAGAGGACACCGGTGCCTTCCCTCTGAAACCTCGGGAAAATCCATACAAACATTGTAATTAAAATCTACAGTTGTAACTAAACGATTTGCCGTCATTCTACCCAATTGTATTTGTTTGAGACTTGTGACAATGAGCTTGGGCTCGAGGCGACAATTAGTCGCCGAACGTAGCCGCGGTCAATGGGACGAACTCTCCATCTAACAAAGGCATTGAGTAATCCTATAGCTCTCCTTAAAAGAAAGATTTGTAGCGGCACGTGGCTGTAAACATTCCAACGGTTTCTGTCCCGTAGCTTGCCACACGCAGATCCTATTTTCCGGGCAGGATGTTTACCAGATGTCGACGCGTCTCCACAGTACGTGATCGGCTAGCCCGAGGACCGTCATAAACACTAATATCTAGTTACCTAAAATCCTTCAACAGATACACAGTCTTTGTCCCAGTTACGGGAAGACAGGAGAGACCTATTTTTCCACGAACGACGTCTCCCACTAGCAACTTTCCCTCGAGGGCGGCTAGCATCTTTTTCTAACCACCGATATGGAGATTGACCAATTAGCAGCAACGCCAAATTCCCTCACCTTCTGAACGAAGGCTTTTCTCGACGAATCCGATGATCTCGTGTCCTTAGACACACCCCATTATAGTTTTCCTCTGTGGCATCATCAGGACGGGAAAGGCATTCCCGCTCGCGATCTCAACGATAAAAAGAGTAACCCTTTACGACCAGTGAATACTACGCGTCCGACTTAGATTTTGTGAGCACGTTCATCTATCATCCCGTCGACCGCGGATTCGTTATTGATCATTGTCGTTACTTTCTCGAGTACCTAACTACCACGGTTACTTGTCCGGTTCTATAATAATCGTATTTGCACTAGTCAATGTCTTCTCTATTGCATAACGACAACGTGTAACGCAAATGAAGATTCGTTTCACGCCCCTAACCCTAATTCTAATGTAAACCCGACATATATTTATAACAATTTAAACAATTCGATATTCAGACCTAAATAAATTCTGTGCAACTAAATCGAATATTTATTTTATCCAACTTTAATCCTCTCCGGCCCCAGTACCCCTGCACATAGCAGGTTAGCTGAAAAGTGGAATTCATTTACCAGTTGCATTAACGTTAGTTAACGCTACCCGTTATAAGTAAATTACCGGATAAAAACCTTACGAAGTTCAGACAAAACCCACGACAGACGAAGGTACAAAGGTTTGTTTTCCTACAGCCAAGAAGGCGCTACAGATGCACTTCCAGACTGGGAATTCAATCTAATAGTTACCAAAAAAACCCTCGACAGACGAAGGTACAAAGATTTGTTGTCCTACAGCCGAGAAGGTGCTACAGATGCACTTCCAAACTGGGAATTCAATCTAGTAGATACCACAGACACTATAGACCAACAATACCCATCACACACTAATACTCTTAGCTTGAAGAGACATAATAATAATAATAAAAAAAAATTTTTCTCTAATCGAAATAGTCCTAAGACTATTTCTGATGGCAGCGACTACCGTATTAATCGGAAATCTAAATCAAAATTTTATATACAATAATATCATTTCAATTGTCTCTTCCGATTAAATTCAAACTAAACAGAAAATAAATTAAACAAAATTTTAATTATAATTTGATGAAATTAAACAAAGACTACACATTAAGAACGTAACACTGGGCTTCTTTCGACGCTGAAACGGGCGTGCATTACATTTGGCGTGTAAAATGGAGTGAAATGAGCGCTTAAACATAGAAATATCTCAAACGGGAGGGAATTGACGGCTAGATTTCGTTAAAATCGACGAAATCGTCGCGATTTGCGAGCTGTTGTGCTTGTTTCGTCGCTGAAACGGACGTGCATTACACTTGGTGTGTAAAATGGAGTGAAAAGAGCGTATAAACGTCGAAATGTCTCCAACGGGAAGAAATTGACGGCTAGTTTTCGTTAAAATCGACGAAATCGACGCGATTTGTGAGCTGCTGAGCTTGTTTCTAAGCTGAAACGGACGTGCATTACACTTGGCGTGTAAAATGGAGTGAAAAGAGCGCTTAAACGTCGAAATGTCTCCAAAGGGAAGAAATTGACGGCTAGTTTTCGTTAAAATCGACGAAATCGTCGCGATGTGCGAGCTGCTGTGCTTGTTTCTAAGCTGAAACGGGCGTGCATTACATTTGGCGTGTAAAATGGAGTGAAATGAGCGCTTAAACATAGAAATATCTCAAACGGGAGGGAATTGACGGCCAGTTTTCGTTAAAATCGACGAAATCGTCGCGATTTGCGAGCTGTTGTGCTTGTTTCGTCGCTGAAACGGACGTGCATTACACTTGGTGTGTAAAATGGAGTGAAAAGAGCGTATAAACGTCGAAATGTCTCCAACGGGAAGAAATTGACGGCTAGTTTTCGTTAAAATCGACGAAATCGACGCGATTTGTGAGCTGCTGAGCTTGTTTCTAAGCTGAAACGGACGTGCATTACACTTGGCGTGTAAAATGGAGTGAAAAGAGCGCTTAAACGTCGAAATGTCTCCAAAGGGAAGAAATTGACGGCTAGTTTTCGTTAAAATCGACGAAATCGTCGCGATGTGCGAGCTGCTGTGCTTGTTTCTAAGCTGAAACGGACGTGCATTACACTTGGCGTGTAAAATGGAGTGAAAGGAGCGCATAAACGTCGAAATATCTCCAACGGGAAGAAATTGACGGCTAGTTTTCGTTAAAATCGACGAAATCATCGCGATTTGTGAGCTGCTGGGCTTATTTCGACGCTGAAAAGGACGTGCATTGCACTTGTCGTGTAAAATGGAGTGAAAACAGCGCTTAAACCTCGAAACATCTCCAACGGGAAGGAAATGATGGTTATTTTTCGTTAAAATCGACGAAATCATCGAGATTTGCTAGCTGTTGGGCTTCTCTCGACGCTGAAATGGGACGTGCATTACACTGGGCAGTGTAAAGTGGGGGGAAATGGGAACTTAAACGTCGAAATATCTGAAACGGGAGGGAAATGACGGTTAGTTTTCGTTAAAATCAACGGAATTATCGCGATTTGCGAGCTGTTGGGCCTGTCTCGACGCTGAAACGGACGTGCTTTGAACATTGCGTGTAAAATGGAGTGAAATGAGCTCTTAAACATTGTAATGTCTCCAACGGGAAGCAATTGGCGGATACTTTTCGTTAAAATCGACGAAATCATCGCGATTTGCGAGGTGTTGGGCTTGTTTCGGCTCTTGAACGGTAGTGCATTGCATTTGCAGTGTAAAATGGAGTGAAATGAGCGCTTAAACGTCGAAATATCTCCAACGGGAAGGAAATGACAGTTAGTTTTCTTCAAAATCGAGGAAATCATCGCGATTTGCGATCTATTTTGCTTGTTTCGGCTCTTGAACGGTAGTGCATTACGTTTGCAGTGTAAAATTTAGTGAAATGAGCGCTTAAACGTCGAAATATCTCCAACGGGTAGGAAGTGACAGTTAGTTTTCGTCAAAATCGACCAAATCATCGCGATTTGCGAGCTGTTGTGCTTGTTTCGAAGCTGAAACGGAAGTGCATTACATTTGGCGTGTAAAATGGAGTGAAACGAGTGCTAAAACCTCGAAATATCTCCAACGGGAAAGAAATGACAGTTACTTTTCGTCAAAATCGAAGAAAGCATCGCGATGTGCGAGCTGTTGGGCTTGTTTCAACGCTTAAACGGGCGTGCATTGCATTTGGCATGCAAAATGGTGTGAAACGAGCGCTAAAACCTCGAAATATATCAAACGGGAAGGAATTGACGGCGACTTTTCGTCAAAATCGACGAAATCATTGCGATTTGCGAGCTGTTGAGCTTGTTTCGACGCTTAAATGGTTGTGCATTGCATTAGCACTGTGAAATGGAGTTCAACGAGCGCTTAAACGTCGAAATATCTCCAACGGGAAGGAAATGACGGCTATTTTTCGTCCAAATAAACGAAATCATCTCGATTTGAGAGCTATTTTGCTTGTTTCGACGCTTAAACGGGAGTTCATTACGTTTGCAGTTTAAAATGGTAGGAAACGAACGCTTAAACGTCGAAATATCTCCAACGGGAAGGAAATGACGGCTACTTTTCGTCAAAATCGACGAAATCATCGCGATTTGCGATCTATTTTGCTTGTTTCGGCTCTTCAGCGGTAGTGCATTACATTTGCAGTGTAAAATGGAGTGAAATGAGCGCTTAAGCGTTGAAATATCTCCAACGGGAAGGGAATGACGGCTACTTTTCGTCAAAATCGACGAAATCATCTCGATTTGAGAGCTATTTTGCTTGTTTCGACGCTTAAACGGGAGTGCATTACGTTTGAAGTGTAAAATGGTGTGAAACGAGCGCTTAAACGTCGAAATATCTCCACCGGTTGATTGATTAGATATATAGATAGATAGATTGATTGATGTTGATTGATTAAAATATATTTATATATACATGTATTCCTGGCGTTTCAATTATTTCCCCTTTTGTAGTTATTCTTATTTCCTGGTTTATTTGTTTGGTTCGTAACTCGTTCAATCCATTAGCTGGTTCTATTTATTTTATTTTATACTGGTTGGATTTATATTATATTGAACCACAAGTTTTCAAATTGCAAGTCGGTTATTGGTAGGTTTATTTAGATTTGTATGTTTATGTATTTTGTTTATTGGTTGGATCTATTAGTCGCCCTCGTTTTGTTAATCCTTCCTTTAGTTTCGTAGCGCCGTGTGTTCGTTTGTGCATTCAAATCCTTATTCGCGCGTTTTGTATAGAATGGTTTTCTTGTTCTTGTTACAGCGCGTGCGGAGCGCGAGACGTTACACCCCCGCCCTTGGAGTTCAAATTTCCAAAGGAAATTTGACTGATGGTGTCTCTGAGTTCGCTCAAGGCGGACGTAGATGTCGTTGGTTGTTGAGTGACTACCGGTGTTATCGATATCCCTTGAGGTTGTGCTGTTTGATCATCGATATTTCGTTTTCTTTTGAGGTATAGTAGCAGGTGGGTGACTGGGCCGCATATTGCTCCTAATAGGGCGATTCCACATCCGTAAGTTTTACGTAACTGGTATCCGTGTATGGCTATATCTATTATCGTTTTGATTAGTTTAAATATTACGAGTATTCCAAATATTGCTGCACTGACAGTTCCAAATTCCATAAAACCAGTCCATAAGCTTGATACGGTATTTTTCGCTATTGTCGTTAATGTGTTTTCGTCCATCATTCCCAGGATGTTTACTGTTCCAGGGACGATTGTTTTTCCTGTTGCTCCTCTGGCCAATGTGTTCAAAACTGCAGATTTTTCTGCCGGGAACATGACGTGGTCCCGTAGTGCATCGAGGTCTTTTTGGGTATATATTCCGCTCGTGGCCAACGACGATGGTGCTGAATATTGCCACGTTTGGCGCACGTCCGGGCGGAGTTCCTGTGGTGCGATTGTTTCCATGGGTTTTGGTACGAATTTGTGCCAGAGTCCATCGATATTGTATAGCGTAGGCAGTACCGCGCTACATTCTCTGTGGTTTCCGTGTTGCGTTAGGATGTGTGTTTTTGGCGTTAAAAATGCGGTGCGATTCCCTTGCCAAACGGGTAGCTCCGAGTAGCATTCTGTTGTATGTCGTACTTTTACTTGTACCGGAATGCATTTGACTATGTGGACTGCTTCTCCTGCGATCAGGGCCATGTGTCCTGGGGTTTTGGATATGGTATATGCAAATTCATCGGGCAGTAAGATTGCTAAGCTTAAAGCATTTTCTATTAGTTTCTTCTGTGTGGTACATCTTTGTGTCAGTATATCATGGTACAATGTTGTCATTTGTCGTTTAATATGTTTCTCTACGTAAATGAATTTTGAGTTGACGTATGCGAATATGTCCAAGTTTTCGACTGCTGTCTTGCTTTTGGAGATAAACGTATTTTCTCTTGTTGTTTCAACTATTTGGGGTGTTCGGTGGATAGTAGGGTATATCCACACAGTGGCTGTTCTCCGGTTTTAGTCAGTGCAAATGTTACTTCTTGCGTTGTTAGTGCGTAAACTGGTTGTGCTGATTCTCTGTTGGTTTTTATTTCCTGGATCTTTGTAGCAATTCCTTCATATAGCACATCGTACTGATCAAATTTGCATGGTGAGGGTGGTTGTGGTTGCCAATAAGTGTATCCGTCTTCAGCGTCTAGACAGTTTCCTTCGCTAAAGGTACATACCGTTCCTGATTTCAGTAGAATTTTGTTCGCCTCGATCCGTACTGGCACAACTGCTGATTTTAAACTTATCCTTACTGTGGCTTGTACGACGACCTTTTCCTAGCTCCCGTATGGGTCTACATACTGTGTTCCCTGGCAGCTGCCGTCGTCTGTTAACTTGCCGGCTAGGACAAGCGATCTTGTTTCTGTTGCATTATCTTTTAGGCCTACTATAAGGTTTTGTGGTCCCAGTGAAAACGTGCCGTCTTGATGCATCCTTGCACATTGTTGGGCGGTTGTTTCATGGAGGTATTCGGCGAATCCGTTATGCACTGCCGACGTGTGGGAGTGCATGCCACAGTAATATATAATTCGAGTTATTTGCACCTTGCATTGCCTTACGCTGGTAAATTCGAATTCTGAGAGTTGCTGTATGCTGCAGTCCCCGATAGAGTTTAGAGAGATAGTGGTAACGTTGAGTTGCCATTGCAGTCATATCCTACCAGGCCGTATGCTATTTTGATGAGGGTAAGTACGATGACCAGGCGATTCATCTTCCTATTAACAATTTATTAAATCGTTTCTTACTCTCGAGTTTATTAGAAATAAGAATAACCTTTATTATTATTAATATATATATATATAGAAAAGAAAATTTTTATATTTATATGTTTTTTTTTCTTTTTTTCTTCCTTTTTTTTTCTCTTTTTTTTGTCAAAACCTTGTTTCATTTTAGGTTTTACGTACATGTTATCGGTGAAAATAGATATGAATGCTACCTGGGTTATAATTGTATACATATATGCATACGTATTGGTAAGTAGTATAGATGAGATTTGTTTTATTGTTATAAATATATAAGTATATATCATTAATAGAAATAGATATTACAAATATAGCTTGTCTTTGAATATATATATATATATATATATATATATATATATATATATATATATATGTCGGAGAAGCAGTGGGGATAGGGTTGTCGGTGTTTGAGGAGTCTTCATTGAAGGTAGCCATCGTTGCGGTGTAGCGAAGATACGATTTATTGACACAGGTATGAATAACACAGGTTTGACAATCTATCACGGCGGTGAGACGTCCGCGACACTAGTGACAGTGATCTCAGGTTCAATGACGAATCCGCGGTCAACGGGATGACAGATAGGCGTTCTCGCTGAATCTAAGTCTGACTCGTAAACGATAATTGCTGAGCGTAAAGACGTTACTCTTTAGTCGACGGGAGCGCGTCAAAGAATGCGCGTCCCGTCCCGATGATTCCACAGAGGAAAACTATACTGGGGTGTGTCTAAGGACACAAGATCATCGGATTCGTCGAGGAAAGCCTTCGTTTAGGAAGTAAGGGAAATTGACGTTGCTGCTAATTGGTCAATCTCCATATCGGTGGTTAGAAAAGGATGCTAGCCGCCCTCGAGGGAAAGTTGCTAGTGGGAGACGTCGTTCGTTGAAAAATATGTCTCCCCTATCTTCCCGTAGTTGGGACAAAGACTGTATGTCTGTTTGAAGGACTTTAGTTAACTAAACCGTAAGATTTATTACGGGCCCTCGGGCTAGCCGAACATGTACTGCGGAGACGCATCGACATCTGGTAATCATCTTACTCGAAGAATAGGGTCAGCGTGTGGCGAGCTACGGGACAGAAACCGTTGGAATGTTTACTGTCACGTGTCGCCACGAATATTTCTTTTAAGGAGAGCTATAGAATTATTCCATATGTTTGTTGGGCAAAGCGTTCATCCCTTGACCGCGGCTACGTTGGGCGACAGACTGTCGCCTCGAGCCAAAGCTCACCGTCACTAATCTCGAACAATTACAATCGGATTGAATAACTACAATAGTTTAGTTACAGTTATAGTAGACTTTAGATTGCAATGTTGCGGGGCTATCCGAAGGTTCCGGTGTCCTTTCATCTCCGACATATATATATATATATATATATGTGCGTGGAATGGTAAATATGACGACTTATTTTACGAGTCACTTGCATTATCAATGGAAGTGAGTGTTATTGATATAGCCTACTTTACAACATGCGTGTATATATATATTGGTAAACATAAGTGAAAATTATATGCATAGTTATAAATGTTGTTTGTTTACAGGTGGATAGCATCAGTACTTGGTCTTGCGCGTAGCATACAAGTACTTTATAGATCTACGACGCGGATTGCTATTCCTTGAACTAAATATGAAATGAGTGGGTGGGTCGTCACATAGGTCCTGGTCGTCTGGATCTAAGTTATCGAAACAGTCTTGACAAAGATGACCGTTATCTAAATGGTAGACGGAACGTATCAACCGAACACAGAGGCAAGACTGAACATCCTCCGTCGCTTCCAGATCGAATGCGGGTACGGGCCCGTCTGGGTCCTCTATGTTAGGGTTGATGAACTCGCCACCTGTTCTGTACATACATACGAAAACAGTTAATATATATATACTTTCTAATTTTTATAAGTTTCGTTCGGACCTATCCCTTTGTACAAATACTGTATCCCTGTATGTAGTATAATATATATAATGTGTTATGATTATGTTAGTTGTTATTTATTATATATATATTTTCCTTATCTCTCTCTTTTTTTCTTCTTTTTTTTTTATTATATATTTTTTGTTCAGTACCTAACATTGCTATTATGATGCTGTATTACATTGTATTGGCTATTATTTGTGTTGAGGTGCGTATGTGTGGGGTGCGCGCGACGAATTTTTCAACATGGTCGCTTGCGTGTATCGTTGGTTTAATGTCAACAGTAGCGTGTTGTTGAAATAGCTAATTAATTGTTAATCATTATAATTTTATTTAGCAGTGTTCTTGTGATATTGTTTTGTGTTTCAAGATATTGTGTGTGTCAATACCGTGTACTACTTTAATGTGATAGCATGGATTGTGTTGTTATCGAATTTCAATAGTCATTGTTTTGATTATACATGACTTGCATTTAAGTCTTGTTTAATTTAGTTAATGTTTTTTGTGTATTGTGTTACCAGTTATTTTGTGTAGCATAACTTTATTCTTTTGCACCGAGTTCAGTCATGTTGTTAATATTTAGTTAGTCTATCTTGATTAATTTCTAACCTATTCCTGTGTTTATTGAATTTTCTTATTTTCCCTATTAATTTATTATTGCTTGTACTTGCTACTTGTTATTATTTGTGTATGATATGAATTAGTTTCCTTATTAGTGATTAAAATCTATTTGTTAGATTAACATTGTCTGTAATTCTTCAGATTCTACTCTTTCGATGCTGCATCACTTACCTAGATCATTCCCACAACATCATCCGATTCTTCGATATGCCTTGGATACTTACTACGGTTTCCTTCAATCGCCTTATATCTGTGGCCATAAAGGTACTGTTTAGCTTATTTAATTTAATATGTGTATAATGCATTGTGTGTGCGACCGCTATTGTGCATTACAAAATCTGTTTCTACATGTTAGAGATAATAATATAACAATACTACGTAGATTAATATATAATAAAATATCCTTTTACTCTCAATTAATCTATCTTAATTATTTTCTAACCACTTTCTATACTTATCAGCTATTTTATTTCTTCTTGTTAATCTGCGAAATTCATGCATGTACACTTCCTTGTATGGTGATTAATTGTTCATGAGGTAAGTTGCACTTTCACCGTTTTAGTTATTCGTTGAACTAGCTCGTTTCACATTCAAACAGTAATTGGGGCACTTGTAATAAACTTCTTTTCTTTTCAGGTTTCCGCCATCTGTGTTGTTCGATGAACAGTGCAATGCTTCCACAGTATTGTTATAACATTTAGTACTGTTGTATTTTGCATTAAGGCAGTTGAAGTTATTTTTCAGCTGGCTGTTGTACATGGTGTTTCGCAAACCGAGATCCATAACCTATTTTGCACGTAAACCTTCTCGTATGATGATTACTTGTTCACAAGGTAACTTTCACTTTCACTCTTTTAATTTTATTGAATCAACACGTTGTATATTCAAACAATAATTGGAGTACACATGATAATTTTCTTTTTTTTTTCTTTTAGGTTTTCGCTATCTGTATTATTCGACGAACAGTGTCACACTTCCTTTTCATTTATCCACAATATAGTTATAACACTTAGTAACCTTGTATTTTGCACTGAGACAATTGAGACTAATTTATTCACTTATTTTAGGTAGCTGTCATACATTATGTTCCACGAACAACGATCCATAACCTATACGTGCACGTACACTTTCTTGTATGTATGCACCGTTCGCGGAATCCCTTTTACTTCGATCTTGACGTTTTGGTTCTGCAAGATTTCTAGCACTTTGTATGGTCCAGTATATTGATCGGAGAATTTTCCTTTACTGGGTTCTTTTAGTAGATATATCGAATCTCCTATTTTAAAATCTTGAGAGTTGATTCGTCGATCGTAATATTCTTTTGGTCTTAGTTTGAATTTTATCAAATTTTCTCTTGCCATTCGTTGTACGGTGTTAATTTTATTGAACAGATCCTCGAGATATTCTGCACATGTTGGTCCCATGTTCTCTTCGATTGTTACTTCACCGATAGGTTCTCTGGCTAGATGTCCGAAGCTAATTTGTGCGGGGAGAATTTCGTTCCTTTCCTTCATTTTAGTTTTTATTTTGCGCCAAGACGCAGGTTTACCGACATTGATCCAATTACCCAATTGCTTGCTAATAGCATTCAAGATACAAATTTTTGAAAGTGCCGCAGCCATATTAACCCAAAAATATTTTGTATATAGTATAGTTTGATACCATCTATATTTTCCTGGAATCATAAGATCAGCATTACTTACTATGTTGCCTACGTCAAATATTAGATGTAGTAACCAATAAAGTATTTTTAATGCAATTATAATCCAATGGCTAGCGTATTTATTCAAGTTTTTATATATATCTTCGACTGGTGATTCCCTATTTTCTCCCTTTTGATTTCTTTGAGCTCGTAGAACTTGCGTTTCTTCAGCTCGAAAATGTTTAGAATCCTTTTCCTTAGTTACCCTTTTTTCTTCTTCATTTACTTCATTCACAACACCTTTATTTTTCTCTACCTTTTCAGGATGAATAGTTTCACTGGAAGTGCTTATTATAATTAAATTATTATTTATTTGTATGGAACGTTTCGGAATATTTTTGGTAGATTTGGAATTATTCTTTGAATTTTTATTACAAACCTTTTTGCTTATAGATTCTGTTTTGGATTTAAGGATAGCTATATTTTTATTTTCTATAGTGTGATCTTCCTTGCAATTTAATGATTTGGCTTTGAGTTCGATAAAGTTTCCTTCTGATGGTTTTATAGAAGTTTTTGAGTGAGATGCACTCGCTATCTCTTTTCCTATTATGGTTGAAACATTCACGAGTTTCGTGGAATCTTGCTTTTGTATCTTTGCCAAGTCGAACGTGGAGAGGCAATTCGCACTTCCCAGCGGGCCCAATATCTCTGTGATATTAGGCAGTGGATAAGCGTTGCCTGTCGTCTCGTCGTTCAATTTCCTAGTTTCTCCTTCGTCTGAAAGTTCTTTGGCACTAATATTATTTATCTTGTTTGGTAACTCAGTAAATTTCTCAGCCATGATCCTATCTATGGCACCGTGCGTCCTCTTATTATTTATCGTGACATTATCCCTTATCACAGCAACGGAACGGTGTTTGCATTGAAAAGTTGGTTGGTTGAAATGATCAGCATCTCTCTTTTGATTTAGATCTCTATCGAGGTATTTATTTGTGCGTTTTTCTTCCCAAGTTATTGCTCTTGTTTCTCTCCTGACATTTTCTTCTATTCCCGGGTTGTTTAGGTGTTACCGCGACGGCGGTACAAATCTCCAGTCCTGGCGGTTGTTTCGGTTATAATTATTCGAAGGTGTCGGATGTTGGTATCGAAATCTATCGTTCGCTTGTTTTAATTCTCGCGTTGCTTTCACGGCTTGGCGGTACGCATCGTCCAAGGATTGGTATCCTGCTATTTTTACTCGTAAATACACCTCGTTTGGGAGCCCCTTAACGAAAGCTTCCCTCGTGTCTCGATCTATCCTATCTTGAAATACGGTGCCGTACTCGTACCTTTCCCCGTTCATTATTGCCAGTCTGAGATCTTTGACGCGCTCTATGTAGTCCAAAATATCTTCTCCCGGTCGTTGAAATATTGTAGCTAATTCCCCTTTATATTCGTTAACCGTTTTTCCCGGATCGAACATATCTTTTAATTTATTCCCGAAATCGTTTAAACTTATTATTTCTGTGTCTTCTATGGCGAGAAACGCGTGCCCGCGAAGCTTATTTGTTAATAATTTTACTAACTGAGATTCTTGATGCCTAGGAACCATGTTTCGTGCGCGCTCGCATGCTCTTAAAAATCGAAATACCGAGGGTCGATGTCCGTCGAACACTGGTACTGTCTCTATTGCATCTTTTAACTTAATTGATTGGGGATTAACTTCTATCGGTATTGTCGCTTGGGAAATTATCGGCGATGATACGGGTGTCTTGATTTCTTTTTTTATTTTCAGTGAACGCACATCGTCTTGTAATTTATTCATTGTTATACTCATGTCGCGAAAATTCGCATCCCATGCTTTAAGTTTTTCCGATAACATCAAGATCATGTCTTTGTCCAACGATTCTAATTTAGTCGACATTATTTCTTCGGTATCTATTTTATCGATAATCGTAACAACTTTAATTCTTTGTGGAGCGAATCGAACCGTTTAAACCAACTTTAATCCTCCGTGAAGCGGATCCCACCGCTGCCACCAAAATTTATACTTACTAATAATCTGTTACGTATCAATTTGTTTAAATCGATCAAATCAAAGGTTGAATTTTACTGAAAAAAATTTTTTTTTTTTTATAGTTTGTGTTTGAGTTTTGAATTTAATCGGAAAGGAAATAAATTAAAATGATATTATTGTGTATTTAATTCCGATTTAGGTTATTAATTAATACGGTAGTTGCTGCCACCGGAAAGAGTCCAAAGACTATTTCAATGTATGTCGGAGATAAGAGGATACCAGTGCCTTCCCTCTGAAACCTCGGGAAAATCCATAAAAACATTGTAATTAAAATCTACAGTTGTAACTAAACGATTTGCCGTCATTCTAACCAATTGTATTTGTTTAAGACTTGTGACAATGAGCTTGGGCTCGAGGCGACAATTAGTCGCCATCACTATAACTTTGCTGATGCTGTTTATGAGCAGCCATGTTAGATTTACACGCGTCACGGCGACAGGAATATTAAGGATTAATGGAAGTCAGGCGCGAGAAATAAATCATGAAAACACATTGTTAACACTTTTCTTTAATAAAATCTGTGCGCAACTACAAATGTAAAGAATATATATGTATATATATACAATTAATTAAAAAGGGCGAAATATAGAATTAAAATACATATATTTAGCAAACATAAAATAGATATCACATTTAAAATATATATATATATATATATCATACATAAGAACAAAAGACGTTTAAAAGGAAAACAATAATAATAATAAGGAACCTCTGATGGAAATGCCTCCGCAAACATTGTTCGAACGTCGATCACCGAAACCTAGGGAAACAACAAGAAAGGGGAAACATCAAAATCGCAAAAACAATCATAAGCGTACCCCCAGCGGACCACCACCCCGTGGGGGATGGCATTATAAATAAGCAAAGCAACGTAGAGCAGGAGCACTACGATAGTTATCATTTAGCGATTAACATTATTGTTATTACCGTTCATTATTCTTTGTTCATTATTATTACGATCTTCGTTATTACGGTCCATAATTATTTTGTTCACTCTTTGTTAATTATTTGTTACTACGTTCGTTATTGCGCTCATCTTTAGAAATTTTGTATAGTATTTTGCGCTCCGGGGTCTTTAGTTTTCTGTCAAGAAAAAGAGAGCCGCGACTAAGTAAAAAGAAAATTTTATCTTTGAACGCGCATTGTAATTGCGGTATTAATCTAGTCAGTAAATTGTTCTGTCCGTATCGAAATAGATAAATAAAGTAAACGTTGATAGTAAACTATATTCGAGTTCAAGTAATAAACCCAGTAAAACCTTCGACGACCAACGGAGCAGCTGAGGTAAATGGCGCCAGACAGCGCCTACTCCTCAAGGTAAGAAAATTAATTTTGAGAATTTCCTTCTTCTCTGATAATTTCGTTGCCCTCGAGAATCGAATTAGAACTTCGTATCATCGATCACGTTTTATTTTCGTGAACAGTTTCGAAGATAGAAACATTGTTCAAACTTTAAACAAAAGAGTTGTCCGCTGTGTCGGCTTGTGCGAATGGTGTTTTCAGCTACTGAACCACCCACTGATCTTCGCATTCCTCCTCCCATTGTTGGCAAAATATTGCCCGTCTTTGGGCAAGGCTTGCGAAATCACACAAATCCCGCACAGAAGGGACTATTAAATACATCGTCGGGGTCAATCGAAAATTAAAAGCAATACCGGCATTGCTAATAACCGATATTCTTGCCATCGTTGCATGCGATTGTAAGAGAGAAATAGCAGAACAATTTCCCTTCGGAAATTTAACCAAAGGATCGTTCGCTGTGTTGGCTTGTGCAAACGGTGTTTTCGATTATCAAAAACACCCGTCGATCTTCGCATTCCTCCTCCCACTGTTGGTAAAATATTACCCGTCTTTGGGCAAGGCTGGCGAAATCACACGAGTCCCACACAGAGAGTATCGTTAGAATCATCCTCGACAATTAAACTCCAAAGGCAAGAAAATCGTGGCGACAGAATCCATCGGGGTAAATGAATTGAGTTTCGGTCCTAACGGCAAACTACTACAGCGAAATTAAAAGAGAAGAAGAAGTCAAACGAAAAAATAAATTTATATAAAACAACGAAAATCTCACATTCCTATCCAATCCAGCAACGCTAAAAATATATATCCGGCTAATAAATATATATATATAAAGGTAATAATCTAAGCAATTCTACATTCAAATAAAATCCGTTCAACGAGGACAAATAATTATTAATCCCAGCTTTAATCCTCTCCCGTGCCAGTATTCCTGCACATAGCAGGTTAGCCGAAAAGTGAAATTCGTTTACCAGTTGCATTAAGCATCAGTTAACGCTACCCATTAAACGAAAAATAATAAAAATAAAATATTTTGAAATAGTCCTTAGACTATTTCTGGTGGCAGCAACTACCGTATTAATTAGAAATCTAAACCAGTATTACATACACAATAATATCATTTCAATCTATTTTCCTTCAGACTAAATTCAAACTCAACAACAACAAAAAATTTTCAATAAACTCTAAATTTAAAATTTGATCGATGTCAATAAACTAATACGTAACATTAATAGATATATAGTAAATATTTTGGTGGCAGCGGTGGGATCCGCTTCACGGAGAATTAAAGTTGGTTTAAACGGTTCGATACGCACCACAGAGGACTAAGGTTGTCACGTTTGTCAATAAAATATATATTTGAGAAACAATGTCGACTAAATTAGAATCGTTGGACAAAGACATGATCTTGATGTTATCGGAAAAACTTAAAGCATGGGATGCGAATTTTCGCGACATGAGTACAACAATGAATAAATTACAAGACGATGTGCGTTCACTGAAAATAAAAAAGGAAATCAAGACACCCGTATCATCGCCGATAATTTCCCAAGCGACAATACCGATAGAAGTTAATCCCCAATCAATTAAGTTAAAAGATGCAATAGAGACAGTACCAGTGTTCGACGGACATCGACCCTCGGTATTTCGATTTTTAATAGCATGCGAGCGCGCGCGAAACATGGTTCCTAGGCATCAAGAATCTCAGTTAGTAAAATTATTAACAAATAAGCTTCGCGGGCACGCGTTTCTCGCCATAGAAGACACGGAAATAATAAGTTTAAACGATTTCGGGAATAAATTAAAAGATATGTTCGATCCGGGAAAAACGGTTAACGAATATAAAGGGGAATTAGCTACAATATTTCAACGACCGGGAGAAGATATTTTGGACTACATAGAGCGCGTCAAAGATCTCAGACTGGCAATAATGAACGGGGAAAGGTACGAGTACGGCACCGTATTTCAAGATAGGATAGATCGAGACACGAGGGAAGCTTTCGTTAAGGGGCTCCCAAACGAGGTGTATTTACGAGTAAAGATAGCAGGATACCAATCCTTGGACGATGCGTACCGCTAAGCCGTGAAAGCAACGCGAGAATTAAAACAAGCGAACGATAGATTTCGATACCAACATCCGACACCTTCGAATAATTATAACCGAAACAACCGCCAGGACTGGAGATTTGTACCGCCGTCGCGGAAACACCTAAACAACCCGGGAATAGAAGAAAATGTCAGGAAAGAAACAAGAGCAATAACTTGGGAAGAAAAACGCACAAATAAATACCTCGATAGAGATCTAAATCAAAAGAGAGATGCTGATCATTTCAACCAACCAATTTTTCAATGCAAACACCATTCCGTTGCTGTGATAAGGGATAATGTCACGTTAAATAATAAGGGGACGCACGGTGCCATAGATCGGATCATGGGTGAGAAATTTTCCGAGTTACCAAACAAGATAAATAATATTAGTGCCAAAGAACCTTCAGATGAAGCAGAAACTAGGAAATTGAACGACGAGACGACAGGCAACGCTTATCCACTGCCTAATATCACAGAGATATTGGACCCGCTGGGAAGTGCGAATTGCCTCTCCACGTTCGACTTGGCAAAGATACAAAAGCAAGACTCCACGAATTTCGTGAATGTCTCAACCATAATAGGAAAAGAGATAGCGAGTGTATCTCACTCAAAAACTTCTATAAAAACATCAGAAGGAAACTTTATCGAACTCAAAGCCAAATCATTAAATTGCAAGGAAGATCACACTATAGAAAATAAAAATACAGCTATCCCTAAATCCAAAACAGAATCTATAAGCAAAAAGGTTTGTAATAAAAATTCAAAGAATAATTCTAAATCTACCGAAAATATTCTTAAACGTTCCATACAAATAAATAATAATTTAATTAAAATAAGCACTTCCAGTGAAACTATTTATCCTGAAAAGGTAGAGAAAAATCAAGGTGTTGGGAATAAAGTAAATAAAGAAGGAAAAAGGGTAACTAAGGAAAAGGATTCTAAACATTTTCAAGCTGAAGAAACGCAAGTTCAACGAGCTCGAAGAAATCAAAAGGGAGAAAATAGGGAATCACCAGTCGAAGATATATATAAAAACTTGAATAAATACGCTAGCCATTGGATTATAATTGGATTAAAAATACTTTATTGGTTACTACATCTAATATTTGACGTAGGCAACATAGTAAGTAATGCTGATCTTATGATTCCAGGAAAATATAGATGGTATCAAACTATACTATATACAAAATATTTTTGGGTTAATATGGCTGCGGCACTTTCAAAAATTTGTATCTTGAATGCTATTAGCAAGCAATTGGGTAATTGGATCAATGTCGGTAAACCTGCGTCTTGGCGCAAAATAAAAACTAAAATGAAGGAAAGGAACGAAATTCTCCCCGCACAAATTAGCTTCGGACATCTAGCCAGAGAACCTATCGGTGAAGTAACAATCGAAGAGAACATGGGACCAACATGTGCAGAATATCTCGAGGATCTGTTCAATAAAATTAACACCGTACAACGAATGGCAAGAGAAAATTTGATAAAATTCAAACTAAGACCAAAAGAATATTACGATCGACGAATCAACTCTCAAGATTTTAAAATAGGAGATTCGATATATCTACTAAAAGAACCTAGTAAAGGAAAATTCTCCGATCAATATACTGGACCATACAAGGTGCTAGAAATCTTGCAGAACCAAAACGTCAAGATCGAAGTAAAAGGGATTCCGCGAACGGTGCATACATACAAGAAAGTGTACGTGTAAGTATAGGTTATGGATCGTTGTTCGCGGAACATAATGTATGACAGCTACCTAAAATAAGTGAATAAATTAGTCTCAATTGTCTCAGTACAAAATACAAGGTTACTAAGTGTTATAACTATATTATGGATAAATCAAAAGGAAGTGTGACATTGTTCGTCGAATAATACAGATAGCGAAAACCTAAAAGAAAAAAAAGGAAAATTATCAGGTGTACTCCAATTATTGTTTGAATATACAACGTGTTGATTCAATAAAAATTAAAAGTTGAATTAAAATTGAAAGTGAAAGTTACCTTGTGAACAAGTAATCATCATACGAGAAGGTTTACGTGCAAAATAGGTTATGGATCTCGGTTTGCGAAACACCATGTACAACAGCCAGCTGAAAAATAACTTCAACTGCCTTAATGCAAAATACAACAGTACTAAATGTTATAACAATACTATGGAAGCATGGCACTGTTCGTCGAACAACACAGATGGCGGAAACCTGAAAAGAAAAGAAGTTTATTACAAGTGCTCCAATTACTGTTTGAATGTGAAACAAGCTAGTTCAACGAATAACTAAAACGGTGAAAGTGCAACTTACCTCATGAACAATTAATCACCATACAAGGAAGCGTACATACATGAATTTCGCAGACTAACAAGAAGAAATAAAATAGTTGATAAAGTATAGAAAGCGGTTAGAAAATAATCAAGATAGATTAATTGAGAGTTAGTAACAAATGTAACCGGAGTAAAGGGATATTTGGTTATGTATTAATCTGCGTAGTATTGTGATGTTAATTTGTAATGCACAATAGTGGTCGCACATACAATGCATTATATATATATATATTAAATTAAATAAATTAAACACCACCTTTATGACCACAGATATAAGATGATTGAAGGCAGCCGTAGTAGAAGGCAGCCGTAGTAAGTATCTAAGGCATATCAAAGAATCGGATGATGTTGCGGGAACGATCCAGGTAAGTGATGCAGCAACGAAAGAGTAGAATCTGAAGAATTACAGACAATGTTAATCTAACAAGTAGATTTTAATCACTAATAAAGAAACCAATTCATATCATACACAAAATAATAGCAAATAGCAAGTACATGCAATAATAAATTAATAGGGAAAATAAGAAAGGTTAATAAACACAGGAATAGGTTAGAAATTAATCAAGATAGACTAACTAAATATTAACAACATGACTGAACTCGGTGCAAAAGAATAAAGTTACGCTACACAAAATATCTGGTAACACAATACACAAAAAACATTAACTAAATTAAACAAGACTTATATAAATGCAAGTCACGTATAATCAAAACAATGACTATCGAAATTCGATAACAATACAATCCATGCTATCACATTAAGGTAGCACACGGTATTGACACACACAATATCATGAAACACAAAACAATATTACAAAAACATTACTAAGTAAAATTATAGTGATTAACAATTAATTAACTATTTCAACGACACGCTACTGTTGACATTAAACCAACGCCATACCAAAGATACACGCGAGCGGCCATGTTGAAAAATTCGTCGCGCTCACATACAAATAATAGCCAATACAATGTAATACAGCATCATAATAGTAATGTTAGGTACTAATAAAAAAAAAACAACAACAAAAAAAAAAAGGGGAGAGAGTTAAGGAAAATACATATAATAAATAACAACTAACATAATCATAACATATTATATATATTATATTATATACAGAGATACAGTATTCATACAAGGAACAGGTCCGAATGAAACATATATATATAAAAAAAAAAGAAAAAAAAATATATAATATATATATTATATATATATATATTTTTGTATGTGTGTATAGAACTGATGGCGAATTCATCAACCATTCTCTGAACGACGGATGGAAGAACATGTAGATGTTGTCCAGACGTTTCACGAGGAATCCAGAGAGCATTTTGAATCTCTGCAGAAAATCCTTCCATGCATGTTCGTTTACAAAAATCTAACAGACATCGAAAGAATTTTTTTTTTAGTCCAAGGAATAGCAATCCGTACCGTAGAACTGTAAAGCACCTGTACGCCACTCACGAAACCAAATACTTTTGCTATCCATCTGTAAACAAACAACATCTATAAGTATACATATAATTTTCACTTATGTTTACCAATATATATACACGCATGTTGTAAAGTAGGCAATATTTATAACAATCATGTCCATTGATAATGTAAGTGACTCATAAAAATAAGCCGTCATATTTACCATTGCACGCACATATATATATATATATATATATATTCAAAGACAAGGTACATTTGTAATATTTATTCCTATTGATGATATATACTTATATATTTATAACAATAAAACAAATTCATTTATACTACTTACCAATACGTACACATATATGTATATAATTATAACCCAAGTAGTATTCATAATATTTATTTTCACTGATAACATGAACGTAAAACCTAAAATAAAACAAGGTTTTAACAATAAAAAAAAGAAGAGAAAAAAAAGGGGGAAAGGAAAAATAATATAATATATATGAATATAAAAATTTTCTTTTTCTATAAAAGGTTATTCTTATTTCTGATAAACTCGAGAAATGAAAATATTATACCATGATACACTGACATAAAGATACACCACACAGAAGAAACTAATAGAGAACGCTTTAAGCTTGGCAAACTTACCGCCCGATGAATTTGCATACGCCATAACCAAAACCCAGGACACATGGATTTGATCGCAGGAGAAGCGGTCCATATAGTCAAATACATTCCGGTACAAGTAAATGTACGACATACAACAAAATGGTACTCGGAGCTACCCGTTTGGCAAGGGAATCGCACCACACAAACTCCGCCCGGACGTGCGCCAAACGTGGCGATATTCAGCACCATCGTCGTTGACCATGAGCGGAATATATACCCAAGAGGACCTGGACGCACTACGGGACCACGTCATGTTCCCGGCAGAAAAATTGCAGTCTTAAACACATTGGCCAGAGGAGCGACAGGAAAAACAATCGTCCCTAGAACAGTAAACATCCTGGGAATGATGGACGATAACACCGGTAGTCACTCCACAACCGACATCTACATCCGCCTTGAGCGAACTCAGTGACACCATCAGTCAAATTTCCTTTGGAAATTTGAACTCCAAGGGCGGGGGTGTCACGTCCCGCGCTCCGCACGCGCCGTAACAAGAACAAGAAAACTATTCTATACAAAACGCGCGAATAAGGATTTGAATGCACAAACGAACACACGGGGCTACGAAACTAAAGGAAGGATTAACGAAACGAGGGCGACTAATAAATCCAATCAGTATAAAATAAAATAAATAAAACCAGCTAATGGATTGAACGAGTTACGAACCAAACAAATAAACCGGGAAATAAGAATAACTACAAAAGGGAAATAATTGAAACGCCAGAAATACATGTATATATAAATATATTTTAATCAATCAACTTGGAGAGTTACATACAAGTATAAACATATATGCTAGACATGTAATAAATTAGTAAATATTAGAGACAGTGCTTCCAATACAATATTATCAATCTATGAAATATAAGTATATATGAAGTCAAAAACTAATAGTTTAACGAATACATAAAACATACAATATTGTATTAAACATATATATATGTGTGCGCATTCTATCAAATAAATAATCTAAAGATACATACTTAAAACTAGCCTACGTTCCGGTAAAGAATTATAAAATAAGAACTACATTACGAAACATGCATGTCTATATATAAATATATAAATTATATTCTAAACTAAACTACTATTAATGTATGCTCTTTCTACATTATTGATTCAAATCGATAATCTAAAATACATATTTAAAACTAGCCTACGTTCCAGTAAAGAACAAGAACTACATTGCGAAACATGCATGTCTCTATGCAAACATATGGAAATCTATGTATGCTCATTCTGCATTATTGATTCAAATCGATAAACTAAAATACATATTTAAAGCTAGCTTGCGTTCCAGTAAAGAATTATAAAATAAGAACTACATTACGAAACATGCATGTCTCTACATAAACATATAAATAATCTATTTTCTAAACTAAAACTACTATAGAACACACAACGCAATACTTGGGACTAAGCGACAACCTGTCGATAGCCCAAACGCTCAAAACGATTAACACCGCAACGATTCGAGGAATTGCATACAGAAATTCTATCATCAAACACAAATATGTAAACACACATTAAACGCACAATAATCTAGAAACAAAACCTTCAATACTACGTTGTCACAATACAAGATATATATGTATATATGAAATCAAATGATTGACACATAACCTCAAATACACAACACTATATCACTAAAGAATCTAAATGAAAATCACTTTGCCAGAAATATATACATATATACGTGTGCGTGTGCGTGTTCTATCTTATTAAAAGAAATTAATATAAAACAAATAATTAACATTTCATTTCGTATGAACACTATACGGGCAAGAGAAATAGGCATATAAATACGTATATATATATATATATATGTACGTGTGAGTGCATATGTTTTATATTATCGAATGCTCTATAAAATAAACTACTCGAAACAATAAATAACGCGATCAAAGAATTACAAAACATTAGCTATACTGAAGTAACACACAACATAAACATATATATATACGTATATTCACACGAGATATACTACTGTCACTTTAAAATAATGTTAATAAATAAATGTTCTGATTGCGGTAGAATAAGGAAAAACGAGCGACAGACGAAAATTTACTTCGATATCAAACAAAACTAAAGACCCGCCACTAAAACTTTACTGATGACATTTATGAGCAGCCATGTTGGATTTATACGCGTCATGGCGACAGGAATATTAGGGATTAATGGAAGTCAGGCGCGAGAAACAAATCATGAAAACACATTGTTAACACTTTTCTTTAATAAATTTTGTGCGCAACTACAAATGTAAAAATATATATATATATATATAATTAATTAAAAAGGGGGGAAATATAAAATTAAAAAATTAACAAACGTAAAATAGATAACCTAACACTATCAGATTTAAAATATATATATATGTCGGATCAGGATTCGAATTGTGGGCGCGCGACGACTCTTCATGTGGACTAGCCATCGTTTCACAAAGCCGAGATTTTATTTACACGTATATACAGGTCTATCACTAAGCTTAACAAATAATAAGTACAACTAATAATAAGTCTAACAAACACTAAGCCTAATGAATAATACGATCTACGAATAATTAAATTAAATAATACTATTAGCAATGTTTGAGTTCAAACGAATCCACGGTCACCGGGATAACTCCTTACTAAGCGAAACTAACTTAGACGCAAATGCGATCGTTGAAAATGCTCGATGTATCACTCTCCAAGGCAATCGCAAGAATGCCAGCCTCGTGGAGATTTTTCTCCCTGTACGATTGCATTTTGTTTTCTATCCCCGTTTGGAAGCATCGAGAAGGTTCCAAACGCCGTTGCTAGGCACACTCGTTGGAAGCATCGAGAGAGTTCCAAACGCCGTTGCTAGGCAGTTTCTGCCTGGAGTTTTGGTTACTAAATACAATGTATGTCCCATTGCATCGGCACCTCCGAGGCAACATCACACGTGGCTCGGCCCGCTCTCGAGGCCGCATGCCGCCACAACCACACTTCTCGGAAAACACATACAACCACTCCAGACCTCCGTTAGATAAAACATCCATCCCGTGACCGTGGCTACGTTCAGCGACCGATTGTCACCTCGAACCCAATCTCGCTTATTACAAATCTTAAACAATTACAACTATAATAAAATCTAGGCTAAGGTACTAGAGGATGTTCCCAAAATTTCCAAGGAAGGGCTTCGGCTTTCCTTTCATCTCCGACACGGCCATCCTGACTATCACACGTCCTCGGGTGTACCTTCGTTAACAAAACAAGAGGAAACAAGATTAGTGTCATTGTGATTAGCATTCAAAGTGCCAGTTGCATTCTGCGTGCTTTCAGTCGGGTCGTAATGACATGACGGACCATTCTCGATTTCACACCCAAATGGGTCTCATCCTTCGAATCGCACATACTCTCAAAGTTCGTTACATAACCAGCTTCGTAACACGATCGCTGTCAACACTAGACCGCCTCCAGCCTCGTGACATTGTCACTGTCGGTACTAGACCAGCTCCAGCTTCGTGACATCGTCGCTGTCGGTACTAGACCAGCTCCAAATCCGTGACATTGTCGCTGTCGGTACTAGACCAGCTCCAACCTCGTGACATTGTCGCTATCGGTACTAAACCAGCTCCAACCTCGTGGCATTGTCGCTGTCGGTACTAAACCGGCTCCCAGCTTCGTGACATCGTCGCTGTCGGTACTAAACCGGCTCCCAGCTTCGTGACATCGTCGCTGTCGGTACTAAACCGGCTCCCAGCTTCGTGACATCGTCGCTGTCGGTACTAAACCGGCTCCCAGCTTCGTGACATCGTCGCTGTCGGTACTAAACCGGCTCCCAGCTTCGTGACATCGTCACTCCCAGTGCCTGACCGCACTGAACTCCGTCCCATGGCCGCACCTGGGCTCATATAATTCTACGATCCTCTGGGATCGGGGTACTCACATCGCCATGGTCACTGTTCTCGTCATCACAACAGACATCCAACTCCGCAGGAATGCGACTATCCGGCATTTTCCTTAACCTGTCATGACTGTACTTGTATGACCTTTTCCCATCCAGTGTTTTCAAGGTATATCGGTCTCCTTCCAGGACCTCCGATATCACAAACGGACCCCTGAATTTTGGATCCAATTTTGTCTGGTTCCTTTCTTCATTTTGGCGTAGTACCAAATCACCAGGATTAAACCTAACTACTTTAGCTTTGGTTTTATCGAATCTCTCTTTGTCATACCTAGCACTAGTTTCCATCTCTTTTATTGCCTGTTGTCTTACACTGGAGATATCTATTTCTTTTTCCTCGATGTTATCAGGTAGTAATAAGTCATACGGTCTTGCTGCTCTACCAATCAATAACTCTAAAGGACTCGATTTGGTTACGCGGTTGATGGTGCAATTCAAAGCCAATTGCATCTCCCCGATCGCGTCTTGCCATGAACGCCCGGTCGTTTCTACCGTTGTGAACATATTTTTTAACGTGCTCATAACACGTTCTACTTGCCCATTGGCCCTACTTGCACCGGTCGCGATCAAATGAACTTTGATTTGTTTGCTTGCACAGAATTCTTGAAATTCCCGGCCCGTGAAACATCTACCCTGATCTGCTATTATCCGACAGGGACTACCGAACAAAAACACGGCGGACTTAAGTGCCTGGATAACGCTGAGCGAATCCAATTTGCGTGTGTGATATAAGTGCACGAATTTCGTAAAGGCATCGATCAAGACGACGACATACTCTTTCGAGTCATTCTTGCCACTCAGCTTGCCCGTTATGTCCATATGCACCGTATGCCACGGTATGCCGGTCTTAGGTATAGGATGCAGTTCAGCCTGTATTTTACCTGAACTAGCCTTCGAAACTCTACAAGCATGGCAGTTCTCGACAAACTTGCGAATATACTTCGCCATTCCCTCGAACCAATAATACTCATAGAGCTTCTCGAGCGTTTTATCCCATCCTAAGTGCATAATTGACTGATGCACATGGTTGATGACGGACCATCTAAAACCTCTCGGAACAATGGGTAAGCAAAGGGTTCTGCCCTTTCGTTGTACTTTACGGTAAAGTGTACCGGATCGCAGTTCGTAGGTATTCGCGATATCTTCCGCGAGCTCTTCGTTCTGTAATTTATTAACGATTTCGGAGATTTGCGGATCGCGACGTTGTTCCGCTAATAGCCAGTCTTCGGAGATCTCGGCCAGATTAATCTCTTTCTCTGCGACCTTGTCTATCATACGGCGATTCAAGTCTACGGGGTTTCGCGAAAAGAAATCTACGTGGGCCATTCGTTTACCCTCTCGATACATGATGTCAAAATCGAATGTTTGCAAATAAGCCCACCACCTATAAACCCGGTCGTTTAAGTTTACTTTGTTGCTGGAGGCTTTCAAAGAATTACAGTCCGTAACTACTAAGAATTTCCGTCCATGTAAGTAGTGTCGGAAATGCTTAACGGCGCTTACTACTGCTAGTGTCTCCAGTTCGTACGAATGATACCTAGATTCCGCGGGACTGGTCCTTTTACTATAATATTCGATGACTCTGTTTTCCTTTTCGACTCTATGCATTAAAATAGCTCCATACCCCTCCGAACTAGCGTCGGTATGTAGCTCTATGGGACGATTGGGATCAAATATCATTAACACCGGCGCGTCGGTCAGAACGGAAATTATCTGTTGTCTTATCTTTTCGTGCCTGTCCGTCCAAGTTATGTGCTTGTTACTAGAAGTGAGTGCGTACAAGGGTTTCATCACTTGCGAAAATTTAGGAATAAATTTTCGGAAGTAAGAGGCCAAACCTATAAACTGCCTAAGCTGTGTGACGGTCGACGGTGCAGGTAAAGAATTCAAAGCTTGTATTTTTCCCGGGTTTGGACGAACTTCTCCGTTACGAATTACATATCCCAAATAAAGTACCGACGTCTTCAGAAAAGAACATTTAGCGAAATTGAAAGAAAATCCGGCGTTTACGAGAGTGTTTAGTACAGTGTGCAACCTTTCTAGAGCTTGATCTATTGAGTCGGCGATTATTAGAACGTCGTCCAAATAAACAACGACATACGAATAAGCGAGGTCGCCTAAGGCCTTGAAAATGGCTCTCTGGAAAACGGCTGGTGCATTTTTCAACCCAAACGGCATCGTCACGTACTCGTATTGACCGTCGGGGGTAACGAACGCAGTATATTCCGTCGAGTTAGGGTGAATGGGGATCTGGTGAAATCCGCTAGCCATGTCCAGGCTAATGAAGTACCTCGCACTCTGCAATCTCGCGATTTGGTCAGCAATAAGGGGTAAGGGATACCGATCCGCGACCGTATTTTTATTCAGCGCTCGAAAATCTACGCACAATCTGTCTGAGCCGTCCTTCTTCTTCACGAGTATTATAGGGCTCGCGAACGGCGAATTACTAGGTTTTACAATTTGTGCTTTAATTAACTCGTCTATCCTCTCGCGTACTATTCTTCGCTCTTCCACGCTAAGCCTGTAAGGGCTTCTCTGCACGGTGACGTTGGGATCGATTAGCCGTATTTCCAACTGGCCCGTACTGACGCGAGTACGCGGGAAACCCGTAATGAATGATTCTTTAAATTTTTCGAGAACAGAGATTAATCGATCTTTATAGTTACCGATCACATCAGTGTCAACCTCGTTAATGTTGACCGCATCTTCCGCGACTTTACCACAAGCGTTAACGACCTTTGTTTTACAAATAACAAGGCTATCTTGCGCGATATTTACGTCGAATCCCTGGCTCAAAATCTCGCGACCAATCATGATGTCGTATTTTAGGTAATCGTCAGCAAGGACATGAAAAACTATCTCCAATGTAAGATCGTTAATACGAACAGTGGACAAAATCTGAAGTGTACTCTTAATACAAGTATTCCCGATCCCCCGCATCACTACCACATCGGTTATTCTTTTACCCGAAAATTTCGAGGCTAGGGACTCTTTGATTAACGAACACTCGGCCCCAGAATCAAAGTAAAATGGATACGACTCACCCAGATGGCTTAATCTACCAGCCGGAGCTTCTACTACACAGGAGTCGATCCGGCGTTCGTCAATGGAATCGTAGTTTCTTTTCCGCGATGATGGGCAATTAGGCGCGATATGTCCCTCCTCGTGGCATTTGAAGCAGGTCACCTTCGACGATGCGGCTGGTCGTTTTTCCTTCGGGTTTCGTATATCCTGCTCCTTCCCCGTTTGTGTTTGCAGGCGACACTCCGTTCTCCTATGTCCGTGAGCACCACAGCGGTAGCACTTAATCCGAGGAACTGATAGCCTGCTGCGTTTAGCTTCAGGTTCCGTTAGTGTATTTCTTGGCGAAAATGTCGGATGATCGTTGTAAGGGAGAATCCTCATTTCATCATGAAATTGGTCCTCCGTCCTGATATTATTCGCGAGCGTTAGTCGCCGAAAGCGTCGATCTTGTGAACTCAGCATATAAAGGGCGAGGGCATTGATCACTTCGGGCATCGTTAGATCTTGCAACTTCATCTGCAGCATGGAGCGGAGGCGACTACCGTACGCTCCCGGAGATTCAGTCTCCGACGGTCGTTCTCTGGATATCCTTATTAACGCCGAAGCGGCTGTCTCTCTGCCACCAAAACGCGAAAGAAATTGTTCCTTGAACGTTGGCCAGGTAAGCTTTCCACCGCGCACCATTTGTGAAAGCCAATGCGCAGCAGAACCCCTTAGGGCGCGATTTAGAGCGGAAAGTAACGCACTCTCTTGCATCGGGTGGTCTTTCAAAATCAGATCAGCATGAGAGCACCACGCGGATGGATCGGCGCCCGCGCCTTCGGGGTCAAAACGTGGTAACGTTGCATCCTTAGATTCCGTACTCGGTCGTTGCTCCCCCGGTTTGTGCGCTAGCGTCTGAATTAACTCGCGCATAAGGTCCATTTGCTCTTGCAGCACTTTAAACGGTACTGATCCCACTTCTGATGTCGGATCAGGATTCGAATTGTGGGCGCGCGACGACTCTTCATGTGGACTAGCCATCGTTTCACAAAGCCGAGATTTTATTTACACGTATATACAGGTCTATCACTAAGCTTAACAAATAATAAGTACAACTAATAATAAGTCTAACAAACACTAAGCCTAATGAATAATACGATCTACGAATAATTAAATTAAATAATACTATTAGCAATGTTTGAGTTCAAACGAATCCACGGTCACCGGGATAACTCCTTACTAAGCGAAACTAACTTAGACGCAAATGCGATCGTCGAAAATGCTCGATGTATCACTCTCCAAGGCAATCGCAAGAATGCCAGCCTCGTGGAGATTTTTCTCCCTGTACGATTGCATTTTGTTTTCTATCCCCGTTTGGAAGCATCGAGAAGGTTCCAAACGCCGTTGCTAGGCACACTCGTTGGAAGCATCGAGAGAGTTCCAAACGCCGTTGCTAGGCAGTTTCTGCCTGGAGTTTTGGTTACTAAATACAATGTATGTCCCATTGCATCGGCACCTCCGAGGCAACATCACACGTGGCTCGGCCCGCTCTCGAGGCCGCATGCCGCCACAACCACATTTCTCGGAAAACACATACAACCACTCCAGACCTCCGTTAGATAAAACATCCATCCCGTGACCGTGGCTACGTTCAGCGACCGATTGTCACCTCGAACCCAATCTCGCTTATTACAAATCTTAAACAATTACAACTATAATAAAATCTAGGCTAAGGTACTAGAGGATGTTCCCAAAATTTCCAAGGAAGGGCTTCGGCTTTCCTTTCATCTCCGACATATATATATATATATATATATATATATATATATATATATATATATATATATATATATATATATATATATATATATATATATATTGAACACAAAACAAAATATATCAAAAAATTAATAATAATAAGGAACATCAAACAGCGAACCAACGAAATTGAAGCAGCTACACTAAATCAAAATCGAAGCAAGGAGCTCCGGGATAAAGTTCGCTGAACTCACGCATACACCAATAGCGCACAACAGGGGAAATTCCCTTTCTCCCAGAAGCATGGTGACGAAGATGCGCCTCCAAAACCTCTTCGGGAATTTCATTCGCAAAACGAACTTTCACGCAACGATCGGTATCAACGATTTCAACCAGAGGGGGTTCCCTCTCCAATATGACGGTCTCCGCATCGAAGAAATTCTCGTCGAAAGTAACCAAATCGTCAAAGCCCAATTTCGACACAGCCTCGGCACCAATGTTAAACAGTTCCTCCAACCACTCTGATACTCGTGGTCTATCACAGGGCCGCATGCGCTTGATGGGTCCTCCCGAGTCGCCCATGGGTTCTTCGGAATCCCTCTTTCGCTTGGGCTGAGAACAACACGGTATATTTTAAATAAAACGAAACAGGACGAATCAAGCGAACTAAAAACAAGACTAAATACGTACCAGGGAAGTCTGGAAAGGAACCTCTGATGGAAACGACTCAGCAAACATGGTTCGAACGTCGATCACTGAAGCCTAGGGAAATAGCAAAAAAAAGGAAAAACAATCAAAATCACAAAACAATCATAATATGCAAACATCCAAACTTACGCAAAACAATTCGAAGGAGGAGGTCTTTGTTATGGAAGAGCAGCGGAGTTGCGCGTGTTGCCCGAGCAAACTTTGAAATGATAATGATGCTGCAGCCACCAGCCCTTCCACGCGCCGAAGAAACACCGGTAATTCCCACGGTATAGCACGTGGAAGTTTCTCGCGGAAAGGACTAGATCAGCGTGGAATGCTTCAAATCTCCTAGACGCTAGCTCAGCGGAAACACAGGACTGATAGAAAACTAAGTTGAAATATGGAACTTACATTTTGTCACGTACGATTCCGAGAAGCCCAAAACTGCAACATCCCGATTCCCACGGAAGCGTACCCCCAGCGGACCACCACCCCGTGGGGGATGGCATTATAAATAAGCATAGCAACATAGCGCAGCGTTCATTAGTTTGTTCATAAATCTTGCGATCGTTTGTTATTACGGCTCATCATTCTTTGCGTCCATTACTGCGTTTAGAATTTGTATAAGTATTTTTGCGTTTCGGGGTCTTTAGTTTTTCGGTAAAGAAAAAGGAGTCGCGATTAAATAAAAGAAAATTTTAAGTCCTCATTACGGTATTAATTCAGTTAGCGAGTTACTCAATTTGTATCGAAATAGCTTAATAAAGTAAAGGCTGGTAAAAACCCTATATTCGAGATTAAATAATAAACCCAACAAACCTCGTCGATCACCGAAACACCTGGAGTAATGGCACCCGATAGCACCTTTTCCTCAAGGTAAGAGAATTAATTTTAAAAACTTTCTTCTTCTCTGGTAATCTCGTTGTCCTCGAGAATTGAATTAAAACTTCCTATCATCGATTTCATTTATTTTCGCGAACGGTTTTAAAGATAGAAACATTGTTCAAACTTTAAACAAAAGAGTTGTCCGCTGTGTCGGCTTGTGCGAATGGTGTTTTCAGCTACTGAACCACCCACTGATCTTCGCATTCCTCCTCCCATTGTTGGCAAAATATTGCCCGTCTTTGGGCATAGCTTGCGAAATCACACAAATCCCGCACAGAAGGGACTATTAAATACATCGTCGGGGTCAATCGAAAATTAAAAGCAATACCGGCATTGCTAATAACCGATATTCTTGCCATCGTTGCATGCGATTGTAAGAGAGAAATAGCAGAACAATTTCCCTTCGGAAATTTAACCAAAGGATCGTTCGCTGTGTTGGCTTGTGCAAACGGTGTTTTCGATTATCAAAAACACCCGTCGATCTTCGCCTTCCTCCTCCCAATGTTGGTAAAATATTACCCGTCTTTGGGCAAGGCTGGCGAAATCACACGAGTCCCACACAGAGAGTATCGTTAGAATCATCCTCGACAATTAAACTCCAAAGGCAAGAAAATCGTGGCGACAGAATCCATCGGGGTAAATGAATTGAGTTTCGGTCCTAACGGCAAACTACTACAGCGAAATTAAAAGAGAAGAAGAAGTCAAACGAAAAAATAAATTTATATAAAACAACAAACAATCTCACATTCCTATCTAATCCAGCAACGCTAAAATATATATATCTAGCTAATCAAATATATATATATATAATAACCTAACCCAATTTACATTCAAATACAAATCCGTTCAACGAGGAAAAATATTTATTGTATCCAGCTTTAATCCTCTCCCGCGCTAGTATCCCTGCGCATAGCAGGTTAGCCGAAAAGTGAAATTCGTTTACCAGTTGCATTAAGCATCAGTGAACGCTACCCATTAAACGCAAAAGAAAATAATAAAAAAGAAAAATATTTTGAAATAGTCTTTGGACTATTTCTGGTGGCAGCAACTACCGTATTAATTAATAACCTAAATCGGAATTAAATACACAATAATATCATTTTAATTTATTTCCTTTCCGATTAAATTCAAAACTCAAACTCAAACTATAAAAAAAAAAATTTTTTTTCAGTAAAATTCAACCTTAGATTTGATCGATTTAAACAAATTGATACGTAACAGACGGCTAGAATTCGTCAAAATCGACGAAATCTTCGCGATTTGCGAGCTATTTTGCTTGTCTCGACGCTTAAATGATAGTGCATTGCATTTGCAGTGTAAAATAGAGTTCGACGAGCGCTTAAACGTCGAAATATCTCCAAAAGGAAGGAAATGACGGCTAGATTTCGTCGAAATCGACGAAATCTTCACGATTTGCGAGCTATTTCGCTTGTTTCGACGCTTAAACGGTAGTGCGTTACATTTGCAGTGTAAAATGGAGTTCAACGAGCGCTTAAACGTCGTAATATCTCCAACGGGAAGGAAATGACGCCTAGATTTCGTCAAAATCGACGAAATCATCGCGACTTACGAGCTATTTAGCTTGTTTCAAAGCTTAAATGGTAGTACATTGCATTTGCAGTGAAAAATGGTGTTCCACGAGCGCTTAAACGTCGAAATATCTCCAACGGGAAGGAAATGACGGCTAGATTTCATCGAAATCGACGAAATCTTTGCGATTTACGAGATATTTTGATTGTTTCGGCGCTTAAACGGTAGTGCATTACATTTGCAGTGTAAACTGGAGTTCAACGAGAGCTTAAACGACGAATTATCTCCAACGGGAAGGAAATGACGGCTAGATTTCACCAAAATCGACGAAATCTTCGCTATTTGTTAGCTATTTTGCTCGTTTCGACGCTTAAGCGGTAGTGCATTACATTTGCATTGTAAAATGGAGTTCAACGAGCGCTTAAACGACGAATTATCTCCAACGGGAAGGAAATGACGGCTAGATATCATCAAAATCGACGAAATCATCGCGATTTGCGATCTATTTTGCTTGTTTCGACGCTTAAACGGTAGTGCATTACATTTGCAGTGTAAAACGGAGTGAAATGAGCGCTTAAACATCGAAATATCTCCAACGGGAAGGAAATGACGGCTATATTTCGTCAAAATCGACGAAATCATCGCGATTTGCGAGCTATTTTGCTTGTTTCGACGCTTAAACGGTAGTGCATTACATTTTCAGTGTAAAGCGGAGTGAAATGAGCGCTTAAACGTCGAAATATCTCCTACGGGAAGGAAATGACGGCTATTTTTCTTCAAAATCGACGAAATCATCGCGATTTGCGAGCTATTTTGCTTGTTTCGAAGCTTAAACGGTAGTGCATTACATTTGTAGTGTAAAACGGAGTGAAATGAGCGCTTAAACGTCAAAATATCTCCAACGGGAAGGAAATGACGGCTAGATTTCATCAAAATCGACGAGATCATCGCGATTTGCGGGCTGTTGGGCTTGTTTCGGCTCTTGAACGGTAGTGCATTGCATTTGCAGTGTAAAATGGAGTGAAATGAGCGCTTAAACGTCGAAATATCTCCTACGGGAAGGAAATGACGGCTATATTTCTTCAAAATCGACGAAATCATCGCGATTTGCGAGCTATTTTGCTTGTTTCGAAGCTTAAACGGTAGTGCATTACATTTGCAGTGCAAACTGGAGTTCAACGAGCGCTTGAACGTCGAAATATCTCCAACGGGAAGGAAATGACAGTTAGTTTTCATCAAAATCGACGAATTCTTCGCGATTTGCGAGCTATTTTGCTTGTTTCGACGCTTAAACGGCAGTGCATTACATTTGCACTGTAAAATGGAATTCAACGAGCGCTTATACGTCGAAATACCTCCAACGGGAAGGAAATGACGGCTAGATTTCATCAAAATTGACGAAATCTTCGCGATTTGCGAGCTATTTTGCTTGTTTCGACGCTTAAACGGTAGTGCATTACATTTGCAGTGCCTAATGGAGTTCAACGAGCGCTTAAACGTCGACATATCTCCAACGGGAAGGAAATGACGGCTAGATTTCATCGAAATCGACGAAATCATCGCGATTTGCGAGCTATTTTGCTTGTTTCGACACTTAAACGGTAGTACATTACATTCTCAGTGTAAGGCGAAGTGAAATGAGCGCTTAAACGTCGAAATGTCTCGAACGGGACGGAAATGACGGCTATTTTTCGTCAAAATCGACGAAATCTTCGCGATTTGCGATCTATTTTGCTTGTTTCGACGCTTAAACGGCAGTGCATTACATTTGCAGTGTAAAACGGAGTGAAATGAGCGCCTAAACATCGAAATATCTCCAACGGGAAGGAAATGACGGCTATTTTTCGACAAAATCGACGAAATCTTCGCGATTTGCGATCTATTTTGCTTGTTTCGACGCTTAAACGGCAGTGCATTACATTTGCAGTGTAAAACGGAGTGAAATGAGCGCTTAAACATCGAAATATCTCCAACGGGAAGGAAATGACGGCTATTTTTCGTCAAAATCGACGAAATCATCGCGATTTGCGAGCTATTTTGCTTGTTTCGACGCTTAAACGGTAGTGCATTACATTTTCAGTGTAAAGCGGAGTGAAATGAGCGCTTAAACGTCGAAATATCTCCAACGGGAAGGAAATGACGGCTAGATTTCATCAAAATCGACGAGATCATCGCGATTTGCGGGCTGTTGGGCTTGTTTCGGCTCTTGAACGGTAGTGCATTGCATTTGCAGTGTAAAATGGAGTGAAATGAGCGCTTAAACGTCGAAATATCTCCTACGGGAAGGAAATGACGGCTATATTTCTTCAAAATCGACGAAATCATCGCGATTTGCGAGCTATTTTGCTTGTTTCTAAGCTTAAACGGTAGTGCATTACATTTGCAGTGCAAACTGGAGTTCAACGAGCGCTTGAACGTCGAAATATCTCCAACGGGAAGGAAATGACAGTTAGTTTTCATCAAAACCGACGAATTCTTCGCGATTTGCGAGCTATTTTGCTTGTTTCGACGCTTAAACGGCAGTGCATTACATTTGCAGTGTAAAACGGAGTGAAATGAGCGCTTAAACATCGAAATATCTCCAACGGGAAGGAAATGACGGCTATTTTTCGTCAAAATCGACGAAATCATCGCGATTTGCGAGCTATTTTTCTTGTTTCGAAGCTTAAACGGTAGTGCATTACATTTTCAGTGTAAAGCGGAGTGAAATGAGCGCTTAAACGTCGAAATATCTCCTACGGGAAGGAACTGACGGCTATTTTTCTTCAAAATCGACGAAATCATCGCGATTTGCGAGCTATTTTGCTTGTTTCGAAGCTTAAACGGTAGTGCATTACATTTGCAGTGCAAACTGGAGTTCAACGAGCGCTTGAACGTCGAAATATCTCCAACGGGAAGGAAATGACAGTTAGTTTTCATCAAAATCGACGAATTCTTCGCGATTTGCGAGCTATTTTGCTTGTTTCGACGCTTAAACGGCAGTGCATTACATTTGCACTGTAAAATGGAATTCAACGAGCGCTTATACGTCGAAATACCTCCAACGGGAAGGAAATGACGGCTAGATTTCATCAAAATTGACGAAATCTTCGCGATTTGCGAGCTATTTTGCTTGTTTCGACGCTTAAACGGTAGTGCATTACATTTGCAGTGCCTAATGGAGTTCAACGAGCGCTTAAACGTCGACATATCTCCAACGGGAAGGAAATGACGGCTAGATTTCATCGAAATCGACGAAATCATCGCGATTTGCGAGCTATTTTGCTTGTTTCGACACTTAAACGGTAGTACATTACATTCTCAGTGTAAGGCGAAGTGAAATGAGCGCTTAAACGTCGAAATGTCTCGAACGGGACGGAAATGACGGCTATTTTTCGTCAAAATCGACGAAATCTTCGCGATTTGCGAGCTATTTTGCTTGTTTCGACGCTTAAACGGTAGTGCATTACATTTGCAGTGTAAAACGGAGTGAAATGAGCGCTTAAACGTCGAAATATCTCCAACGGGAAGGAAATGACGGCTATTTTTCGTCAAAATCGACGAAATCTTCGCGATTTGCGAGCTATTTTGCTTGTTTCGACGCTTAAACGGTAGTGCATTACATTTGCAGTGTAAAACGGAGTGAAATGAGCGCTTAAACGTCGAAATATCTCCAACGGGAAGGAAATGACGGCTATTTTTCGTCAAAATCGACGAAATCATCGCGATTTGCGAGCTATTTTGCTTGTTTCGACGCTTAAACGGTAGTGCATTACATTTGCAGTGTAAAACGGAGTGAAATGAGCGCTTAAACGTCGAAATATCTCCAACGGGAAGGAAATGACGGCTAGATTTCATCAAAATCGACGAAATCATCGCGATTTGCGGGCTGTTGGGCTTGTTTCGGCTCTTGAACGGTAGTGCATTGCATTTGCAGTGTAAAATGGAGTGAAATGAGCGCTTAAACGTCGAAATATCTCCAACGGGAAGGAAATGACGGCTATTTTTCGTCAAAATCGACGAAATCATCGCGATTTGCGAGCTATTTTGCTTGTTTCGACGCTTAAACGGTAGTGCATTACATTTGCAGTGTAAAATGGAGTTCAGCGGGCGCTTAAACGTCGAAATATCTCCAACGGGAAGGAAATGACAGTTAGTTTTCGTCAAAATCGACGAAATCTTCGCGATTTGCGAGCTATTTTGCTTGTTTCGACGCTTAAACGGTAGTGCATTACATTTGCAGTGTAAAACGGAGTGAAATGAGCGCTTAAACGTCGAAATATCTCCAACGGGAAGGAAATGACGGCTATTTTTCGTCAAAATCGACGAAATCATCGCGATTTGCGAGCTATTTTTCTTGTTTCGAAGCTTAAACGGTAGTGCATTACATTTTCAGTGTAAAGCGGAGTGAAATGAGCGCTTAAACGTCGAAATATCTCCTACGGGAAGGAACTGACGGCTATTTTTCTTCAAAATCGACGAAATCATCGCGATTTGCGAGCTATTTTGCTTGTTTCGAAGCTTAAACGGTAGTGCATTACATTTGTAGTGTAAAACGGAGTGAAATGAGCGCTTAAACGTCGAAATATCTCCTACGGGAAGGAAATGACGGCTATATTTCTTCAAAATCGACGAAATCATCGCGATTTGCGAGCTATTTTGCTTGTTTCGAAGCTTAAACGGTAGTGCATTACATTTGCAGTGCAAACTGGAGTTCAACGAGCGCTTGAACGTCGAAATATCTCCAACGGGAAGGAAATGACAGTTAGTTTTCATCAAAATCGACGAATTCTTCGCGATTTGCAAGCTATTTTGCTTGTTTCGACGCTTAAACGGTAGTGCATTACATTTGCAGTGCAAAATGGAGTTCAACGAGCGCTTAAACGTCGAAATATCTCCAACGGGAAGGAAATGCCGGATAGATTTCATCGAAATCGACGAAATCTTCGCGATTTACGAGCTATTTTGCTTGTTTCGACGCTTAAACGGTAGTGCATTACATTTGCAGTGTAAAACGGAGTGAAATGAGCGCTTAAACATCGAAATATCTCGAACGGGACGGAAATGCCGGCTAGATTTCATCGAAATCGACGAAATCATCGCGATTTGCGATCTATTTTGCTTGTTTCGACGCTTAAACGGTAGTGCATTACATTTGCACTGTAAAATGGAATTCAACGAGCGCTTATACGTCGAAATACCTCCAACGGGAAGGAAATGACGGCTAGATTTCGTCAAAATTGACGAAATCTTCGCGATTTGCGAGCTATTTTGCTTGTTTCGACGCTTAAACGGTAGTGCATTACATTTGCAGTGCAAAATGGAGTTCAACGAGCGCTTAAACGACGAATTATCTCCAACGGGAAGGAAATGACGGCTAGATTTCATCGAAATCGAAGAAATCTTTGCGATTTACGAGATATTTTGATTGTTTCGTCGCTTAAACGGTAGTGCATTACATTTGCAGTGTAAACTGGAGTTCAACGAGAGCTTAAACGACGAATTATCTCCAACGGGAAGGAAATGACGGCTAGATTTCACCAAAATCGACGAAATCTTCGCTATTTGTTAGCTATTTTGCTTGTTTCGACGCTTAAGCGGTAGTGCATTACATTTGCATTGTAAAATGGAGTTCAACGAGCGCTTAAACGACGAATTATCTCCAACGGGAAGGAAATGACAGTTAGTTTTCATCAAAATCGACGAGATCATCGCGATTTGCGGGCTGTTGGGCTTGTTTCGGCTCTTGAACGGTAGTGCATTGCATTTGCAGTGTAAAATGGAGTGAAATGAGCGCTTAAACGTCGAAATATCTCCAACGGGAAGGAAATGACAGTTAGTTTTCGTCAAAATCGACAAAATCATCTCGATTTGCGATCTATTTTGCTTGTTTCGACGCTTAAACGGTAGTGCATTACATTTGCAGTGTAAAACGGAGTGAAATGAGCGCTTAAACATCGAAATATCTCGAACGGGACGGAAATGACGGCTATTTTTCTTCAAAATCGACGAAATCATCGCGATTAGCGATCTATTTTGCTTGTTTCGACGCTTAAACGGTAGTGCATTACATTTGTAGTGTAAAACGGAGTGAAATGACCGCTTAAACGTCGAAATACCTCCAAAGGGAAGGAAATAACGGCTAGATTTCATCGAAATCTACGAAATCTTCGCGATTTGCGGGCTATTTTGCTTGTTTCGGCGCTTAAACGGTAGTGCGTTACATTTGCAGTGTAAAATGGTGTTCAACGAGCGCTTAAACGACGAAATATCTCCAACGGGAAGGAAATGACGGCTAGATTTCATCAAAATCGACGAAATCTTCGCGATTTGCGAGCTATTTTGCTTGTTTCGACGCTTAAACGGTAGTGCATTACATTTGCAGTGCAAAATGGAGTTCAACGAGCGCTTAAACGTCGAAATATCTCCAACGGGAAGGAAATGCCGGCTAGATTTCATCGAAATCGACGAAATCTTCGCGATTTACGAGCTATTTTGCTTGTTTCGACGCTTAAACGGTAGTGCATTACATTTGCAGTGCAAACTGGAGTTCAACGAGCGCTTGAACGTCGAAATATCTCCAACGGGAAGGAAATGACAGTTAGTTTTCATCAAAACCGACGAATTCTTCGCGATTTGCGAGCTATTTTGCTTGTTTCGACGCTTAAACGGCAGTGCATTACATTTGCAGTGTAAAACGGAGTGAAATGAGCGCTTAAACGTCGAAATATCTCCAACGGGAAGGAAATGACGGCTATTTTTCGTCAAAATCGACGAAATCATCGCGATTTGCGAGCTATTTTGCTTGTTTCGAAGCTTAAACGGTAGTGCATTACATTTGTAGTGTAAAACGGAGTGAAATGAGCGCTTAAACGTCGAAATATCTCCTACGGGAAGGAAATGACGGCTATATTTCTTCAAAATCGACGAAATCATCGCGATTTGCGAGCTATTTTGCTTGTTTCGACGCTTAAACGGTAGTGCATTACATTTGCAGTGTAAAATGGAGTTCAACGAGCGCTTAAACGTCGAAATATCTCCAACGGGAAGGAAATGACAGTTAGTTTTCGTCAAAATCGACGAAATCTTCGCGATTTGCGAGCTATTTTGCTTGTTTCGACGCTTAAACGGTAGTGCATTACATTTGCAGTGTAAAATGGAGTTCAACGAGCGCTTAAACGTCGAAATATCTCCAACGGGAAGGAAATGACGGATAGATTTCATCGAAATCGACGAAATCTTCGCGATTTGCGAGCTATTTTGCTTGTTTCGACGCTTAAACGGTAGTGCATTACATTTGCAGTGTAAAACGGAGTGAAATGAGCGCTTAAACATCGAAATATCTCGAACGGGACGGAAATGCCGGCTAGATTTCATCGAAATCGACGAAATCATCGCGATTTGCGATCTATTTTGCTTGTTTCGACGCTTAAACGGTAGTGCATTACATTTGCACTGTAAAATGGAGTTCAACGAGCGCTTAAACGTCGAAATATCTCCAACGGGAAGGAAATGACGGCTAGATTTCGTCAAAATCGACGAAATCTTCGCGATTTGCGAGCTATTTTGCTTGTTTCGACGCTTAAACGGTAGTGCATTACATTTGCAGTGTAAAATGGAGTTCAACGAGCGCTTAAACGTCGAAATATCTCCAACGGGAAGGAAATGACGGCTAGATTTCATCGAAATCGACGAAATCATCGCGATTTGCGAGCTATTTTGCTTGTTTCGACGCTTAAACGGTAGTGCATTACATTTGCAGTGCAAAATGGAGTTCAACGAGCGCTTAAACGACGAATTATCTCCAACGGGAAGGAAATGACGGCTAGATTTCATCGAAATCGAAGAAATCTTTGCGATTTACGAGATATTTTGATTGTTTCGTCGCTTAAACGGTAGTGCATTACATTTGCAGTGTAAACTGGAGTTCAACGAGAGCTTAAACGACGAATTATCTCCAACGGGAAGGAAATGACGGCTAGATTTCACCAAAATCGACGAAATCTTCGCTATTTGTTAGCTATTTTGCTTGTTTCGACGCTTAAGCGGTAGTGCATTACATTTGCAATGTAAAATGGAGTTCAACGAGCGCTTAAACGACGAATTATCTCCAACGGGAAGGAAATGACAGTTAGTTTTCATCAAAATCGACGAGATCATCGCGATTTGCGGGCTGTTGGGCTTGTTTCGGCTCTTGAACGGTAGTGCATTGCATTTGCAGTGTAAAATGGAGTGAAATGAGCGCTTAAACGTCGAAATATCTCCAACGGGAAGGAAATGACAGTTAGTTTTCGTCAAAATCGACAAAATCATCTCGATTTGCGATCTATTTTGCTTGTTTCGACGCTTAAACGGTAGTGCATTACATTTGCAGTGTAAAACGGAGTGAAATGAGCGCTTAAACATCGAAATATCTCGAACGGGACGGAAATGACGGCTATTTTTCTTCAAAATCGACGAAATCATCGCGATTAGCGATCTATTTTGCTTGTTTCGACGCTTAAACGGTAGTGCATTACATTTGTAGTGTAAAACGGAGTGAAATGACCGCTTAAACGTCGAAATACCTCCAAAGGGAAGGAAATAACGGCTAGATTTCATCGAAATCTACGAAATCTTCGCGATTTGCGGGCTATTTTGCTTGTTTCGGCGCTTAAACGATAGTGCGTTACATTTGCAGTGTAAAATGGTGTTCAACGAGCGCTTAAACGACGAAATATCTCCAACGGGAAGGAAATGACGGCTAGATTTCATCAAAATTGACGAAATCTTCGCGATTTGCGAGCTATTTTGCTTGTTTCGACGCTTAAACGGTAGTGCATTACATTTGCAGTGCAAAATGGAGTTCAACGAGCGCTTAAACGTCGAAATATCTCCAACGGGAAGGAAATGCCGGCTAGATTTCATCGAAATCGACGAAATCTTCGCGATTTACGAGCTATTTTGCTTGTTTCGACGCTTAAACGGTAGTGCATTACATTTGCATTGTAAAATGGAGTGAAATGAGCGCTTAAACGTCGAAATATCTCCAACGGGAAGGAAACGACGGATAGTTTTCATCAAAATCGACGAATTCTTCGCGATTTGCGAGCTATTTTGCTTGTTTCGACGCTTAAACGGCAGTGCATTACATTTGCACTGTAAAATGGAATTCAAGGAGCGCTTATACGTCGAAATACCTGCAACGGGAAGGAAATGACGGCTAGATTTCATCAAAATTGACGAAATCTTCGCGATTTGCGAGCTATTTTGCTTGTTTCGACGCTTAAACGGTAGTGCATTACATTTGCAGTGCAAAATGGAGTTCAACGAGCGCTTAAACGTCGAAATATCTCCAACGGGAAGGAAATGACGGCTAGATTTCATCGAAATCGACGAAATCTTTGCGATTTACGAGATATTTTGATTGTTTCGACGCTTAAACGTTAGTGCATTACATTTTCAGTGTAAAGCGGAGTGAAATGAGCGCTTAAACGTCGAAATATCTCCTACGGGAAGGAAATGACGGCTATTTTTCTTCAAAATCGATGAAATCATCGCGATTTGCAAGCTATTTTGCTTGTTTCGAAGCTTAAACGGTAGTGCATTACATTTGTAGTGTAAAACGGAGTGAAACGAGCGCATAAACGTCGAAATATCTCCAACGGGAAGGAAATGACGGCTAGATTTCATCAAAATCGACGAGATCATCGCGATTTGGGGGCTATTTTGCTTGTTTCGACGCTTAAACGGTAGTGCATTACATTTGCAGTGCAAAATGGAGTTCAACGAGCGCTTAAACGTCGAAATATCTCCAACGGGAAGGAAATGACGGCTAGATTTCATCGAAATCGACGAAATCTTTGCGATTTACGAGATATTTTGATTGTTTCGACGCTTAAACGGTAGTGCATTACATTTTCAGTGTAAAGCGGAGTGAAATGAGCGCTTAAACGTCGAAATATCTCCTACGGGAAGGAAATGACGGTTATTTTTCTTCAAAATCGACGAAATCATCGCGATTTGCGAGCTATTTTGCTTGTTTCGGCGCTTAAACGGTAGTGCATTACATTTGTAGTGTAAAACGGAGTGAAATGAGCGCTTAAACGTCGAAATATCTCCAACGGGAAGGAAATGACGGCTAGATTTCATCAAAATCGACGAGATCATCGCGATTTGCGGGCTGTTGGGCTTGTTTCGGCTCTTGAACGGTAGTGCATTGCATTTGCAGTGTAAAATGGAGTGAAATGAGCGCTTAAACGTCGAAATATCTCCTACGGGAAGGAAATGACGGCTATATTTCTTCAAAATCGACGAAATCATCGCGATTTGCGAGCTATTTTGCTTGTTTCGAAGCTTAAACGGTAGTGCATTACATTTGCAGTGCAAACTGGAGTTCAACGAGCGCTTGAACGTCGAAATATCTCCAACGGGAAGGAAATGACAGTTAGTTTTCATCAAAATCGACGAATTCTTCGCGATTTGCGAGCTATTTTGCTTGTTTCGACGCTTAAACGGTAGTGCATTACATTTGCAGTGCAAAATGGAGTTCAACGAGCGCTTAAACGTCGAAATATCTCCAACGGGAAGGAAATGCCGGCTAGATTTCATCGAAATCGACGAAATCTTCGCGATTTACGAGCTATTTTGCTTGTTTCGACGCTTAAACGGTAGTGCATTACATTTGCAGTGTAAAACGGAGTGAAATGAGCGCTTAAACATCGAAATATCTCGAACGGGACGGAAATGACGGCTACTTTTCGTCAAAATCGACGAAATCATCGCGATTTGCGATCTATTTTGCTTGTTTCGACGCTTAAACGGTAGTTCATTACATTTGCAGTGTAAAACGGAGTGAAATGACCGCTTAAACGTCGAAATACCTCCAAAGGGAAGGAAATAACGGCTAGATTTCATCGAAATCTACGAAATCTTCGCGATTTGCGGGCTATTTTGCTTGTTTCGGCGCTTAAACGGTAGTGCGTTACATTTGCAGTGTAAAATGGTGTTCAACGAGCGCTTAAACGACGAAATATCTCCAACGGGAAGGAAATGCCGGCTAGATTTCATCGAAATCGACGAATTCTTCGCGATTTGCGAGCTATTTTGCTTGTTTCGACGCTTAAGCTGTAGTGCATTACATTTGCAGTGCAAAATGGAGTTCAACGAGCGCTTAAACGTCGAGATATCTCCAACGGGAAGGAAATGACGGCTAGATTTCATCAAAATCGACGAATTCTTCGCGATTTGCGAGCTATTTTGCTTGTTTCGACGCTTAAACGGCAGTGCATTACATTTGCACTGTAAAATGGAATTCAACGAGCGCTTATACGTCGAAATACCTGCAACGGGAAGGAAATGACGGCTAGATTTCATCAAAATTGACGAAATCTTCGAGATTTGCGAGCTATTTTGCTTGTTTCGACGCTTAAACGGTAGTGCATTACATTTGCAGTGCAAAATGGAGTTCAACGAGCGCTTAAACGTCGAAATATCTCCAACGGGAAGGAAATGACGGCTAGATTTCATCGAAATCGACGAAATCTTTGCGATTTACGAGATATTTTGATTGTTTCGACGCTTAAACGGTAGTGCATTACATTTTCAGTGTAAAGCGGAGTGAAATGAGCGCTTAAACGTCGAAATATCTCCTACGGGAAGGAAATGACGGCTATTTTTCTTCAAAATCGACGAAATCATCGCGATTTGCGAGCTATTTTGCTTGTTTCGAAGATTAAACGGTAGTGCATTACATTTGCAGTGCAAAATGGAGTTCAACGAGCGCCTAAACGTCGAAATATCTCCAACGGGAAGGAAACGACGGATAGTTTTCATCAAAATCGACGAATTCTTCGCGATTTGCGAGCTATTTTGCTTGTTTCGACGCTTAAGCGGCAGTGCATTACATTTGCACTGTAAAATGGAATTCAACGAGCGCTTATACGTCGAAATACCTGCAACGGGAAGGAAATGACGGCTAGATTTCATCAAAATTGACGAAATCTTCGCGATTTGCGAGCTATTTTGCTTGTTTCGACGCTTAAACGGTAGTGCATTACATTTGCAGTGCAAAATGGAGTTCAACGAGCGCTTAAACGTCGAACTATCTCAAACGGGAAGGAAATGACGGCTTGATTTCATCGAAATCGACGAAATCTTCGCGATTTACGAGATATTTTGATTGTTTCGGCGCTTAAACGGTAGTGCATTACATTTGCAGTGTAAACTGGAGTTCAACGAGAGCTTAAACGACGAATTATCTCCAACGGGAAGGAAATGACGGCTAGATTTCACCAAAATCGACGAAATCTTCGCTATTTGTTAGCTATTTGCTTGTTTCGACGCTTAAGCGGTAGTGCATTACATTTGCATTGTAAAATGGAGTTCAACGAGCGCTTAAACGACGAATTATCTCCAACGGGAAGGAAATGACAGTTAGTTTTCATCAAAATCGACGAGATCATCGCGATTTGCGGGCTGTTGGGCTTGTTTCGGCTCTTGAACGGTAGTGCATTGCATTTGCAGTGTAAAATGGAGTGAAATGAGCGCTTAAACGTCGAAATATCTCCAACGGGAAGGAAATGACAGTTAGTTTTCGTCAAAATCGACAAAATCATCTCGATTTGCGATCTATTTTGCTTGTTTCGACGCTTAAACGGTAGTGCATTACATTTGCAGTGTAAAACGGAGTGAAATGAGCGCTTAAACGTCGAAATATCTCCAACGGGAAGGAAATGACGGCTAGATTTCATCAAAATCGACGAAATCATCGCGATTTGCGAGCTATTTTGCTTGTTTCGACGCTTAAACGGTAGTGCATTACATTTGCAGTGTAAAATGGAGTTCAGCGGGCGCTTAAACGTCGAAATATCTCCAACGGGAAGGAAATGACGGTTAGTTTTCGTCAAAATCGACGAAATATTCGCGATTTGCGAGCTATTTTGCTTGTTTCGACGCTGAAACGGTAGTGCATTACACTTGGCGCGTAAAATGGAGTGATATGAGCGCTTAAAGTCGAAATATCTCCAACGGGAAGGAAATGACGGCTATTTTTCGTCAAAATCGACGAAATCATCGCAATTTGCGAGCTATTTTGCTTGTTTCGACGCTTAAACGGTAGTGCATTACATTTGCAGTGAAAAACGGAGTGAAATGAGCGCTTAAACGTCGAAATATCTCCAGCGGGAAGGAAATGACGGCTATTTTTCGTCAAAATCGACGAAATCATCGCGATTTGCGAGCTGTTGGGCTTGTTTCGGCTCTTGAACGGTAGTGCATTACATTTGCAGTGTAAAATGGAGTGAAATGAGCGCTTAAACGTCGAAATATCTCCAACGGGAAGGAAATGACGGCTATTTTTCGTCAAAATCGACGAAATCATCGCGATTTGTGAGCTATTTTGCTTGTTTCGACGCTTAAACGGTAGTGCATTACACTCGGCGTGCAAAATGGAGTTCAGGGAGCGCGTAAACGTCGAAATATCTCCAAGGCGAAGGAAATGACGGTTAGATTTCATCAAAATCGACGAAATGTTCGCGATTTGCGAGCTATTTTGCTTGTCTCGACGCTTAAACGGCAGGGCATTACATTTGCAGTCTAAAATGGAGTTCAGCGAGCGCTTAAACGTCGAAATACCTCCAACGGGAAGAAAATGACGGCTAGATTTCATCAAAATCGACGAAATCTTCGCGATTTGCGAGCTATTTTGCTTGTTTCGACGCTTAAACGGTAGTGCATTACATTTGCAGTGTAAAATGGAGTTCAACGAGCGCTTAAACGTCGAAATATCTCCAACGGGAAGGAAATGACGGCTAGATTTCATCGAAATCGACGAAATCTTCGCGATTTGCGAGCTATTTTGCTTGTTTCGACGCTTAAACGGTAGTGCATTACATTTGCAGTGTAAAATGGAGTTCAACGAGCGCTTAAACGTTGAATTATCTCCAACGGGAAGGAAATGACGGCTAGATTTCATCGAAATCGACGAAATCTTCGCGATTTACGAGATATTTTGATTGTTTCGTCGCTTAAACGGTAGTGCATTACATTTGCAGTGTAAACTGGAGTTCAACGAGAGCTTAAACGACGAATTATCTCCAACGGGAAGGAAATGACGGCTAGATTTCACCAAAATCGACGAAATCTTCGCTATTTGTTAGCTATTTTGCTTGTTTCGACGCTTAAGCGGTAGTGCATTACATTTGCATTGTAAAATGGAGTTCAACGAGCGCTTAAACGACGAATTATCTCCAACGGGAAGGAAATGACAGTTAGTTTTCATCAAAATCGACGAGATCATCGCGATTTGCGGGCTGTTGGGCTTGTTTCGGCTCTTGAACGGTAGTGCATTGCATTTGCAGTGTAAAATGGAGTGAAATGAGCGCTTAAACGTCGAAATATCTCCAACGGGAAGGAAATGACAGTTAGTTTTCGTCAAAATCGACAAAATCATCGCGATTTGCGAGCTATTTTGCTTGTTTCGACGCTTAAACGGTAGTGCATTACATTTGCAGTGTAAAACGGAGTGAAATGAGCGCTTAAACGTCGAAATATCTCCAACGGGATGGAAATGACGGCTATTTTTCGTCAAAATCGACGAAATCATCGCGATTTGCGAGCTATTTTGCTTGTTTCGACGCTTAAACGGTAGTGCATTACATTTGCAGTGTAAAACGGAGTGAAATGAGCGCTTAAACGTCGAAATACCTCCAAAGGGAAGGAAATAACGGCTAGATTTCATCGAAATCTACGAAATCTTCGCGATTTGCGGGCTATTTTGCTTGTTTCGACGCTTAAACGGTAGTGCGTTACATTTGCAGTGTAAAATGGAGTTCAACGAGCGCTTAAACGTCGAAATATCTCCAACGGGAAGGAAATGACGGCTAGATTTCATCAAAATCGACGAAATCTTCGCGATTTGCGAGCTATTTTGCTTGTTTCGACGCTTAAACGGTAGTGCATTACATTTGCAGTGTAAAATGGAGTGAAATGAGCGCTTAAACGTCGAAATATCTCCAACGGGAAGGAAATGACAGTTAGTTTTCGTCAAAATCGACAAAATCATCTCGATTTGCGATCTATTTTGCTTGTTTCGAAGCTTAAACGGTAGTGCATTACATTTGCAGTGTAAAACGGAGTGAAATGAGCGCTTAAACGTCGAAATATCTCCAACGGGAAGGAAATGACGGCTAGATTTCATCAAAATCGACGCGATCATCGCGATTTGCGGGCTGTTGGGCTTGTTTCGGCTCTTGAACGGTAGTGCGTTACATTTGCAGTGTAAAATGGTGTTCAACGAGCGCTTAAACGACGAAATATCTCCAACGGGATGGAAATGACGGCTAGATTTCATCAAAATTGACGAAATCTTCGCGATTTGCGAGCTATTTTGCTTGTTTCGACGCTTAAACGGTAGTGCATTACATTTGCAGTGCAAAATGGAGTTCAACGAGCGCTTAAACGTCGAAATATCTCCAACGGGAAGGAAATGACGGCTAGATTTCATCGAAATCGACGAAATCTTCGCGATTTACGAGATATTTTGATTGTTTCGGCGCTTAAACGGTAGTGCATTACATTTGCAGTGTAAACTGGAGTTCAACGAGAGCTTAAACGACGAATTATCTCCAACGGGAAGGAAATGACGGCTAGATTTCATCGAAATCGACGAAATCTTCGCGATTTACGAGCTATTTTGCTTGTTTCGACGCTTAAACGGTAGTGCATTACATTTGCATTGTAAAATGGAGTGAAATGAGCGCTTAAACGTCGAAATATCTCCAACGGGAAGGAAACGACGGATAGTTTTCATCAAAATCGACGAATTCTTCGCGATTTGCGAGCTATTTTGCTTGTTTCGACGCTTAAACGGCAGTGCATTACATTTGCACTGTAAAATGGAATTCAACGAGCGCTTATACGTCGAAATACCTGCAACGGGAAGGAAATGACGGCTAGATTTCATCAAAATTGACGAAATCTTCGCGATTTGCGAGCTATTTTGCTTGTTTCGACGCTTAAACGGTAGTGCATTACATTTGCAGTGCAAAATGGAGTTCAACGAGCGCTTAAACGTCGAACTATCTCAAACGGGAAGGAAATGACGGCTTGATTTCATCGAAATCGACGAAATCTTCGCGATTTACGAGATATTTTGATTGTTTCGGCGCTTAAACGGTAGTGCATTACATTTGCAGTGTAAACTGGAGTTCAACGAGAGCTTAAACGACGAATTATCTCCAACGGGAAGGAAATGACGGCTAGATTTCACCAAAATCGACGAAATCTTCGCTATTTGTTAGCTATTTGCTTGTTTCGACGCTTAAGCGGTAGTGCATTACATTTGCATTGTAAAATGGAGTTCAACGAGCGCTTAAACGACGAATTATCTCCAACGGGAAGGAAATGACAGTTAGTTTTCATCAAAATCGACGAGATCATCGCGATTTGCGGGCTGTTGGGCTTGTTTCGGCTCTTGAACGGTAGTGCATTGCATTTGCAGTGTAAAATGGAGTGAAATGAGCGCTTAAACGTCGAAATATCTCCAACGGGAAGGAAATGACAGTTAGTTTTCGTCAAAATCGACAAAATCATCTCGATTTGCGATCTATTTTGCTTGTTTCGACGCTTAAACGGTAGTGCATTACATTTGCAGTGTAAAACGGAGTGAAATGAGCGCTTAAACATCGAAATATCTCGAACGGGACGGAAATGACGGCTAGATTTCATCGAAATCTACGAAATCTTCGCGATTTGCGGGCTATTTTGCTTGTTTCGACGCTTAAACGGTAGTGCATTACATTTGCAGTGCAAAATGGAGTTCAACGAGCGCTTAAACGTCGAAATATCTCCAACGGGAAGGAAATGACGGCCAGATTTCATCGAAATCGACGAAATCTTTGCGATTTACGAGATATTTTGATTGTTTCGACGCTTAAACGGTAGTGCATTACATTTTCAGTGTAAAGCGGAGTGAAATGAGCGCTTAAACGTCGAAATATCTCCTACGGGAAGGAAATGACGGCTATTTTTCTTCAAAATCGACGAAATCATCGCAATTTGCGAGCTATTTTGCTTGTTTCGAAGCTTAAACGGTAGTGCATTACATTTGTAGTGTAAAACGGAGTGAAATGAGCGCTTAAACGTCGAAATATCTCCAAGGGGAAGGAAGTGACGGCTAGATTTCATCAAAATCGACGAGATCATCGCGATTTGCGGGCTGTTGGGCTTGTTTCGGCTCTTGAACGGTAGTGCATTGCATTTGCAGTGTAAAATGGAGTGAAATGAGCGCTTAAACGTCGAAATATCTCCAACGGGAAGGAAATGACGGCTATTTTTCGTCAAAATCGACGAAATCATCGCGATTTGCGAGCTATTTTGCTTGTTTCGACGCTTAAACGGTAGTGCATTACATTTGCAGTGCAAAATGGAGTTCAACGAGCGCTTAAACGTCGAAATATCTCCAACGGGAAGGAAATGACGGCTAGATTTCATCAAAATCGACGAAATCTTCGCGATTTGCGAGCTATTTTGCTTGTTTCGACGCTTAAACGGCAGTGCATTACATTTGCAGTGTGAAATGGAGTTCAACGAGCGCTTAAACGTCGAAATATCTCCAACGGGAAGGAAATGACGGCTAGATTTCATCAAAATCGACGAAATCTTCGCGATTTGCGAGCTATTTTGCTTGTTTCGACGCTTAAACGGTAGTGCATTACATTTGCAGTGTAAAATGGAGTTCAACGAGCGCTTAAACGTCGAAATATCTCCAACGGGAAGGAAATGACGGCTAGATTTCATCAAAATCGACGAAATCATCGCGATTTGCGAGCTATTTTGCTTGTTTCGACGCTTAAACGGTAGTGCATTACATTTGCAGTGTAAAATGGAGTTCAACGAGCGCTTAAACGTCGAATTATCTCCAACGGGAAGGAAATGACGGCTAGATATCATCAAAACCGAAGAAATCTTTGCGATTTACGAGATATTTTGATTGTTTCGTCGCTTAAACGGTAGTGCATTACATTTGCAGTGTAAACTGGAGTTCAACGAGAGCTTAAACGACGAATTATCTCCAACGGGAAGGAAATGACGGCTAGATTTCACCAAAATCGACGAAATCTTCGCGATTTGTTAGCTATTTTGCTTGTTTCGACGCTTAAGCGGTAGTGCATTACATTTGCACTGTAAAATGGAGTTCAACGAGCGCTTAAACGACGAATTATCTCCAACGGGAAGGAAATGACAGTTAGTTTTCATCAAAATCGACGAGATCATCGCGATTTGCGGGCTGTTGGACTTGTTTCGGCTCTTGAACGGTAGTGCATTGCATTTGCAGTGTAAAATGGAGTGAAATGAGCGCTTAAACGTCGAAATATCTCCAACGGGAAGGAAATGACAGTTAGTTTTCATCAAAATCGACAAAATCATCTCGATTTGCGATCTATTTTGCTTGTTTCGACGCTTAAACGGTAGTGCATTACATTTGCAGTGTAAAACGGAGTGAAATGAGCGCTTAAACATCGAAATATCTCGAACGGGATGGAAATGACGGCTATTTTTCGTCAAAATCGACGAAATCATCGCGATTAGCGATCTATTTTGCTTGTTTCGACGCTTAAACGGTAGTGCATTACATTTGTAGTGTAAAACGGAGTGAAATGACCGCTTAAACGTCGAAATACCTCCAAAGGGAAGGAAATAACGGCTAGATTTCATCGAAATCTACGAAATCTTCGCGATTTGCGGGCTATTTTGCTTGTTTCGGCGCTTAAACGGTAGTGCGTTACATTTGCAGTGTAAAATGGTGTTCAACGAGCGCTTAAACGACGAAATATCTCCAACGGGAAGGAAATGCCGGCTAGATTTCATCGAAATCGTCGAAATCTTCGCGATTTACGAGCTATTTTGCTTGTTTCGACGCTTAAACGGTAGTGCATTACATTTGCATTGTAAAATGGAGTGAAATGAGCGCTTAAACGTCGAAATGTCTCCAACGGGAAGGAAACGACGGATAGTTTTCATCAAAATCGACGAATTCTTCGCGATTTACGAGCTATTTTGCTTGTTTCGACGCTTAAACGGTAGTGCATTACATTTGCAGTGTAAAACGGAGTGAAATGAGCGCTTAAACGTCGAAATACCTCCAAAGGGAAGGAAGTAACGGCTAGATTTCATCGAAATCTACGAAATCTTCGCGATTTGCGGGCTATTTTGCTTGTTTCGGCGCTTAAACGGTAGTGCGTTACATTTGCAGTGTAAAATGGTGTTCAACGAGCGCTTAAACGACGAAATATCTCCAACGGGAAGGAAATGACGGCTAGATTTCATCAAAATTGACGAAATCTTCGCGATTTGCGAGCTATTTTGCTTGTTTCGACGCTTAAACGGTAGTGCATTACATTTGCAGTGCAAAATGGAGTTCAACGAGCGCTTAAACGTCGAAATATCTCCAACGGGAAGGAAATGCCGGCTAGATTTCATCGAAATCGACGAAATCTTCGCGATTTACGAGCTATTTTGCTTGTTTCGACGCTTAAACGGTAGTGCATTACATTTGCATTGTAAAATGGAATGAAATGAGCGCTTAAACGTCGAAAAATCTCCAACGGGAAGGAAACGACGGATAGTTTTCATCAAAATCGACGAAATCTTCGCGATTTGCGAGCTATTTTGCTTGTTTCGACGCTTAAACGGCAGTGCATTACATTTGCACTGTAAAATGGAATTCAACGAGCGCTTATACGTCGAAATACCTGCAACGGGAAGGAAATGACGGCTAGATTTCATCAAAATTGACGAAATCATCGCGATTTGCGCGCTATTTTGCTTGTTTCGACACTTAAACGGTAGTACATTACATTTTCAGTGTAATAGGGAGTGAAATGAGCGCTTAAACGTCGAAATATCTCCAACGGGAAGGAAGTGACGGCTATTTTTCGTCCAAAAAATCGAAATCTTCGCGATTTGCGAGATATTTTGCTTGTTTCGACGCTTAAATGGTTGTGCATTGCATTAGCACTGTGAAATGGAGTTCAACGAGCGCTTAAACGTCGAAATATCTCCAACGGGAAGGAAATGACGGCTATTCTTCGTCAAAATCGACGAAATCTTTCCGATTTGCGAGATATTTTGCTTGTTTCGACACTTAAACGGTAGTGCATTGCATTAGCACTGTGAAATGGAGTTCAGCGAGCGCTTAAACGTCGGAATATCTCCAACGGGAAGGAAATGACGGCTAATTTTCATCAGAATCGACGAAATCTTCGCGATTTGCGAGATATTTTGCTTGTTTCGACGCTTAAATGGCTGTGCATTGCATTAGCACTGTGAAATGGAGTTCAACGAGCGCTTAAACGTCGGAATATCTCCAACGGGAAGGAAGTTACGGCCATTTATCGTCCAAAAAATCGAAATTTTCGCGATTTGCGAGATATTTTGCTTGTTTCGACGCTTAAATGGTTGTGCATTGCATTAGCACTGTGAAATGGAGTTCAACGAGCGCTTAAACGTCGAAATATCTCCAACGGGAAGGAAGTTACGGCCATTTTTCGTCCAAAAAATCGAAATCTTCGCGATTTGCGAGATATTTTGCTTGTTTCGACGCTTAAAGGGTTGTGCATTGCATTAGCACTGTGAAATGGAGTTCAACGAGCGCTTAAACGTCGAAATATCTCCAACGGGAAGGAAATGACGGCTATTTTTCGTCCAAATAATCGAAATCTTCACGATTTGCGAGATATTTTGCTTGTTTCGACACTTAAACGGTAGTGCATTGCATTAGCACTGTGAAATGGAGTTCAGTGAGCGCTTAAACGTCGAAATATCTCCAACGGGAAGGAAGTGACGGCTATTTTTCGTCCAAAAAATCGAAATCTTCGCGATTTGCGAGATATTTTGCTTGTTTCGACGCTTAAATGGTTGTGCATTGCATTAGCACTGTGAAATGGAGTTCAACGAGCGCTTAAACGTCGAAATATCTCCAACGGGAAGGAAATGACGGCTATTTTTCGTCAAAATCGACGAAATCTTCGCGATTTGCGAGATATTTTGCTTGTTTCGACACTTAAACGGTAGTGCATTGCATTAGCACTGTGAAATGGAGTTCAACGAGCGCTTAAACGTCGAAATATCTCCAACGGGAAGGAAATGACGGCTATTTTTCGTCAAAATCGACGAAATCTTCCCGATTTGCGAGATATTTTGCTTGTTTCGACACTTAAACGGTAGTGCATTGCATTAGCACTGTGAAATGGAGTTCAACGAGCGCTTAAACGTCGAAATATCTCCAACGGGAAGGAAATGACGGCTAGTTTTCATCAAAATCGACGAAATCTTCGCGATTTGCGAGATATTTTGCTTGTTTCGACGCTTAAATGGTTGTGCATTGCATTAGCACTGTGAAATGGAGTTCAACGAGCGCTTAAACGTCGAAATATCTCCAACGGGAAGGAAATGACGGCTATTTTTCGTCCAAAAAATCGAAATCTTCGCGATTTGCGAGATATTTTGCTTGTTTCGACGCTTAAATGGTTGTGCATTGCATTAGCACTGTGAAATGGAGTTCAACGAGCGCTTAAACGTCGAAATATCTCCAACGGGAAGGAAGTTACGGCTATTTTTCGTCCAAAAAATCGAAATCTTCGCGATTTGCGAGATATTTTGCTTGTTTCGACGCTTAAAGGGTTGTGCATTGCATTAGCACTGTGAAATGGCGTTCAACGAGCGCTTAAACGTCGAAATATCTCCAACGGGAAGGAAATGACGGCTACTTTTCATCAGAATCGACGAAATCTTCGCGATTTGCGAGATATTTTGCTTGTTTCGACGCTTAAATGGTTGAGCATTGCATTAGCACTGTGAAATGGAGTTCAACGAGCGCTTAAACGTCGAAATATCTCCAACGGGAAGGAAATGACAGTTAGTTTTCGTCAAAATCGACAAAATCATCTCGATTTGCGATCTATTTTGCTTGTTTCGACGCTTAAACGGTAGTGCATTACATTTGCAGTGTAAAACGGAGTGAAATGAGCGCTTAAACATCGAAATATCTCGAACGGGATGGAAATGACGGCTATTTTTCGTCAAAATCGACGAAATCATCGCGATTTGCGATCTATTTTGCTTGTTTCGACGCTTAAACGGTAGTGCATTACATTTGCAGTGTAAAACGGAGTGAAATGAGCGCTTAAACGTCGAAATACCTCCAAAGGGAAGGAAATAACGGCTAGATTTCATCGAAATCTACGAAATCTTCGCGATTTGCGGGCTATTTTGCTTGTTTCGGCGCTTAAACGGTAGTGCGATACATTTGCAGTGTAAAATGGTGTTCAACGAGCGCTTAAACGACGAAATATCTCCAACGGGAAGGAAATGACTGCTAGATTTCATCAATATTGACGAAATCTTCGCGATATGCGAGCTATTTTGCTTGTTTCGACGCTTAAACGGTAGTGCATTACATTTGCAGTGCAAAATGGAGTTCAACGAGCGCTTAAACGTCGAAATATCTCCAACGGGAAGGAAATGCCGGCTAGATTTCATCGAAATCGTCGAAATCTTCGCGATTTACGAGCTATTTTGCTTGTTTCGACGCTTAAACGGTAGTGCATTACATTTGCATTGTAAAATGGAGTCAAATGAGCGCTTAAACGTCGAAATGTCTCCAACGGGAAGGAAACGACGGATAGTTTTCATCAAAATCGACGAATTCTTCGCGATTTGCGAGCTATTTTGCTTGTTTCGACGCTTAAACGGCAGTGCATTACATTTGCACTGTAAAATGGAATTCAACGAGCGCTTATACGTCGAAATACCTGCAACGGGAAGGAAATGACGGCTAGATTTCATCAAAATTGACGAAATCATCGCGATTTGCGCGCTATTTTGCTTGTTTCGACACTTAAACGGTAGTACATTACATTTTCAGTGTAATAGGGAGTGAAATGAGCGCTTAAACGTCGAAATATCTCCAACGGGAAGGAAGTGACGGCTATTTTTCGTCCAAAAAATCGAAATCTTCGCGATTTGCGAGATATTTTGCTTGTTTCGACGCTTAAATGGTTGTGCATTGCATTAGCACTGTGAAATGGAGTTCAACGAGCGCTTAAACGTCGAAATATCTCCAACGGGAAGGAAATGACGGCTATTCTTCGTCAAAATCGACGAAATCTTTCCGATTTGCGAGATATTTTGCTTGTTTCGACACTTAAACGGTAGTGCATTGCATTAGCACTGTGAAATGGAGTTCAGCGAGCGCTTAAACGTCGGAATATCTCCAACGGGAAGGAAATGACGGCTAATTTTCATCAGAATCGACGAAATCTTCGCGATTTGCGAGATATTTTGCTTGTTTCGACGCTTAAATGGCTGTGCATTGCATTAGCACTGTGAAATGGAGTTCAACGAGCGCTTAAACGTCGGAATATCTCCAACGGGAAGGAAGTTACGGCCATTTATCGTCCAAAAAATCGAAATTTTCGCGATTTGCGAGATATTTTGCTTGTTTCGACGCTTAAATGGTTGAGCATTGCATTAGCACTGTGAAATGGAGTTCAACGAGCGCTTAAACGTCGAAATATCTCCAACGGGAAGGAAGTTACGGCCATTTTTCGTCCAAAAAATCGAAATCTTCGCGATTTGCGAGATATTTTGCTTGTTTCGACGCTTAAAGGGTTGTGCATTGCATTAGCACTGTGAAATGGCGTTCAACGAGCGCTTAAACGTCGAAATATCTCCAACGGGAAGGAAATGACGGCTATTTTTCGTCCAAATAATCGAAATCTTCACGATTTGCGAGATATTTTGCTTGTTTCGACACTTAAACGGTAGTGCATTGCATTAGCACTGTGAAATGGAGTTCAGTGAGCGCTTAAACGTCGGAATATCTCCAACGGGAAGGAAGTGACGGCTATTTTTCGTCCAAAAAATCGAAATCTTCGCGATTTGCGAGATATTTTGCTTGTTTCGACGCTTAAATGGTTGTGCATTGCATTAGCACTGTGAAATGGAGTTCAACGAGCGCTTAAACGTCGAAATATCTCCAACGGGAAGGAAATGACGGCTATTCTTCGTCAAAATCGACGAAATCTTTCCGATTTGCGAGATATTTTGCTTGTTTCGACACTTAAACGGTAGTGCATTGCATTAGCACTGTGAAATGGAGTTCAGCGAGCGCTTAAACGTCGGAATATCTCCAACGGGAAGGAAATGACGGCTATTCTTCGTCAAAATCGACGAAATCTTTCCGATTTGCGAGATATTTTGCTTGTTTCGACACTTAAACGGTAGTGCATTGCATTAGCACTGTGAAATGGAGTTCAGCGAGCGCTTAAACGTCGGAATGTCTCCAACGGGAAGGAAATGACGGCTAATTTTCATCAGAATCGACGAAATCTTCGCGATTTGCGAGATATTTTGCTTGTTTCGACGCTTAAATGGCTGTGCATTGCATTAGCACTGTGAAATGGAGTTCAACGAGCGCTTAAACGTCGAAATATCTCCAACGGGAAGGAAATGACGGCTATTTTTCGTCCAAAAAATCGAAATCTTCGCGATTTGCGAGATATTTTGCTTGTTTCGACGCTTAAATGGTTGTGCATTGCATTAGCACTGTGAAATGGAGTTCAACGAGCGCTTAAACGTCGAAATATCTCCAACGCGAAGGAAGTTACGGCTATTTTTCGTCCAAAAAATCGAAATCTTCGCGATTTGCGAGATATTTTGCTTGTTTCGACGCTTAAAGGGTTGTGCATTGCATTAGCACTGTGAAATGGCGTTCAACGAGCGCTTAAACGTCGAAATATCTCCAACGGGAAGGAAATGACGGCTACTTTTCATCAGAATCGACGAAATCTTCGCGATTTGCGAGATATTTTGCTTGTTTCGACGCTTAAATGGTTGAGCATTGCATTAGCACTGTGAAATGGAGTTCAACGAGCGCTTAAACGTCGAAATATCTCCAACGGGAAGGAAATGACAGTTAGTTTTCGTCAAAATCGAAATTTTCACGTTGCGAGATATTTCATCGTTTTCGGCTGCTTAAATGGTTGAAACATTGCATTAGCACTGTGAAATGGAGTTCAACGAGCGCTTAAACGTCGAAATATCTCCAACGGAAAATGACGGCTATTATTCGTCAAAAATCAATCTTCGCGATTTGC